>NC_140170.1:48718150-48898150 GCF_963971535.1 Notolepis coatsorum | reverse complement strand
GTAAAACCTTACAAAGGTGCCCGGGGAGGACCATGAAGCTGCAGCACAGATGTCCTCCACCGAGGCCCCACCCAGGAGAGCGGCAGAGGCAGCCACCCCACGAGTGGAGTGCGCCCTGATGCCCCCAGGGGGATCCTGCCCAGCCAACGTGTAGCAGAGGGTAATACCCTCGCACAACCAATGGGACAGGCGCTGCTCCGACAGTGCCTTACCAGCACGAGCCCCACCGTAACAGACAAAAAGCTGGTCGGTAACCCTGAGGTCCTGAGTACGGCTGAGGTAAATCCCCAAGCACGGACTGGACATGACAGGTGAAGGCCCGCATCTAACTCACTAGTGTGAGGAGGAGGACGAAACGCCTGAACCACAATATCCCGGGAGCGGAAGGAACTCCGGATATTCTTAGGCACGAAAGCAGGATTAGGTCGCAGAGTGACACCGCAATCGGTCCGAAAAGACAGGCACTCTGGACGTACCGAGAGAGCACAGAGCTCACCTACGCGTTTAGCGGAAGTGACAGCCAGTAGGAACGCGGTCTTGAAGGACAGCTGTCCCAACGGCGCCTGCTCGAGCGGCTCAAACGGGGCCAAGGACAACCGACCGAGGACCAATTGAAGATCCCAAGTCGGAGCCAAGGAGCGTTGCACCGGCTTAACGCGTCGAGCGCCAAGCAGGAAACGCTTCACAAGAGGGTGGCTGAACAAGACATCCCCTCAAACCCCTCATGATAGGAGGATATAGCTGCTGCATATACCCTCACCGTCGAAGCCGACAGTCTATCAAGGAGAGACTGGAGGTAACTAAGGACAGCATCCAGGGGGCAGGAGACTGAGTCCCGGCCCCCCGCCTTGCACCACACTTGGAACATACGTCATCTGCCCGCGTAAGCGCGACAGTGGAGGGAGCATGCGCATTCCAGATGGTAACACCATCAGGATCAAGAACCTGCGCCCCTCAACGTACCCGTCCCAACAACTGACCTAACAGATGTATGGGGAAGAATCCCTGGCGGCACGGCATCGGTCCCAGACCTGCCTGGCCATGTCCAGACGTAATCCTCACCCGTCAGGATGAGGACCGCCCCGCGACAGTACACCTGCACCCACATTCTCCCTGCCGGGGATGTGGGGAGCCCTCAGGCCGCGCAGATGGAGGACGCCCATAGCCAGCCGCCCGCCGCCTGGTGCAGACAGGGGGAGCGTACTCCTCCCTGTCTGTCGATACACGACACTGACGTCGTATTGTCCGTCCTGATCAACACCATTTGTGGACCAGAAGGACCGCTTTCAACACCAACACATTGAACGTAGCGCAGACCGGGCAGCATGGTTTGCCAGCTGCCCCCTACTGCGTTGGCCCGACGCGTCACCAGCGAGGGAGGCGTCGGTGAAAACGCGACGTGAGACAGCGCCGTAACCGTCCTAGGACGGAACCTCCCGAGCGTGTTGACAACACGCTCTGAGATGGATGCCCATAGTCCTCCAACCGTTGACTGGGAAGAGGAGTACTCTACACCCAGTCTACAGCAACCCCAGGCTGGTAGAGACCTGCCTGGTACGAGACCTGACGATCCACCTTGACCGCGAAGGACCAGAACGTCATCAGGGCAGAACACTTCGTAACCCCGGACGACGCAGAGGCCCCAGTGCGGCCTCCACGCACTTGGTGAAGATGCGGGGAGCCAGAGAAAACCGAACGGCAGCCTCTGGTACTCATACGCTAACCCTGCAAAGGAAGCGTAGGTAAGCCCTAGGATGGAAGATCGGGGATGCGCATACGCATCCTACAGGTCTATGGAGGAGAACCAGACCCCCACCTGACAGTGTTCAACAGGTAGGAGACGATCCAAAAAATGCTGAACCTTCCCATGGGACAGGTCCAGCCTGGGTCTTACACCCCTCCCTCCCAACTTCTCGGGCAGAGAACACCGGGAGGAGAACGCCACGACGATGGCTTGCTTCGTCCACAGAGATTGGATCTCGTTGACCAGAGCTGTCACTGCTGGAGACCCTGACAATAGGGTCTGTACCAAACCTGAAAACGGGTGGGGTTGTGTAAACACAAGTCCCCGCCACAGCGTTCTCTCCATCCACCTCGACATATGGTACTGCCGTAGTCATATGTGACGACACTCCCAACGCACCCGCCGTCACGTGGCGCAGGTCCGCCAGGAACCGTAGATAGTTGGCCCGGTCCCCCCGCTGTGCATAGCCAAACCTGGAACCGTGCGAGGAGCGCGTTCCGTGTCGGAACACCTGACCCTGACACCACCCACGAGGCAATCGCACCCAAGGGGGAACCCCGACAGAAAGGGCCGGTCTGATACGGGGGGCTTCCGATGAAAAAAGCCCCCCCACTGAACACCCCTCCAGAACATGCTGAAGGAGTTGTTCTGCAGCCGGACATGCAAGGTGTAAGGCCCCCATGGGTTCCTACACACCGTAGCCCTGCAGTGATATTACTACCACCCCAAATCATGTGAGCTGCGACCACTTGCCAATATTTCAGGAGTGGGAGGCACCAACATGATACCTGGCCTGGCGAAGGCGAGGCCGGGGAAGCCCGCACTGTGTGCCTCAAAAGGTTTCGAGCCCCCCTGCTGACAACACTTAAGTTGACAGACGTAACACCAGGCTCAACCAACACAGTTCAAGGTGTGGGAGCCGCTTGACAGCACAACATTCTCACGGACAGACCCAGGCTCAGCCATCAACTGGGTGTCAGCCCCTGTCCCCATGAGAAGCGAAAAGGGGGGGGCCGCCCGCGCATCAACGAAGGCACGCGGCCCGCAGCCAAAGGAAACAATCAGAGCCCACTTCTTCCGCTGGTGTTGGGGAAGGGAGTGATCGGAGAGCGGGCTGCTCGCGGCAGGACGGTGACGGCTTGTTTGTTCAAGCCGAACCCATCCTACATGGCCGATCCCTGGGCCGCCAAGGCTGTCGGCCTTGTGGACACCTGTCGAATCAACGCCCAGGATACCTCCGGCGGGGAAAAACATGGCCGCCTGTCGAGGGCCTCGTCATCGCCGCTGACGAGGCCGTGCTCTCTCTTCTTCTGGCTGCGCGGTGTGAGGCGGTGTAGGGCCTAGGACAATACCGCCCGCGCTCCAGCAGAAGACCAAAAATCCCCTGCGGAGAGGGGAACCCTGAGCGGTTATAGCTTGCGGCTGGGTCAAAGCTAATAACGTCAACAACCTCGCGCAATGTGTCGACGTCGGCTGGCCCTCAAGGCCCCTCCACCAGACACCATTTTTTTAATAGAAAAAAACAGCAATTCGAACACAGTTCTAATCGTTGCCAATTCCATACCGTGGCGGTACAAGCCTTAACAGCCCACCAGCCACTCGCCAGGCCGACCCACCCATGGCGTCGGCCGGGCGGGGCATTGTTTCAATATGTCAAAACAAAGGACTGATGTTAACACGGAGCACCAGTGGTGATTGCAAACAGCAACCTCCACTGTGGTGTGCACCATGAAAAGGTTAAATGAATAAAAGAACTAAACCACAAAATACTGTAGAATGAGCAAACCCATACACACAAAGTTAAGGGGAGAGGGACCAGAGCGAACTAGTCCCGCCTTCATTCAAAATATTCACAACAGGACACCAGCTCTAGTTTAGCCCATTTACCAAAAAAGGTAAACAAAGCCCCCCCCCGCACTACTCCCCCAGTATACCGATTGACCGTCAGTATGAATGGTTGAGAGGAGAGAAAACTGTAGCAAGACAGACCTTCTCATAGCAGAGTGACAAAACGAAACAATAGCCCACTACACAGGGCCGCCCTCCGGTAAGCCCTCAACATTACAAACCTTCCTTAATCTTTTCATCCTACTAGTTATCGTATGGTGCACGCAGCCATTACGCTGGGACGAAAATAGAGGAAGGGTGTTTGGTGACCAGAGTCACGGCTATATGGGCGGTGCCACCATGGGGGCGGGGCCCCATACAGGTGGGGTGCATGTAGTTTTTTGTTCGTGGGAGATACAATAGGTATCATAGGAGATAAGGGATATCTCATAAGGCTCAGAGCGGGACGCGAAGCAAATACGATATATAACTTTAATACCTACACACGAACAGTTTCTCGGTTCCCTGTTCCTAAACCCTGTATACACACACAAACAGTTTCTCCGGTTCCCTGTTCCTAAACACTGTATCCACCCACAAAACAGTTTCTCGACTCGCCTGTAATCATACAACAGAGCAGTGCATCGCTCTTAACACTTTGAGTTTCTTTACAAAGTACAGTTCTAAATTACCTTATAGAACAACAGAGCAGTGTGTCGCTCACAACAACAGAGCATCACTCTAACATCTAAATTACCGTATAATTTAACAGAGCAGTGCGTCGCTCACAACTTAACAACAGAGCAGTGCATCGCTCTTAACTTTGAGTTTCTTTACAAAGTTCAGTTTTGAATTACAACAGAGCAGTGCTCTTAAAATGACAGTGCATAAAAGGTAGTGAGATAAAATTTGCATAGAACCGACACAGGTAAGAATAGTGCAGGTAAAGTACAATTTGTGTCAGGATATCCATGATGTTTCATTGAAATGCCTGAGCAAAGAGATAGGTTTTAAGCTGTCTTTTGAAGATGTCTAGCGAGTTGGCTTCCCTGATGTTTTGGGGTAGTTTGTTCCATTGTTTTGGGGCATAGTTGATAAAGGCTGCATTACCGATCCTCTTTTGACTGTTTCTGGGAACCTCTAGTAGTCCAGTAGCTGATAATCGCAGTGTTCTTGCTGGCCTGTAATTTATGTGAGTGTGAGTGTTGGCGAAGTAGCTAGGTCCCTGTCCATTTAGAGCTTTGTATGTAAGGAGAAGGACCTTAAAGTCAATTCTAAATGTTACAGGAAGCCAGTGTAAAGCAGCTAAGACTGGACTAATGTGCTCTCTCCTTTTGGTTCTAGTTAGCAGTCGGGCTGCAGAGTTTTGGATTAGCTGAAGCCTCTCTGTGGTTTTCTTAGGGAGACCTGTGAAAAGTGCATTACAGTAGTCTAACCGGCTAGATATGAATGCATGAATTAGCTTCTCAGCATCATTTTGATTAATAAATGGTCGTACTTTTGCTATATTTCTGAGATGGAAGAACGATGTTTTCGTCACTTTGTTAATATAAGAATTGAAGTTCAGTTCTGAATCTATGATAACCCAGAGATTAATGTCTACACGGAGGCAGTGCTGGACTATGTTTGTACTTTGGTGGAAGAAACAATCCCCACTACCAAAATGAGAGTTTACCCAAATCAAAAACCCTGGGTAGACAAATCCGTCCGTGAAGCTCTGAGAGAGCGCACCAAAGCATACAACGACGGCCTAGTGGCAGGCAACATGAATGACCACAAGGTGGCGCGACACAACGTAAGGAGGACAGTGACAGAGGCCAAACGGCGCTACAGGGATAAAATTGAACTCCAGTTTGAACAAGCTGACTCTAGAGCTATGTGGCAGGGGCTCAAAACGATGACAGACTACAAAGGCGCCTCCCTCAAACTGAACAGTGACATCTCCTTAGCAAATGACCTCAATACCTTCTATGCGAGGTTTGATGCTGGTAATAACAACACCAGCCCACAAGCCACGGCAATGGGGGGGGGGGGGGTCGGCTGCTGATGGAGACGCAGTGTTCAGGGTAACAGAGCATGAGGTGAGGCGGACCTTTAAAAAAGTGAATATCAGGAAGGCAGCAGGTCCGGACGGCATCCCCGGCCGCGTCCTAAAAGTCTGTGCCGACCAACTGGCCCCAGTATTCACTGACATATTTAACCTGTCCTTAGAACAGGCTGTCATCCCCACCTGCCTGAAGAAGTCCACTATTATCCCTGTACCCAAAAAATCCAAGCCTGCTTGCCTCAACGACTACCGCCCTGTAGCTCTCACCTCCATAGCCATGAAGTGCTTTGAGAAGCTAGTAAAGGGCTACATCTGCTCCTCCCTCCCCATCAACATGGACCCCCTGCAATTTGCATACCGCCCCAACAGGTCCACGGAGGACGCCATAGCCCATGTGCTGCACACAGCAGCATCACACCTGGACAAGAGGCAGGGGAACTATGTGAGAATGCTATTCATCGACTACAGCTCGGCATTCAATACCATAGTCCCCTCCATACTCATAGCCAAGCTCAGGGACCTGGGCTTGAACTATGACCTCTGCCAGTGGGTCTTGGACTTCCTGACTGGCAGACCCCAGGTGGTGAGAGCAGGCAACTGCACCTCCTCATCCATCACCCTCAACATAGGGGCCCCCCAGGGCTGTGTTCTGAGTCCCCTCCTCTACTCCCTGTACACACACGACTGTGTGGCTCAGCGGAGTAGCAATACAATCATCAAATTTGCTGACGACACAGTGGTGGTGGGCCTGATCTCTGCCAACGACGAGAGGGCCTACCTGGAAGAGGTCAAGGTCCTGGCGGGATGGTGCCAGGATAACAGCCTCTCCCTGAACGTCAGCCAAACAAAGGAGATGATTGTGGACTTCAGGAGGTCGGGGGTCAAGGACTACAGCCCCCTCAGCATCGACGGGGCACCGGTTGAGAGAGTCAACAGCTTTAAGTACCTCGGAGCCTACATATCCGAGGACTTGACATGGACCACACACATTGACAGTGTTGTGAAGAAGGCACGACAACGCCTCTACTTCCTCAGGCGCCTAAGGAAGTTCCAAGTCAGTCAGAAGATCCTTAAGAACTTCTACTCATGTACAATAGAGAGCATCTTGACTGGCAACATCACCTCCTGGTTTGGGAATAGCACTGCACAAGACCGAAGCAGACTACAAAGAGTGACACGTTCAGCCGAACGCACAATTGGAGGGGGGCTCCCCACCCTCCAGAACATTTACAACAAGCGTTGCAAGGGCAAGGCTAAGAGAATCATTAAAGACTCCAGTCACCCGAACAACTGCCTCTTTGAACTGCTGCGGTCAGGCAAGCGATACCGGAGTCTCAAGGCGAGCACAGAAAGACTCAGAAGAAGCTTCTATCCCCAGGCCATCAGGCTGCTAAACGAACAATGAACACTACACAACAACAACCACCAAAACGCACATAGCACACACATCCACACGCACACACTCACTTTAAACAAACACACTGTAGCACCCACTCCACACACTTTATAGCACACACCCACTTTAAACAAACACACTGTAGCACCCACTCCCCACACTTTATATTTATTGATGAAGGATGAATGAATGAATGAATGACTTTATTTGACAATATAAAAAATAAACATGTGACAGAAGAGCACAGTCGGGATATACTGCCAAGGATGAAACACAAAAAAGCTCAGAGCTTTTGCACTACAACTCGTACACCTTACTGTAAATTGTACCTAAATTGTACCTCATCCCATTTCTGCTTTGCACTATATAGTATTGTATATTATATGGTAACTCAGAACATTGTACATATGTCTATACCGAACACTGTGACCTCATTTTCTTCTTCTAAATTACATGCTATACTATGTTATTTGATGTTATTTGATACTATCTTGTCTTAGCACAGTCTCTGGAGCGTAACAGTAAGAAGCATTTTGTATGAAAGTATTCTGTACTTCTGTATGACAACTATTAAAGAAACTTGAAACTTGACTAGTGACCTCAGATTTTATCCAAGGGGTTAGTCCTCCCAGGTTCTTTATTAACGTTTCTTATTTTGTTTTGGGGCAGATAATTAGAATTTCAGTTTTGTTCTTGTTTAAAGTTCTTACTGTTCTTTTCTGTACCCGCAAAAAGCTAAAACAGAAGGCCGGCTGTCACAAAACAGTCACATCTAGAGACCTCAAAACTTACTCTAGAGAGGCCTTTAACCTAGAACTGGGGAGCTTGGACTGGTCAGATGAACTCAGTGGTACACAGGTTGAAGAAACATGGCTTGGATTCAAAACCAAATTCACAGCAATACTCAACAACATGGCACCCATAAGAACCACCAGGGTTAAAAATCGCGCTGAGCCATGGATGCACACTGAAATACTGGCCGCTATGAAAACCAGAGACAAAAAATGCTCTGAACTTCATAAAAGTCAGACAAAGCTTTCCAAAAGCTCAAACAGTGAACTCCAAGCCCACGTGGTTGAACTAAAAATTCAAAGAAACAGACTAAGAAATGACGTAAACACCATGATCAGAACCGCAAAAAGAAATTTCATCAATGACAAAACTGAGGAAAACAAAAACAAACCCAGCGAACTTTGGAAATTACTCAATAATCAACTAGGCTGCAGTAAAAAACTTAAAACCAGATTCTCAAACATAAACATAAAGACGGACAACACGCTCATCACAGACAAGCTGGATGTAGCCAATTACTTAAACATCTTCTTCACAAACATAGCCACACCACTGGTAAACAAACTACCCTCCCACTCAGGGCATTATGGGGTAGAACACATAGTAGCATACTACAAAAACCTAGGGGTCCACAAAGACGACTTCAAACTTGAAATGGTAACAACCGATGAGGTACTCAAAAAATTGAGCGCCCTCCAACCTAACAAGGCCACTGGCCATGACAACATCCCCTCCAAATTCCTCAGAGACTCAGCAGCCGCCATCACCCCAGTCATCACACACATAATAAACCTCTCTATAAAACAGGGGCACGTCCCCAAGGACTTCAAAATTGCGAGAGTGACCCCTCTGCACAAAAAGGGCAGCAAATTAGACCCAGGCAACTACCGCCCTGTTTCTATTCTTACCTCCATCTCGAAAGTGATGGAGAAAATAGTCTACGAACAGGTCGAAAAGTACCTGGCGGAAAAAAATCTAATCTACGAATTCCATTCTGGCTTCAGAACGTCCCACTCCACTGACACATGCCTCCTCTATTTGAACGACCACATCAAACAAGAGGTGGACGCGGGCAAATACTGCGGCATGGTCATGCTGGACCTACAAAAGGCCTTCGACACTGTCAATCACTCCATTCTAATGGACAAGCTAAAAGCAATTGGTTTTGATAGCTTATCAGTGAGCTGGATGCAATCCTACCTGGAGGGGAGAGAACAGATGGTAGAGGTAAACGGTACTCTACCCCCCCCCCCCTCACAGTGAGCTGTGGTGTTCCACAAGGAAGCATACTAGGACCGCTACTCTTCCTAATTTATGCAAATGACATGTCGTCAGCCTGTGACTGCAACTTGTTCCTGTTTGCGGACGACTAAGCCCTGCTGGTCTCTGACAAGAACAAGTTGCAGGTTGAAAAAACCCTCAGCTTGGAACTAGGCAAAATCTGCATATGGCTCGCTGATAACAAACTATCATTACACATGGGCAAAACAGAGTCCATTCTCTTCGGTTCAAATAACAAACTCAGCAAGACCGACGGCTTCTCAGTTACAGTGGGTGACAATATTGTCACAAGGAAAGACGAAATTACCTACCTGGGTTCCATCCTAGAGGCAAATCTTTCCTGTGACAAAATGGCATCCAATGTAATAAAAAAAGTCAACCAACGAACTAGATTCTTGTACCGGATCTCCTCTCTGGTAAACAAGAATACCCTGAAGACTCTGGCAGGAGCACTCATTCAAGGGTACTATGACTATGCATGCACCTTGTAACTGAGGGGTTACAAAACCCTGACTGTATTAAAGATTGTTTAGATTAAACCACTACTAAATATTATTACTTGCCAGACAGTACAGTTAGTTAAATATGGCAGACACTCAATAGACGGCACGGGGACAAAGAGATAACGTTTACAGTATTTTAATAGCAATATCAATATACAACTGAAATTAGTATGTTGCTCTTTTATGGCGAATGATAGTAGAATGTCAGAGTATCAAAGTCAGTGGGAATGAATAATTCCTAGGTTAATAATACCCGACCGGAACGCTGCATGGAGTGAGATGGCGATACAGGGCAAGCGAGGGGTATAGCTGGAGACTGGTGATTTCCCCCACGGAGTGGTAAGCTCCAGAGGAATTGAAGAATAGTCGGATACTCCTGCTGGTCACTGAAGAAAAAGGGGTCTCGTATGGATCCAGTCTTTTTAATCCAAGTGCCCGATGGCAGGGTAATAGCTCTTAATCCAAAGCCCGACGGCAGTGATGCTAGCTAGCTAGCTTCGTCCTCGAAGCTAGCCCGATGCAGGTCTTCAGGTGTTGTTGTGAAGGATCAGATTAAACCGAATATATATATTTATTTATGGATATATATTTAATAGTATTTGTATATCGTTTGATATCCCCTGTATATTCCTTGTACATATACACTGAATATCCCTTTAGTCTACTAACAGCCCATAATAGTTTCATTCTACCATTGGACAAGAACCTGGCGCCAGCAGCCAAGCCCCTTGGTTCAAGTTCAATCGTGCCGACGAACATGTCGTTACAAGCCCGGTTCCGCGTAGGAATACGTCTGGCGAAATACGAATGGTACTATTTGTTCACAGCGCATATATATATGGCGCAAGTAAAGTAGAACTTTCTTTTTAGTCCATTAGTCCTTTACCCTCCAACCTAGTAACAGACATGAAGCCTCACCCACGACCCACGTGTGGTGCAGTATGGCCTACTTGGCCTCAGAATAGGCATTGAGACATCGTGTGGATTAATAGTTGAATTGTCATAGTTTGGCACTATACCGTCGAGTGGGACGTATTTCTATTAAGTTAATAATAGTCTATTATGTATGGTGCATCGTTCGGTTAGAGTTATAGAGTGAGCAGTACCCCCATCGTTCCTGGCGTTATCTAGAGTCTTAACCAGGCTGGGCAGACCACGTGTGGTGCTTTCATCCGAGGAGTTCTGGGCCAGGACGAGTGGACCTGCATATTGGATTACTTTACCCGGACGACGGCGAGCCCTACACGGCTTGGATTATCTACGTGCTTTGGGTGCTTTGATTATGCCATGGATAACAGCCAACACTGCTGAGTGTTGGAACTACCCCCCCGAGAGGAGTCCAGGTGAGACGGCGCTCTACCCCGAGTGAGGTCGCCTCACGTCTCTTCGTTGTGGACCGGCAGCTACCGTCTACAAGAGGGCCCAGCTGTATTCATCTGTGGACCGAGGTTCTGTGGGCACCGTGTTCAGCACTCTGAATTCTCCCAAGAAATCGTTGGCCAGATGGGATATCACCAGCGGCTCTCCTAACCCCCCCCCCTACTGACTTACAACCAGCGGGACCCCCCTTTTAGTATATCCAGCTATAATCATTTAAGTACCATCGCTATAGTTCCCTAAAGAACCAGGTTGTATACTTGCTCCCTGCGTAACCAGAGATTGGACATTCAATGTTGATTTGCCTACGAATACTCATTTGCCTTACAAGTGCATTCAAATCATAAATGTCATTAAGTGAACGTTGTATATACCCTTTGCTATATAAAATATTCGATTTATACATTTGTGTGGACTTCGTTTCATCAGGTGGGAAAGTGTTCATCATATCTACATCATGTACTGTGTGGCCAGTATTTAAAGTACATAAAGCAGGTAGTGGTTTAATGATACCATACTTATCAATACAGTCAGGGAATTGTACCCCTCAGTTACAATTGGTCCTTCGAGCCGGATGGTAACTAGTGTAATATTAATATAGTGTTATTAATATTGAAATGGCCTATGATGAACACTCCACGAAACGGTCCTCCTAACGTAGAACGCCCGCGGCGCAGACGACAGACACCTCAGTACTTAGAGGATTACGCTGTCAGTCAACTACCTAGCCTTCGACAAACGGTAAACGCGGTAAAAGTAGAAAGTAAAATTATGTCTGACCTTAACGAACAGGTTACCCCGACCACAGAGGCCCTAGTGGGTTCTAATGTAACTGACCAAGCTCACGGTGGGGACCAGGAGGGAGCTGACATGCCTTTACCCCCCGCCAATACCGAAGAAGTAGTCCCCGACCAGCCCCGGGAGGAAGACAACCCTACAGAGAGAGAACTCTGCACGGAAGAAGAGGAGGAGAGCGCCGAGGAAATAGAGCTCCAGGACTCCCCAACGAGTACAGCCAGGAGCGGCTCACCTCTACAACCGTCTTCCCCCAGCGAAGCGGAGAGGATGCTATCACAGGCGTTCCTCGCCAGCCTGACAGCCTCTACCGAACGCGATCGACTTCAGGGTGAACGCGATCGACTTCAGGGTGAACGCGATCGACTCCAGACACAGCAACGGAGCGAAGAAGAGCGCATACGCCTGGAGATGAGACGCCTTCAGACGGAAGAGAATATGGCAAGAGACCGGGCCGACGCCCAGCGCGCCGCTGCCGGTGCCCAAAGAGAAGCAGATCTCACCAAGCGCGAAGCCGAGCGCGACAGACTACAAGCGCAGCTAATGGAGCAGCTGATCCTCAAGGCAACACCCTCTCCCTCCGCCAGGGGTTCAAGGAACTCGTCGAGACAACAGTCAAGGGCAGCGTCTCCTAACCGAGCAAGCGACCCTGAACCCAACAGACCAAGCCTATACCCCCCGCAGACCCCCTTCCCAGACCGGTCCAAGCGAGACCCAGCTACAAGGAAGGAGCGGCATACACTGCGGAGAAGCTAAATAAACGACTACAGGATCTAGAGGACCTGATAGAAGAAGAAGAGGGAGAGGAGGAGAACCAAGCCCGACGACAGCACAGTACTCCACCGGACCAGGAGGTCCAGTACAGCCCAGGCTATACCCCCGCGGCGCTGCGCTACAGACCCCCGACTCTATTCACGGGTGAGCATGACGCACGACCAGCCCCGAGGAATAGCACCTGGACCAGCGGGCCATGGTACCCTGCCGGTACCAGCCCACAGAGAGGCGCAAGAGGAGACTCGCCTAGGAGGTCTCTCCCCCAACGCTCGCCGATGTATCAGCCATCCACGGCGTCATACATTGCCACGCCGACGTTTCCAGACTTCACCTATGAGAATCGAGCACAGTACACGGAGCTCCGGATGTGCTTAGTGACAATGATGGTGGATGTCGTTGATGAACGTCACAAGTATGCAATATTACTGAAGCACCTGAAAGTACCGCGAGCGCACAATATAGCGCTAGCCTATGCCACCTCTACGACCCCATACACCGCGGCTCTAGCATTGCTGGACCAGAGATATGGACGTATATGGGATTACGTAATCCAAGAGATAAGGCATATTGATCGCCTACCCCCAGCAACAGACAATCGCTCATTAGACGACCTGTCTATAAAAGTGCAGTCCCTGGTAGGGATGCTGGGAGCGCAACGGGAAAAGGGCATGCACGAGCTATACGCCAACTCTAACGTCGAGAGGATTTTAGAGAAGCTGCCACCCGCCAGACAAGAGCGCTTCAGGCGGCAGAGAGACCACCGTGATCCTAACGGTCCCGAACCATCCCTCCTCGATCTAGCCGACTTCCTGGCGAGAGAAGTCAGCAGCTTACGACTGGATACGTTCGTGCGGAGCACGCCAAGCTCCAGAGAGGGACCCAGGAGAATAAACGATGGAAGAAGATCGGTGACTGTCATGCACCAATCAGAATCAGTACCGAGCAGTAAGAACCACAGTACCCCCTCGAGAAAAGAGAAGTGGAAGATGGTGTGCCCGTACTGCGAGAAGGAACACTGGCTGTCACAATGTGACCTGTTCACAAAGATGAATGCAGAAGAAGTGAGTCAATGGATAAAGTCCAACAGGCGCTGTTACCGATGTGCGCGCAGTCACATGGCAGCCGAATGCCGCCTAAAGAAGAGGTGCAGTCGGTGTGACGGAGCCCATCTAGATGTACTACACGACAGTAACAGACGAAAGCCTGCACCTGCACCATCGAGCAGCACCAAGGCAAGTGTCATGTACATTGACCCCGCCAGCAGCAGCGGCGCCCAAGTGCTCTTAAAGGTAGTCCGTGTGACATTGAGCTACCAAGATAAAGTCATGGACACTTACGCCGTCCTTGATGACGGGTCAGAGAAGACCCTTCTGCTCGCGTCCGCTGCGGCCCAGCTGGGACTGCGGGGGAGCGAGAACCAAATGACGATTCGGACAATAAGAAGAGATTTAAAGATGATAAAGGGCGAGAATGTCTCCTTCACTATCGCAGCAAGCGGGCAGCCAGAGCGACGGTATAGGATTACAAATGCTTTCACCAGCCAAGAAATAGGACTATCACAGTACACCTACCCCATCGCCAAGCTGATGGATAAATATGTGCACCTGCGTCAACTACCTATCCCGCTCATAGACGGCGCCACCCCGACCCTGCTGATAGGCTCCGACCATGCAGACCTCATCGTCCCGATAGACCGGGTCCATACAGGACCCCGAGGCTGTCCTGCAGCAGTCGAGACCCGCCTAGGGTGGACACTACAAGGCCCCCTCGCTAAATCTCTCAACCGAACAGCAGCCACTAGCTGCCTCCACTCCAGAGCGACAGAAGGAGACACCACACTCCTGCAGCATGTCGAGAAGAAAATTGACTGGCGACGTCGTGCGCTGCTCCGCGCCTCCCTGATCAAAGACGGCTTTGATCTCCGGCAGCGGGCCAGCAGCGACCCCCCAGTATTGCGCAACCTCAACCCAGAGGTCGCAGAGGACCCAGCAGCAGATGAAGAGGTCCGACACAGTGTGAAGAACAGTTTCTACGTGGACAACTGTTTACAAAGCGTTTCGACTCAAGAAGAAGCCGAGGCTCTCCTAATCAAGCTACGCGCCTCCCTGATCAAAGGCGGCTTTGATCTCAGGCAGTGGGCCAGCAGTGACCCGCACGTATTGCGCAGCCTCTCCCCCGCGGACAAGGCTGCCAGCAGCGAGACCTGGATGGCGACAATCCCAGGAGAAGCCCAAGAAATGACACTAGGACTAGTCTGGCGCTTCAAAACAGACTCGCTCCACTATAGACACAAACCCCTGACCACGGAGCAGGGAAGGTCGACGGCGATACCGACCACCAGACGGAGTGTGTACAGAACACTCGCCAGACAATATGACCCGTTGGGATGTATTCTACCTTACACCACCAGGGCAAAGATGATTGTACGAGCACTATGGGACAAGGACCAGGGCTGGGACGACCCAATACCCGCACACCTTGCCTCCACATGGAGAGAGTGGGAGACGGAGCTCCGCTCACTCCCAGGCGTCAATATACGCCGCAGCTACTTCCCACCCACAGTGAGGCCAGAGACATGCAAGATGGATCTACACGTCTTCAGTGACGCCTCCGAAGTAGCCTATGGATCGGTGGCCTACTTGCGTGCCCAAGAGAAGGGAGGAGAGATACACACTGCTTTCATCCTGGCTCGCTCAAGAATAGCCCCACGAAAGCAACAATCTATCCCGCGTCTAGAGCTCTGCGCAGCCCTAGCAGGAGCGCATCTAGCCACGTTAATCCAACGTGAACTCACCATTCCGGTGCACAGAACAATCTTGTGGTCAGATTCCACGACAGTACTAACATGGATCAAGTCTGATTCATGCAGATACAAGGTCTTCGTGGGAGTCAGAGTCACCGAGATTCAAGAGTTAACAGAAGCAGCAAGCTGGCGGTATGTGGACACCAAACACAACCCAGCTGACGTCATCACCCGGGGAATGTCCCTAGATGACCTCACCCGTCGCAACATCTACAGTGACGGACCAGAGTTCCTCCAGCTCCCGGAAGAAGAGTGGCCTACGCCCACCCCACGGGAAGCGAGTAAAGAGGAGGCTGAGAACAAGAAACCTATGTTCTGTGGACTGAGCACAGTCGCCTCCACAGACCCCAACATAGATGATTGCATTACCCTACAGAGTGCGCAGCTAAAGACATTCCTGTGGCACCACCCAGAGATTCAGTCCACTGCCGACATTTCAGCAGCTGACTACGAAGAAGCAGAACTTCTTCTACTACAACGAGCCCAGAGAGACTCGTTCCCCGACGAGCTAGACTGTCTACAGGGAGGAAAGCCCGTCCCATCAGACAGCAGACTGCTCCACCTGGCACCCGAGAGCGACGCCCATAATCTCATCAGAGTGGGTGGTCGTCTGCGGAGAGCCCCCGACCTACCGGATGACGTTAAGTACCCGATAGTCTTGAACAGCCGACACAAGGTCACAGAGCTGATCATAAAGAAATACGACGAGGATGTACACCACGCAGGAGCAGAGAGAGTCTTCGCGGAGATCAGACGTCGCTATTGGATACTTCAAGGAAGAGAAGCAGTGCGACGCTTCCAGCGAACCTGTCTAGACTGCCGAAAGTGCCGCGCGCAGCCCAGCATACCCCGGATGGCTGACCTACCTCCCTGTCACCTCCGACTCGGCGACAAGCCATTCCACTCCACAGGCATGGACTGTTTTGGCCCGTTGTATATAAAGAAAGGAAGAGGAACCGAGAAGCGGTGGGGTATTGTATTCAAATGCATGACCACCAGAGCGATACATATCGAACTCCTTCCGACCATGAGCACAGACTCATTCCTTATGGCCTTCCGAAGATTCACATCACGGAAAGGAAAACCGTCTACATTGTTGTCTGATCACGGGACAAACTTCAAAGGCGGAGAAAGAGAGCTGAGAGAGAGCTTCCAAGCTATGGGCCCAGAACTTAAGACCCACCTCGCTCCATCCCAGATTGACTTCCAGTTCAATCCCCCGAACGCACCCCACTTCGGTGGAACCTGGGAACGAGAAGTACGTTCTATAAAGACAGCCCTGTACGCCGTGCTTGGGGCCCAGACTGTGGCGGAAGAAGTCCTAATGACAGTCCTCACGGAGATCGAGGGAGTATTGAACTCCAAGCCCCTCGGCTACGTCTCCAGTGATATAGCAGATGTCGACCCAGTCACCCCCAACACACTCTTGATGGGGCGGCTGGACCCCGCGCTACCCCAGACAATGTACAGGCCTGAAGAAGCGAACGGCCGAAGAATGTGGAGGTACAGTCAAGTACTAGCTGACAAGTTTTGGAACAGCTTTCTACTCCACTACCTACCGTCTCTACAGACCCGCCAGAAGTGGGTAAAAGAGAGAGACAATTTGACAGAAGGAACAGTCGTCATGATTATCGACCAGTCACTACCCAGAGCTATGTGGCCGGCTGGCCGCGTAAGCAAAGTGATCACCGGTGCCGATGGCAAGGTCCGAGCAGCCGAGGTGCTCGTCCAAGGGCGAACTTACACACGACCCGTGGCGAGGCTAATAGAACTGCCCAGACTCCCAGACACTATCGATGACGACCATGACCCCATGACTTTGTGAGTTGACTGACCCTTACAGCGGACCTTGAGTGGTAGACAGTGCGGTTAATCTGTCTCTGCTTAGCTAATTAGGTGGGACTAATTAGGGGGCGGCTGTTGTGAAGGATCAGATTAAACCGAATATATATATTTATTTATGGATATATATTTAATAGTATTTGTATATCGTTTGATATCCCCTGTATATTCCTTGTACATATACACTGAATATCCCTTTAGTCTACTAACAGCCCATAATAGTTTCATTCTACCATTGGACAAGAACCTGGCGCCAGCAGCCAAGCCCCTTGGTTCAAGTTCAATCGTGCCGACGAACATGTCGTTACAAGCCCGGTTCCGCGTAGGAATACGTCTGGCGAAATACGAATGGTACCATTTGTTCACAGCGCATATATATATGGCGCAAGTAAAGTAGAACTTTCTTTTTAGTCCATTAGTCCTTTACCCTCCAACCTAGTAACAGACGTGAAGCCTCACCCACGACCCACGTGTGGTGCAGTATGGCCTACTTGGCCTCAGAATAGGCATTGAGACATCGTGTGGATTAATAGTTGAATTGTCATAGTTTGGCACTATACCGTCGAGTGGGACGTATTTCTATTAAGTTAATAATAGTCTATTATGTATGGTGCATCGTTCGGTTAGAGTTATAGAGTGAGCAGTACCCCCATCGTTCCTGGCGTTATCTAGAGTCTTAACCAGGCTGGGCAGACCACGTGTGGTGCTTTCATCCGAGGAGTTCTGGGCCAGGACGAGTGGACCTGCATATTGGATTACTTTACCCGGACGACGGCGAGCCCTACACGGCTTGGATTATCTACGTGCTTTGGGTGCTTTGATTATGCCATGGATAACAGCCAACACTGCTGAGTGTTGGAACTACCCCCCCGAGAGGAGTCCAGGTGAGACGGCGCTCTACCCCGAGTGAGGTCGCCTCACGTCTCTTCGTTGTGGACCGGCAGCTACCGTCTACAAGAGGGCCCAGCTGTATTCATCTGTGGACCGAGGTTCTGTGGGCACCGTGTTCAGCACTCTGAATTCTCCCAAGAAATCGTTGGCCAGATGGGATATCGCCAGCGGCTCTCCTAACCCCCCCCCCCTACTGACTTACAACCAGCGGGACCCCCCTTTTAGTATATCCAGCTATAATCATTTAAGTACCATCGCTATAGTTCCCTAAAGAACCAGGTTGTATACTTGCTCCCTGCGTAACCAGAGATTGGACATTCAATGTTGATTTGCCTACGAATACTCATTTGCCTTACAAGTGCATTCAAATCATAAATGTCATTAAGTGAACGTTGTATATACCCTTTGCTATATAAAATATTCGATTTATACATTTGTGTGGACTTCGTTTCATCAGGTGGGAAAGTGTTCATCATATCTACATCATGTACTGTGTGGCCAGTATTTAAAGTACATAAAGCAGGTAGTGGTTTAATGATACCATACTTATCAATACAGTCAGGGAATTGTACCCCTCAGTTACAGGTGTAGTTAAATCCAAACGCCAATGGTATTAACTATGCTCTTCTCCACGGTACTTCGCTTACACAAGTCACTATAATACACCAACAATGGTTCTACAATATTAGGGTCGTATCTAAGTAGCTACTAGCTATCCGTAACGATACACCGCGGGTAGGCTTCCACTGCTCACATGTCCAATCGTTCTGCTGTTACTCCACACTTCACCTCGTGTTCTGATACTCGTTACATTAAGTTCACACTACAGCTGCTTGCTAGGTTAGGTTCGCACTTCACTTCAACAAAGGTTCACGCGTGCACTGTTCACACTATATATACTCAGAGTGATTTCTAGAGCGCAACCGAATTACTTGTCCGGAATCAATGCGCTGGCCAAGGGCATGTCTCAACTTGCCCGGGCACGTCTTTGAACTTGTCTGGGGGGCGCGACTGCTGGCGCCGCCAGTGTCAAGGGCGGTGTCCAATGAGGCGGGCGAATAATGCTATGATTCAAACGGAGACTTAAAGGTATATAGCTTATATATATAAATAATACACAAGTTATATAAAATAATAAACGTAGATTCTGAGTGTTAATCTGGCCCTTCAGAACACACCTCATGGTACCAAAGCACCTCAAAGGCGCTTAAAACAAAATTACAAACATCACAAAACAAACTGGTCAGACTACTACTTGACCTGAACCCCAGAACCCACCTCACCCCTGCCCACTTTGACAACCTAGGATGGCTTAGAGTAGACGACAGAGTACAGCAACTTGCAATGGGCCTGGTCTACAAGATACACTATACGACCGGGATGCCCATGTACATGTCAAAATACTTCCCAAAGGTCAGTGAATACCACAACCACTACACCAGAGGAAGCTCAACAAATCATGTTAAACCCAGATTCGGCTCAAACAAGGGACTAAACACGTTTTGCAATTATGCCACAACAATGTGGAACGCCCTACCCAAAGCTGTAAAGGAATGTGAATCCCTGCCCACATTCAAAACCGCTCTTAAAGAGCACCTACGGGAGGCTGCAATTCGAAACTGGCCACCGTAAATGCCCAAAACCCCCACCACCTCCTAATAGACAGTCTCCTCCCCACCGCATGTATATATTCCCTCCCCACCGTATGTATATTTCTCTCCCACCCACCCACCCCCTCCTAATGTACAGTCCCCTCCCCATCATATGTATATACTCTGTCAGGATCTAGGGGTAACAGTCAGGGCCGCCTGGGAGAAATGCGAGGCCCTGTGCGAGATTTAAACGTGAGCCCCCCCCCCCCCCCCCCCCCCCCCCAAAGGTAAAAAAAAAATATATATATATATATATATATATAATTATTATTATTTTTTTTCATACAGTCAACATATTCGTAAATAATAGCGCTGCCCGAGGCTGGGCATGATACAGTCAACATATAGCAAGAGAGAGAGCGAGAGAGAGCTATTTGGCCCTAAACAGAGAGTACACAGTGGCAGAATACCTGAGCACTGTGACTGAAGATCCTTGACTAGGTACAGACTCAGAGAGCACAGCCTAGCCATCGAGAAAGGCCGCCATAGGCAGACTGTGTGTGTTAGAAAGAGAGAGAGAGAGAGCATGTGTGTTAGAGAGAGAGCATGTATGAGAGAGATAAGCAAAGATGACCCCCTAAAGGATATTCAACTTTTAATGAAAGAACAAAACAGAAGGAAAAGATAACTTCACAAAGGCAACATGAATATACATAGATCCAAAAGGACAAAGATCAACACTTAAATCCAAAGAGAAGAGGGTCTATACCAAGAGAAAACAAAGCAGCAAGGAGCCAATGGCCGACAGCTAAAGGCTAGCCAGGTAGGCTACTGACACCAGGCCACACACAGCTTTGGCCAACGGCCCAACGCTACCCAAGCTACACAAACGAACAAATGAATTCACACACAGCACATGTCGTATCTCCAAATGTTGTGAAGTAACATATGTTTTGCCTGGAAAAAAACATCGTTATTAACAAAACATTCGGGAGGGGAAGGAAGGAAGAGTGGGGTAATGTCATGACATTTTCATTAATCTTACCTGCACCAAGGAACGCAGGGCGAAAGGCCGCAACACAGGTCTCCACGTTGACGAAAGGCCTCTCGCTGTCGGGACAAAAATAAGCCAGAACCCCCTGCTATTCTCACGGCTAATGTCAATGGTCGTAGCACAAGCTAACAGCTAACTCAAGGCTAACTGATAGCATCAAACGAACGTTCCCAGCCAAGCGCAACGTCGAAGCTAAACAGCTAACTGGCTAACAGTTAGCTCAACCAGGCTATCGCTAACCATTAGCTAACGCAGAAGCAAGCTATGCGGCTACATGACACCAGGCCATACACCGTTAGCTACTAAGCTACTAGTAGTACTACAACAGCTAGTCGGCCAGTTTAGCTCCAGAGAGAGAGAGAGAGAAAGAGAGAGCGATGTCCACGGCGGGAATAGAATAGAGTTAATAGAATAGGTTAAAAACTCACCAAACGTCCAAGAGGATGGAGACAACCGCGTGGAGTTGACGAAGTTCATCTGCCAAACGACCATCCTCTTCATCTTGGCTGCATGTCTCTAGGTTAGCTAACGCTAGTTAGCCTTTAGCTGAGCTAGCTACTAGCCGACATCATCATGGCTATATCCCGACTGCATCATGACAAGGCTCCGGCCATTTGTCCCGCCTTTCGTCAACGTTCCTTGGTGACCGACCGACTGATAATGACCGACCTCTTCGAGTTGGCTGGCATAACTAAGCATAATAGTCAAAAGCTGCACGCGCAAAATAGTCAAACGCAGCTGACTCACGCTGGCGTACTACACATGATGGAAGTAACCACTCCGCTCCCTTCGTTGAAACCAATAGTATGTCTGCTGCAGAGCCCCATAGCTCCCTTCGTTGAAACCAATAGTATGTCTGCTGCAGAGCCCCATAGCTCCCTTCGTTGAAACCAATAGTATGTCACTGCAGACCCAGGAACAAGTCAGACACATTCTACAAACGTGTCTAATGTGAAATATATAAGCATATAAGCAAAACTAGATTTTAGGTCTGTGATGAAAAAGGGCCTCGCGGGAAGGGGGGCCTCGCAAAAAAAAAAAAAATTAATTTTTATTTTGCGAGGCCCCCCTTCCCGCGAGGCCCTGTGCGACCGCACTGCTCGCACACCCCCTGAGGCGGCCCTGGTAACAGTACTGTATATTTGAATACCGTTTATGTCACAAATGTATCAGTACTAAATACCTATATGTCCCTATGCCATAAATGTCATGTATGTTGTGTATGTCATAAATGTCTATATGAATTGAAAATGGGGGACCCTGATGGAAACAAGACAAACGTCTTTCTCAGGTCTGCATCCCCTTAACAATTGTATGTATTGAGCCGTACTGTATTGTACCCATTCTGCAATCTGTTAAATAAAGTTTTCATTCATTCATTCATTCACTCATCCATTTATTTATTGCCAATAAGCTGTCTGTGATGGAGTTAATCGCTGTATCATTTGGTTCAGCAGATATGTACAGTTGTGTATCATTCACATAGCTATGGAAACCTACATTATGTTCTCTGATGATATCACCCAGTGGTAACATGTAAAGGGAGAAGAGTAAAAGACCTAAGCAACTCCCTTGTGCAACTCCATAGTTGTTTATATCATCATTATATCATATATCTCAGACATGTGGCCTGCTAGTTTAACATAGAATTTCCTCCCTCTGATCATGTATGTTTTAAACCAGCTTAGCACATGTTCTGAGAAACCGACAAGGTTTTCAAGACGATCGATTAGAATATTGTGATCGATTGTATTAGCATTATAAAATAAGATTTATAATACAGCCCGCGTTTTAGAGTGTAATTTCCCAGAACTTGCAGTGTAACTTCCTCGTATGAATCTGTACATATATATTACACTTATCTTACTGGTATTGAGGGAGTCATCAGAATCCCCGCCCTGAGGCCCCGCCCCTTTTGGCCACTTACGGAGACCGTTTCATATATATTTACAAAGGTAATTATGAACACGTTCGAGAATGAGGACCAATGATTGCAACTCGCATGAGAAGAATCCCAAAGCACTCGACACCAGAGAGAATAATTTGTCACATGTGCTGACGTCACATAAATGTAATAATAAAAAATATTAAAAAATAAAAGCTGTAAACTCTCTGATTGGTTCTCCCGTGTTGATCTGATTGGTTCTTTACATGTACTCAGGAGGAGTGCCAGTAGGAGGTGGTACAGACTTCTATAAGTATTAATGTTATAATAATAATAATAATAATAATAATAATAATAATAATAATAATAATAATAATAATAATAATAATAATAATAATAATAATAATAATAATAATAATAATAATAATAATAATAATAATAATAATAATAATAATAATAATAATAATAATAATAATAATTATTATTATTATTATTATTATTATTATAATTATTAATAATAATAATAATAATAATAATAATAATAATAATAATAATAATAATAATAATAATAATAATAATAATAATAATAATAATAATAATAATAATAATAATAATAATAACAATAATAATAATAACAATAATAATAATAACAACAACTATAAACAGCACTTATAATACTTAAAATACCCTCTCTGAGTTTGCTCTTGATCCAGGGCAGCAGCAGTCTGACATCGGTGAACACCCCCGGGGAACCTCTCCTGGACGGGGGACGGCTGCTGTTGTCCCCCCAGCTCCGACCACAGCCCTTCCCCCAGGACGTCACCCCGACCACCACCCAGCCACTGTGTCCCCGCAATGGACACACCAGAGGGCCCCCAGAGTCCCCCTGGGGAGACATAGATACATAGATTTCATCCAGAATTGTAACGCTTCCTCCGGTCCTGCGGGACCGGACGGCAACCCTCCTCCCGGTTCGGCTAGATCAGGTGTCGGACCGTCTCAACTCCCCTTCCATACACCCCTTCATAATACAACATTGCCAACCGGTGGGCTGATGCAGATCTGGCATCAGCTCACTCACCTGATTACTATTATTTACTGCCATTTATGTTTATTATGTTTATTGTCTGTGTTGTCGTTGTTGTCTCCACTTTGTTAGACTTGTGTTCCCCTGTCTGTGTTTTGTAAATATGTTTTAGTCTTGTTGTTCAATTGTTATTGTTTTTCCCAGTGTGCTCTGTGTTCTGTTGTTTCTGTCTACCACACCTGTGTCCTGTTTGTAATTACCCTCTGTCTCTAATTAGTGTTTGTATATTAGGTGTTGTGGGCCAGCAGACACTTGCTGGTTCATTGTTTTATTGTTACCGTTGTTGTCAGTCGTGTTTGTTGTTTTCTGTTTTGAAGTAAAAGCCTTATTATTCACCACTACGCCGTCTCCTGTATCCTGTTTATCTCTCCGTTCTACACTGCAAACTGAGTTCCACCACATCATGCCAGCAAAGCGGCACCATCGTAACACAGAATGTCCCTGGAATCTCTCCCCCAAAAGACGCTTGGTTTGATTCCGGAGATTTTGCCTACAAGATGACGTTGATGGAAAAAGCAACAACAATTATGAAATGACTTGTACTGTACATCTCATTTACCTGACATGTGTCCTTCCCTCCTCTTTCGGGGCCAGCACAAAGGACAGTGAAAGCAGGCTGAGAGAAAGCTAGTCCTGGGGTCTGAAGGGAGGTTTTGACAGTCTGGAGGACATGTTTACACCTGGACGGTTTCACCAAATCCAACTGTACCTCTCTCAGTACTGCAGGGAGATGACCACCTGTGAGAGGAAAATAAGATAATATAAGATAAGATGCGATACAATACAAGATAGTAATATTGGTCCTTTATAGAGTAAAGCTCATTTGTCTTTTTGTATGGAATGCTGTACTATTCACAGTCAATTTGTTCAACATAGTGTTTATGTTTTAACTAAGCTGGGAAACCTTACGCTCCTTCATCCTCCCCCATCCACCCACAATGCATCTGGTTTTAGGAGGGAACCTTTCTTCAGGCAGAGGCAGGCATATGGGCTGAACATGGGGTCCTGGAGAGAATCAAACCCAGGGTTACCAGTCAAAACACAACAACACAAGCTGAAGTATCCTAAACTACTAACTAAACTACTTTACGTTTACACTAGAACTAAACCATCAACAGAAGAAGAACGTGCCCAGTTGAATGTGTCCATCCAACTCCAGCAGGGCGATGTCGTAGGTCATGGGCAAAGCATGCTGGTACTTCTCATGGACGGTGACTTTCTTAATGAGGAACACCTGCTCCTCATCGTCGTGAACCTTCTGGTTAAACTCTCCGACAACGACTCTCACATTGCTTTGGAACTCTCTAGAAATAAAGGAAAGAGATACAGTAGGAATCAGTTAACGTCAGTGATGAGAAAGTCAATCCAACGGAAGAGGAAGCTCTATTATTTATCTACAATTACAGTCATTTACATTGACAGGATAGAAAGAAATTCAAGATTACTATAACAAAACAGAATATTTACGTAATTGCGTTCAAAATTTGTATTCGGTCTGGAAATATACTCTGGATTCTCTATGAAGAGCACAGTGAAGAGGCTATATGACTATAGTAGCTGGTATACTGTAGATGGTTTCACTGGAGTTCTGTAGCTAGGAAACGATTTACT
The DNA here is from genome assembly GCF_963971535.1 of Notolepis coatsorum. Taxonomy (NCBI): domain Eukaryota; kingdom Metazoa; phylum Chordata; class Actinopteri; order Aulopiformes; family Paralepididae; genus Notolepis; species Notolepis coatsorum. The sequence continues at coordinate 48,872,849 of NC_140170.1, read as the reverse complement.
AATGTGATGCTTTTATTTTATTTTATTTTTTTATCTTTATTATTCTTTTATTTATTTATTTCTATTTTTATTTTTTATTATTTATTATTTTATTTTATTTTAAACATTGATCTTAACTGATCACTGTGACTTTATTGCTTTTATCGTTATATATACCTATGTTTGTGTACAGCACTTTGAGCTACATAACATGTATGAAAGGTGCTTTATAAATACTTACTTACTTACTTACTTACTTACTTACTTACTTACTTACTTACTTACTTACTTACTTACTTACTTACTTACTTACTTACTTACTTACTTACTTACTTACTTACTTACTTACTTACTTACTTACTTACTATTTCATTAGCAAACATTGCAACAGGAGATAAACTTGGGTCCTTTTAGAATGTTATTGTTGTCACTTTGAAACCTTCTATATAGTGTATAATGCAGCCAGGTACTGTAGATAGGGAGCCTACTGTACATTTAGAATCAGGTACTGCTGTATTTGGAGGACAGGTCACTGTGGTGTGGTGTGCTGTGCTGTGGTGTGGTGTGATGTGGTGTGATGTGGTGTGGTGTGGTGTGATGTGGTGTGGTGTGGTGTGATGTGGTGTGGTGTGATGTGATGTGGTGTGGTGTGGTGTGATGTGGTGTGTGGTGTGGTGTGGTGTGTTGTGGTGTGGTGTGGTGTGTTGTGATGTGATGTGGTGTGGTGTGGTGTGATGTGGTGTGGTGTGTTGTGGTGTGGTGTGTTGTGGTGTGGTGTGGTGTGGTGTGGTGTGTTGTGGTGTGGTGTGGTGTGTTGTGGTGTGGTGTGTTGTGTTGTGGTGTGGTGTGATGTGGTGTGGTGTGATGTGGTGTGGTGTGGTGTGTTGTGTTGTGGTGTGGTGTGGTGTGTGGTGTGGTGTGTTGTGGTGTGTTGTGGTGTGGTGTGTTGTGTTGTGGTGTGGTGTGATGTGGTGTGCTGTGGTGTGTGGTGTGGTGTGGTGTGGTGTGTTGTGGTGTGGTGTGGTGTGGTGTGTGGTGTGGTGTGTTGTGGTGTGTTGTGGTGTGGTGTGTTGTGGTGTGTTGTGGTGTGGTGTGTTGTGGTGTGTTGTGGTGTGGTGTGTTGTGGTGTGGTGTGATGTGCTGTGCTGTGGTGTGGTGTGTTGTGGTGTGTTGTGGTGTGGTGTGGTGTGTGGTGTGGTGTGTTGTGGTGTGGTGTGGTGTGTTGTGGTGTGTTGTGGTGTGGTGTGGTGTGGTGTGGTGTGTTGTGGTGTGGTGTGTTGTGGTGTGGTGTGGTGTGGTGTGGTGTGGTGTGGTGTGATGTGGTGTGGTGTGGTGTGGTGTGATGTGGTGTGGTGTGGTGTGGTGTGATGTGGTGTGGTGTGGTGGTGTGGTGTGGTGTGGTGTGGTGCGGTGTGTTGTGATGTGATGTGGTGTGGTGTGGTGTGGTGTGGTGCGGTGTGTTGTGGTGTGGTGTGGTGTGGTGTGGTGTGGTGAGGTGTGGTGTGGTGTGGTGTGGTGTGATGTGGTGTGGTGTGGTGTGGTGTGGTGTGTTGTGTTGTGGTGTGGTGTGGTGTGATGTGATGTGGTGTGGTGTGGTGTGGTGTGGTGTGGTGCGGTGTGGTGTGGTGTGGTGTGGTGCGGTGTGGTGTGGTGTGGTGCGGTGTGGTGTGGGGTGGTGTGGTGTGGTGTGGGGTGGGTTGCTCTGACAACAATAAGGTTGCCTCATCAGCATTATACCCCTTCCTGACAGGCAGCGACGCGAGCGAGCGTGATTGCGAAAATTATTAAAATGTATTAGTTTCAATCAGACTATCCTGACCTGCCGCGAGCGACAGCCAACTGAGCGGCGATGTTGTTCACCCCTCAGATATTCGCTCGCTGTGTCTCTAGTTGAGCGATTACGCGGCCGAGTCCCGCCCCTAAACACTTTTTATTGGTCGAGAATCGCAGGCTGCTTTGCCCCTGTGCTTCCAGGTAACACACACACACAGCCACACTCGGACAAGCGCCGCGTCATATCAGGACAGTGTCGCGCGCGATTTCGTCTCCAGTTCGCTCGCTCGCTGCCTGTCAGGAACCGGTGTAGACTGCTTCATATCCAGTAGTGTAGCGGTGAAAACAGTAGGCAGCACAGTGAAGGAATTAAGGATGAGTGGTAAATGAACCTACTTTGAAACTGCAGTAAAGCAGTGAGCAGCTGTTAGTATCCAGTGGTCAGTCAGGATAGATCCTCCACAGAAATGAGATCCTTTAGTTCTCAGTGAAACCTGAACATAAAATAAACAACAAACATCATCACGACTCGAGGAAGTGGAATTCAATTCATCATATATTCTGGAAGAAGGTAAAAAAAGAAAAGCTCTGAATACAGACAGATAGCTTCTAGATATGATATGAAATTCACCAGAGTAGTGGCATCTGTGAAAAAATATAATGGCTTCATGATGTAAACATTTGATTTATTGTCAAGTAGTAATGTGGAATACCTGTACTCCTGTCTGTCTGTCAGTTTGTCTGTCTATCTGTCTATCTGTCAGTCTGTCTGTCTGTCTGTCCTTCGGTTAGCTGGTTGTTTGTTTGTTTGTTTGTTTGTTTGTTTGTTTGTTTGTTTGTTTGTTTGTTTGTTTGTTTGTTTGTTTGCTTGTTTGTTTGAAGGTAGCATGGGTGACTCACCAGCCATGGGTGTGATCCATATCTGGCCTCAGCCCCTCCTACAATCCTCAGAAATTCATCCATCAGGCTCCTCACCTGAGGAACTCCACACTTCACACCTACCAATTGAGAATAGCTCTTTACAATAACAATAACAATAACAATAATGATAACAATAATAATAATAACAAGAACAACACCACCAACAACAATAATAATAATGATAATATCCTTTAAATTGGTCAACAAAAAAACTTTAAAATGGTGTATAGAGAGGCTGTCCTTAACGTAACAAAGAGGTTCGATCCCCTGTGACTCAGAGTGTGAACCCACTGCCCCCCTCCGCACACAGACTACAAAGATTCATGTCGTCAAATCTGAAAACCACACTGACAAAACGTGGGCTTCCCCTTTTCAAACTCACCGGTCTGAGGAGCAGAGAGGGCAGCATGGAGCCAGACACAGAGGAGGAGCAGAGCGGTGGTGATCTTCTTCACCCAGACACACATTCTTACTGTGGCCTACCAGGAAGACAAGATAGTTTATAGACCCCTGTGTGTGTGTGTGTGTGTGTGTGTGTGTGTGTGTGTGTGTGTGTGTGTGTGTGTGTGTGTGTGTGTGTGTGTGTGTGTGTGTGTGTGCGTGCGCGCGCGCGCGTGTGTGTGTGTGCGTGTGTGTGTGTATGTGTGTGTGTGTGTGTGTGTGTGTGTGTGTGTGTGTGTGTGTGTGTGTTTGTGCATGCATGTGTGAAGGCACTGTCATTAGCACGGCAGTAAAAAGTGGGAGGCTGGCGACAGGAGAGTTGAAAAACATCACACAGCTCACGGCGGAACAGCGACCAGTCGAGCTTAATTCCTGCAAACAAAAGGTTTAAACGTCAGGTAACAAAGAGTTTAGCATCTCTTCATGTTTAAGACATTCAGATTCAGATTCAAGTCCGATTCGGAAAAGTTGGACCAAATCTAACTGAACAAACTACACATTTAAATAAATAGAAGATATTCACATGTTTTTTAATGTGATAATAACATAAGATCCATTGACAGCAACATAATTTTCAAAGACAACTACTGTAAAATGAGCGTTTATTCTACAACCAAAACACAGACAGAAACACCGTCTCCTGTTGTCTATAAAACGTTAAAAAAAAAGAAAAAGAAAAAAAAGACTGTAAAACGTAACCAAGAGTGGTGACTGGTGAGGCCACTATAAATTAAAGACAAATGCTGGATGCCTGAGAGAGTTTTCTCCTTAATTGGTTCCATTACGTATGCATGCACGCACACACACCATACTATCTCAATGATAGTACTCTAATATGAGTGAGGGGACTAGGTATAAATTGCAGCTAAATGTCCAATGTCCTCTTCTGGATTATGTTGGTGGCTCAAGGAGGCCTACTGTAGAATGATCTATGTTGGGCAGAGTCATATATTAATCTGACTGTAACTGTGTAAAGGTGTGCTGGGAGAAAATAGGATTCTAAAAAAAAGGTTTTCCTGAAAAATAATCGTGGTTAAATAAAAGCATTAAAATAAAAAATAAAAAGCTGTAGTGTGTGTGTGTGTGTGTGTGTGTGTGTGTGTGTGTGTGTGTGTGTGTGTGTGTGTGTGTGTGTGTGTGTGTGTGATCTGCCCAGCCTCCTATCCCACCGCTGGGATGCCGGGTGGCTGGCAACCTGTTGGACGTCATTGATGTCATCTCTATGGTTGTTTACCTCTGCTTACCCGTTCATTTATGATTTCCCTTCAATTACTAATTATTATTATTATTATTATTGTTCATCATTATTCCATCACTGTATCAAAAGTTCTCTACCAACGTGTTGCCCACCTCAACACCTATTGCACGCCTGGGGAGGGGGGATCTCTTAGTGAAATGCCCTTCTTCTTCTGATGTTTCCTCCCCTTTTTGGAGTTTTTCGTCATCTTCGTTGAGTGTTTGTCATAATCACGGCGAGAGCCTTCTTCACCCCTTCTCCTTCCACACCATCAAGGCGAGAGCCTTCCTCACCCCTCCTCCTTCCACACCATCACGGCGAGAGCCTTCCTCACCCCTCCTCCTTCCACACCATCACGGCGAGAGCCTTCTTCACCCCTCCTCCTTCCACACCATCACGGCGAGAGCCTTCTTCACCCCTCCTCCTTCCACACCATCACGGCGAGAGCCTTCTTCACCCCTCCTCCTTCCACACCATCACGGCGAGAGCCTTCCTCACCCCTCCTCCTTCCACACCATCACAACGAGAGCCTTCCTCACCCCTCCTCCTTCCACACCATCACGGCGAGAGCCTTCCTCACCCCTCATCCTTCCACGCCCCCTTATATGGGCAGCATCCGACCCCTGTATTCCCACGCTGCCAGAGGGAGATCAATCAACACGGCTGTGAGGGATTCCCTCATCATCAGACCCCTACTTCAGCCCACGGATCCTGCTCTCCCTCGTCGCAGTGTTAACCTAACAACCTAGGTACGACGTCGCACACTAGCCTTGCTTCTCTGTCCTTCTTGCATACCTTGTCCTAATCTTGTTCTCCCTGTGCCCAGGACCACCGCTCCCGAGACACCACCCACCTGGACGCTCCTGTGCTGCATGAGGAGTGCACCTGCTCGCGCCTATTGCACATTCCTGTTGTCATACCTGTGTGCTTGGTGCCTACAATTAAAACCAACCTAAAACGCCCCATTCTCTCTTCTCCTGTGTTCTGCTATTGGGCTCCGCCACTGCTGCCCTAACAGTGTTGAGGTCAGGGGGTATTGTTCCATTGTCAGCTTGTGAAGCCCGTTGAGACATGTAATGTGATTTTTTTAGCTATACAAATACACCTGAAACCTGACTTGAAAAAAAGGCACAACCACGGGACATGCCTTGAGGACATTCGACAGTAAAGCATTAGCCTTTTGTCTGATTCCATTAGCCCTACAGTTGATTTACAAAACCTCAGAACCTCTACAAAGAGCTAAAATGATGGTGAGCTTGACCTTTCATACAAAGGTTTACTGTATGTGGTACAGGAAGGAGGCACTTTACCACACTCTCTTTGTGGCTGGCTGAACAGCCTACATGTCTGGAGGAAGGCTGATTCACCTGTGATGCAAGGATTCTGCATTTTAGGAGAGATTTTGTGGTGAATCCTCTGCATACTGTCGGATATTCTGCTGTCACATTTATCTGGATAGTCCTATGTCATTGTACTATCTACTGAGTATCAGTTGTGTGTGTCACTATAATCTCAACTGTGCGTGCATCTCAACATTAGATTAGATACGATTAGATTCAACCTTATTGTTATTGCGCAGAGTACTAAGTACTAACAATAAAATTCAGTACTCCATCTATTGCAGGAGTGCCAGATGTATACATATGCATTTTCAGTACTGAATGAGGTATACATATACATTAAATATAGGAAATAAGTATGAGTATATGTACAGAGGTTTATACAACGGCATGCACATTTCTCGATTCTGATTGGCTGAAACAGTCATTTTACACGTGTTTATTCTTCACAATTCCACGCTCTTTGTCCCAGGACCCGCCCACAACCGAATCACTAGCGTGCGAGTTAAAAAAAAAAACAAGATGGCGGACAATAATCTTTACAAATGGATATGTTGATAGCGTCAAAACGACTAAATATAAAGCGATTCTGTCAAGGCGAATGTCTTAGACGTTTAAACAATGTTGGATGATGTAATTGATGGGTCATGAATCATTGTGTAGCAAAAGAAAAATCGCGGATTGATTGATTGATAAATTTGCAATTTTATTTTCAATTTCTACTTCCTTCTCCCTGACTGCAGCATTCACTGTCACACTGTCCGACGCTGGCGTACCCACCCACACACACACACACACACACACACACACACACCACACACACACACACACACACACACACACACACACACACACACACACACACACACACACACACACTCCTGTCTGCAAGAGTCAGACTGAGAGAGAAGCAGCGCTGTTTTAAGTGAGCATGGTCTATTGAATTGATTGATTGGTTGATTGCTAATTTTATTACTGTACGCCTGATTTCCAACTTGTTAAGTTTAGGCTAAAAAAATTAATAAAAAAATAGGGCGAAGAAAACTTTTTTTTTCTTATAGGGCAAAGAAAACTTTTTAATTTGTTTTACCTACTTTCTATAGAAGCATCTAAGAATGAAGTTCTATAGAAAGTAGGTCTGCATCCCCTTAACAATTGTGTGTATTGAGCCGTACTGTATTGTACCCATTCTGCATCTGGTAATACAATTTTCAATCATTCCAATAACCACTAACTTCATAATTAAAAACTAAAGAAAAGTTGGATGTGTTAGTTGGTTGGATGTCTTAGTTGAAAGGCAGTTGGGGATGTGTTAGTTGGTTCGATGTCTTAGTTGAAAGGCAGTTGGGGATGTGTTAGTTGGTTCGATGTCTTAGTTGAAAGGCAGTTGGGGATGTGTTAGTTGGTTCGATGTCTTAGTTGAAAGGCAGTTGGATGTGTTAGTTGGTTGGATGCCTTAGTTGAAAAGCAGTTGGATGTGTTAGTTCCAATAACACACAGTTGGATGTGTTAGTTGGTTGGATGCACTTCAAGCTGCTTCCACATGGAGGCAACTTGTCTTTTTTGTAGTTGTGGGAACTACTTTTTCTGGCGGATGGTTTTTTCAATAAATCTTCGATTAATGTGTGTTTATTGTATAGCAATAAGGTTGGATGAATGTGGCAGTTGTATAAAAGCATTACACCACTTGTAGTCGTGATTTGTGAACAATAAACCATGCCTAGGGGGGTCTAACGACCACCCCTAGGCATGGTTTATTGTTGACAAACCACTCCTGCGCGTGATGTAATGCTTAAATATATGTATAGACAGTTAGAGTATAGTATATGAAATAAAGGAAATTAAGGTAGCATACATTTTACATGTTCGTATAGACAGTATAGTAATGGGATAATATCAACAATCTGTAGATGTTCAGCTAACTTTCACTTGTGTATTTGATGCTTCTCAGTTGCACAGCAGCTATATAACATACCAAGTGAATCTCAACTGATTGTTGAGATCCTATCCATTTGAATGCGGCTTAATGATTAACTGACCTCCACTGGGTTATTGTAATCAGTGCAGGTGTATTCTGGGGCCATAATATGGCTTTATCAGGGAGATAAGAACGAACTGATATGTAGTGAGGCGGATCAGATTTGTTACAAGAACTCGTGTTTGAATGTGTGAGAGATGTCTACAGTTTGGGTGTTGCGTAGGTGTGTGTGACAGAGAGAGGGGGGAGAAACAGACAGAGACAGACTGAGAGAGGGCTAGTTCATGGCCTGTCTGACATTCATATTTTAGGTGTTTAACTTGCACTTTAAAATGTAGTCAGTGCAAACAGTGGCATAAGATAACATGCATTATGAATGAGAGTGTGTGCATGTGTGTGTGTGTGTGTGTGTGTGTGTGTGTGTGTGTGTGTGTGTGTGTGTGTGTGTGTGTGTGTATGTGTGTGTGTGTGTGTGTGTGTGTGTGTGTGTGTGTGTGTGTGTGTGTGTGTATGTGTGTGTGTGTGTGCTCTTCCCTCCACACAGACATGGTGAGATCCAGTCTAAGCCCCATAAGCACCTAGTTCCTGTTTATGCTGCCCAATGCCCCCCAACCCCAGTGGGCATGCTCAGTTGTGACTCAACACTTGGCACAGTTGCTGTGCTGCGGTTACCAGGCAGCTGTTGCCCGGTGTTTCAGACAGTTGTGGAGTAGAGCTTCAGATCAGGGTGATACTGTGATATACTATACACCAGAGAACAAATGGAAACATAATAATTCACACACAAGCAGAGGTACTGTATACTGTTACATAGTTATTTGGATATGTTAATTCACGTAGCATATCCTATGAACTTCCTTTTCATAGGCTACTGTATACAAAACTGCACTGAGCAAAGAGATCTGTTCAAATGTGCATGTGTGTGTGCATGTGTGTGTGTGTGCATGTGTGTGTGTGTGTGTGTGTGTGTGTGTGTGTGTGTGTGTGTGTGTGCATGTGTGTGTGTGTGTGTGTGTGTGTGTGTGTGTGTGTGTGTGTGTGTGTGTGTGTGTGTGTGTGTGTGTGTGTGTGTGTGTGTGTGTGTGTGTGTGTGTGTATGGGGGGGTCTTTGGCTGAGACCTCTGCCATTGTGCATCTGGATCTTCGTACTGCAACAGAGAGTTAAAAGGGAATTTAATGTCCATGAATTATTTATGCGAAGTTGGCAACAAGAACTGCACTCACCATGTTTCATTGTTAATGGCAGTTTATTCCGGTTGAATGAAAGCCAAACGTAGTTGCCCACACACTATGCTGAATGGAATGCTTTAAGCTCAAGCTTGAGAAATGAAGCCATTATGGTTATAATACTGTACAAATGAAAACTCAGAGAAAATGGTTTCCCATGGCCTTAGTCTAAAAAATGTAATATAATACATCCAAGGGAAATAATAGATATAGTTTTACTATTATGCACTTTGCTACTAAGCAATCTACATTGCCTATATTACGACCTACAGTCTATACTAGGGATGTCCGATATTGGCATTAAAATGTAATATCGGAAATGATCGGTATCGGTTTTCAAAAAAAGATTCATTTATTTAACCTTTATTTACCCAGGCAAGCAAGTAAGAACAAATTCTTATTTTATTTATTGTCAAAAGTATCCATAATGTTGTGTTCATTCCCGCATATATCGGATATCGGTAAAAAAGCCAATATCGAACATCCCTAGTCTATACTTATACTAGGGGAGAACGGGGGACGTTGTCACATGGGTAGGTTGTCACGTTCATTATATTTCACCACCAGAGGGTCCTGTCTCCCATATTTTGGTATTTAAATGTCCAGAATTGGGGTCAGAGTTCACCTACATTGTCATCTTTAAATGTCCAGAATTGGGGTCAGAGTTCACCTACATTGTCATCTTTGGAGTGAAACAGCTGAACTTGAGGTGAGAGGACTTTTTGTGTTTTTCATGTCCATTTGTAAATATTCCGCTCCTCAGTATTTTTCTTCTAGGCTTTTACACAATTGGTTTATAATGAAACAATTATTACCCTTAAAAAGTGTGAAGGGATAGCTATAGTTTAGATTGTTGTTAGCTAACTAGTTGTTAGATGGCTGTTAGCCTTGATGCTATCAAGACATTCCAGTTGGGGTTGGTCGTCACATTTTCTTTGGGGTTGGTTGTCACATGTTGTGTATGTGATGCCCACTAGAAGTGGTATCATGTTAATATCTTTAGATTATGTGTCAAAACAGTGTGAACATATGGGTACAGGATTACCTCCATCAGAAACAAGTTAGAAGAGTCATTTATATGTAATGGGAGACATTAACATAATCTGGTCAATAGGTGGCGGTATAGGACTGGTGTTTAGTGACTTCGCCTTCCAGGGACCCGTTACTGTGTGCTTAGGAACGCACGAGGCAATCTCAGCCTCACAACCGGGAGGAGCCAGAGTCAATAACATCGTGTCTGCACCTTTCCTTTGTCAAATGATTAACTACAACCTGTTTCATAGGTGGGTAATATACTACAAAACACACATAAAGGTTAACAAGGATACATGCAATGTCGAGGGTTCAAATGAAGTAACTATTGTCGATGTTTGAGTCAAGTTTAAGAAGTTTAAGACGACAGGTAACGTGGTTGAGAAGCAGACCGTCTATTGAGGGCGCCACGTTTCGTTGGTACATTTAAATAGTGTTGGAACACAATTGTCCATTTAAGCACTAACGTGTCGAAGTTAAGTATCTCCAAGGGGATTATAAAGGTTTATGTTTTGAAATACATACTGTGTTGGGTTGAATTGCTGTGTAGTAAATGTGTATATTGTGTACAAGATGGTTAGAGGGAAAGTACTTTAGCTTACCCTACCAAGAAGGTAGCTAAACACCGGGGCTGTATCACATGCTCTCTCTCTCTCTCTATATTGCGCCCTCAGTTAAATGTAAATATAAATCTATTCCCTTGAGTTATACCATGGTCACGGGTTTAGCAAATTCCTAGTAGGGTTGAGAACGGCCCGATACAAATATATATATAAATGTACTTTCAGTGCACATTTGAGTTTCAATAGAACTTGAGACAGTACCACAACTATGGATAACACTGAGGTGTGGAGGTATTTCGGTATACTAGAGAATAGTGGATATGACTGATGATAAGTGACTGATGATAAAGGTAACACTTATTGGTGATTTAAGGAATTGTTTGACAGACAATGAGAATGACAGTGTTGGTTAAAAGACATACTATGGTCCCTTCCAACATGCCTAGACATGTCTAGACAGAGGTTAACAGGATAATGTTTCTCTTCTCACGTGCTTATATTTAAGACGCCAAATATGTATAAAGACATAAGTAATCACAATGTACAGTATATAATACTGGATAACTACATTTAAAAGGAAAATGCTATTGAAGTGAACCAGGGTATCCTAAAAGGGTAGAATGTGTGTTGCAATGATGAATATGCTTTTGAATTAATAACAAGTATGGGATTATAATTGAATGTATTGAAGTAATGTAACTAATTGAACTGGATGATGATACAATGATGATACAATGATTATACAATGATGATACAATGATGATACAATGATGATACAATGATGATGATGATTGATTGATTATTCTATTGAATGAATAAATGTTGTTGAAATAGACAACCGGGAGGAGCCAGAGTCAATAACATCGTGTCTGCACCTTTCCTTTGTCAAATGATTAACTACAACCTGTTTCATAGGTTAAACATATCTCTGCTATCAGGTGCCATATCCTGGTACCTGTAACATGTAGGCTATTATTGTTAGGCCGATTTATTGTGTTCTTATTTTGTTATATAGGATGGCCTAACGATGTGTTTCCTGTTTATGTTCATGTTAAGATGCATTAAGTTATGTATTTGTCAACTTGTCAATGCAATTAAACTTTCAAATTTAGTTCTGCCTTCTTTTTAAGATTTTTCCCCATTAAAACACATGGTGACAACCAACCCCATAGTGTGTGACAACCATCCCCATGATGGGGTTGGTTGTCACAATGTGTCAGAGTGTCTTTGATAGGTGATTAATTCTTTGTTACAATACGTTGGAAAATGAGAGGGATACACATTTCAAGCCAACATCTTAAGCTTCAATTTAATGTAGGAATGACTATTGAAAGATGTTTTGATGATGAGCAATTCACACTAGAGTAAAAAGTGTGACAACTATCCCCGTTCTCCCCTACTATGCACTCAAGAAAGATTAGCTGCCACAGTTGTGCCCTTCCTGCTGACTTGTTGTACATAACTTGTAAATCGCTTTGGATAAAAGAATCAGCTAAATGACTAAATGTAAATGTAGTTACACAGACAAAACTAACTGATCAAATAGATATTTTAATCATTCAAGACCCTTACCCCTCACACACACATGGCCAAGAGAAACATTAGGCTTACTAAAAGTCTGCTGGGCAGTCAAATGGCCCCCCCTCCCCATTTGGATTGGGTGCATTTTGAGCATTCTGAGCTGCCGCTGACTTAACCATTGAGGCATTTAATGGTAAATGGTACATGGACTGCATTTATATAGCACTTTTATCCAAAGCACTTTAAAACGTATAGGCCTCACATTCACCCATTCACCCACACACCGATGGTGAAGGCTGGGAACGAGGTTAACTTACACGTGGGTATTTTTCATAACCCACGCTCTTGGTCCCAGGACCCGCCCACAACCGCATCACTATCAATGCGCGTTCGTGGTTTTAGGAATTAAAGCAAGATGGCGGACAAACTGGACAGGAAACATTACGAAAGGATAATTGTGATAGGGTCATAAAGACTAAATGAACAATGATTCTGTCACGGCGAATGTCTTAGTTGCTTAAACAATGTTGGATGATGTAATTGATGGGTCATGAGTCATTGTGGAACAAAATAAAAATCGCGCGAATTGATTGATTGATTGCTAAAAAATTAAAAATAATTGTACCTACTTTCTATAGAAGCAGCTGGGAGTTTCAAGTTTCTTTAATAGTTGTCATACAGAAGGGGCGGCTACGTGGCGTAGTGGGCAAGGCACTCGCCACGAATGACGGAGACGCTGGGCTTGCCTGTTCGAGCCCAGCGCTCCACATTGCTTTCAGTTTAGCTGGTCGTTCATACTAATACACATTGGCCGTATTAGGGGGTGGGAAACTGATGGGTGGGGATCGGGCGTTGTGGACAGCGACTCCTACAGGTCGGTAGTAGAATCCGGAAGTGTCGGGGGCAGCGTGAGCCTCCCACGCGTTACTCCTCGCCACTGAGAGATCGAGCTGCGCAGGTGAAAAGATGCGACTGCTGTTACCTCAAGTACCGGAGGGGACTTGTGCTATGTATGACTTAGTCCACATTGCAGCCGGCTTGTGGGAGGCAAGAAACAGCGTTCGTGACAGGGGAGGGTTGAATTGGATGATACGAAATTGGGATGGGAGAAAATATAGAAAAATGGGAGAAAAAGTGGATAAAAAAAAATAGTTGTCATACAGAAGTATAGAATACTTTTATACAAAATGCTTCTTTCTGTTACGCTCCAGAGACTGTGCTAGACAAAAGATAAGTATGAAATAAAATAAAATAGTATAGCATGTAAAAATAGAAGTAAAAATAGAAGTCACGTACGTAGACACAGTGTTCAGTATATACATATGTACAATGTTCGATGCAGAATGGAAGTAACTGAGTTACCATACAATATACAATATACTATGCAATATACTAATATAGAATACTATATAGTGCAAAGCAGAAATGGGATGAGTTACAATTTAGGTACAAGTTACAGTAAGGTGTACTGAGGTATGGGTTGTAGTGCAAATCCTTTACCAATAAATATAAAGTGTGTTTAGGTGTTCTAAAGTGTGGAGAGTGGGTGCTGCAGTGTGTTTTTGGTTAAAGTGAGTGTGTGCGTGTGGATGCGTGTGTTGTGAGTGCATTTGATGGTTGTTGCATAGTGTTATTGTTCGTTGAGCAACCTGATGGCCTGGGGATAGAAGCTTCTTCTGAGTCTTTCTGTGCTTGCCATGAGACTCCGGTATCGCTTGCCTGACCGCAGCAGTTCAAAGAGGCAGTTGTTTGGGTGGCTGGAGTCCTTAATAATTCTCTTAGACTTACCCCTGCACCGCTTGTTGTAAATGTTCTGGAGAGTGGGAAGCCCCCCTCCAATTGTGCGTTCGGCTGAACGTGCCACTCTCTGTAGTCTGCTTCGGTCTTGTGCGGTGCTATTCCCAAACCAGGAGGTGATATTGCCAGTCAGGATGCTCTCTATTGTACATGAGTAGAAGTTCTTAACACTTTAAGGACCAGCCACGAGTTTATACGTGTTACGGTGCCATGTGTTGTGGACCAGAGCCACGAGTTAACTCGTGGCGAGTTGTTATTGTTTTATTCCATATTAATAACGCTATTAACGTCCCCGATGGACTTGCAGGACCTACCCGCATATTTGATTTTCGAAACATGCAATACCGGCCAGCTCCGCTTAGGGGCGCCATCGCTCCACTGCAGTATCATTGAGGGCGATTGAAAAAAAATTGTTTTACTGTCTGTGGGCGATTCATATGAGCCTCGATCCCAGCCGAACATACTCCATCTTTGATCACGTTACCGAACGCAGATTTCAGCCTGGAATAATGGGATTTATGATCAGCCAATGGACATATTGATCTACCAGATTCCGATGACTAATGACGAAATGCTGCCGGCGATCACATGGGCTGACGGTAGGATACTATTCCCCCAAATTACAGCTGAATTGGACATTGTTTTAAAACGCAACGTGATCGATCAGTGAAAATGGCTACTTGAACGCACACTGTATTGCTAATCAATAATAGTAATCGGCGTCCCCCGCCGCCCCCATTTCATCCATAGATGCTCTGTAATAGTCCGGATGCTACGCAGTTTGTTTTATTTCATTCGTATATATACAGCAGAAATGGCGTTTGATATAACGTGACTAGCCTTTAGCCTATTATCTAGCTCCCCAGAAAAAAGACGAGGCGAAAACTACGATAAACCTTATATTCACGGCGCTATAAAATGACAACCAACCGATGGATTTTTATTTTCTTTAAGCCATTATGAAGGCACGGTTTATGCACTCAAGTGACAATGAGAATGGACAGATAGCAATACTATAAATTATATATATAGCTGTTAGAAAGTACATCGGTTTGTTGACAACGCTCTGTCCTCTGGACTATAAATCGCTGCGGGACTTTGGTCGCCAAAGTGTTAAGGATCTTCTGACTGACTTGGAACTTCCTTAGGCGCCTGAGGAAGTAGAGGCGTTGTCGTGCCTTCTTCACAACACTGTCAATGTGTGTGGTCCATGTCAAGTCCTCGGATATGTGGGCTCCGAGGTACTTAAAACTGTTCACTCTCTCAACCGGTGCCCCGTCGATGCTGAGGGGGCTGTAGTCCCTGACCCCCGACCTCCTAAAGTCCACAATCATCTCTTTTGTTTTGCTGACGTTCAGTGAGAGGCTGTTCTCCTGGCACCATCCTGCCAGGACCTTGACCTCTTCCAGGTAGGCCTTCTCGTCGTTTGCAGAGATCAGGCCCACCACTACTGTGTCGTTAGCTAATTTGATGATTGTGTTGTTGTTCTGCTGTGCTACGCAGTCATGTGTGTACAGGGAGTAGAGGAGGGGACTCAGAACACAGCCCTGGGGGGCCCCTATGTTGAGGGTGATGGATGAGGAGGTGCAGTTACCTGCTCTCACCACCTGGGGTCTGCCCATCACGAAGTCTAAGACCCACTGGCAGAGGTCATAGTTCAAGCCCAGGTCCCTGAGCTTGGCTATGAGTTTGGAGGGGACTATGGTATTGAATGCTGAGCTGTAGTCGATGAATAGCATTCTCACATAGTTCCCCTGCCTCTTGTCCAGGTGTGATGCTGCTGTGTGCAGCACATGGGCTATGGCACAGGTCGGCAATAGGCGGCCCGCGGGCCGAAATTGGCCCGCCAGCAATAATATCTGGCCCTTCAGAATATAAAAGAAATTTTATTTAAAATTTAAATTAAATATATATATTTTTTTATCAGACCAACTAGGCTAGGCTATATGTTAGCTATAATGTCCAAATAGAGAAACTACCACCACCTAAAGAATGCTTATTATATGTTGTTTTATCCATGTTGAGAGTGAATAACAGGTAGGCAGCGAGGTGCAATGTAGTGCTTGCTCAACATGAAAAAAGTTGGTGGACAGCGCCTGGAGCTGAAATAACAAGTGTGGAATTAAAACATCAGTTCAGTAAGTCATTCAAACTTTATCTTTATTTATATATGACTGTGACGGCACCACACATGTGAACAGTAACAATGCAATTAAACTGAAGTCAAATCAGAGCAAAAAAAGCTGAATCTGCTTCAAGAAGATGCGCTACATTAGGTATATAAGGAATTACAACGAGACATTTATTAACTAAATAAAAAATACTATTAGGCTTTTAACCCTCTAAAGCTGGGCGCAACAGTAGACATGTTTTGTAAAACATTAAATATCTTTGGATTTGTTTGTGATAAAGACTTGCTTTATTGTATCGGAATCGATTGTCATCTAAAAATG
This sequence comes from Notolepis coatsorum, assembly GCF_963971535.1. Classification (NCBI taxonomy): domain Eukaryota; kingdom Metazoa; phylum Chordata; class Actinopteri; order Aulopiformes; family Paralepididae; genus Notolepis; species Notolepis coatsorum. The sequence goes on along the minus strand of NC_140170.1, from coordinate 48,856,587 downwards.
TAGTGCATCTCTCAGAGAATGCGCGGATGTAAAGCATAGAATCTTGAAATATCTAGATTGGTTGTTTTCTCTGGATCTAATCCGCTGTATCTATCCATTTATCATATATCTATGTCTGTCACTATAGCCAATGGAAATGCTAGAAATGGTCACATGGACTGGGAGAACCAATGGAAAATTCCTATTGTTTCTCAATAGTCCAGTGTGCTCCACAGAAAAGGCCGTCAGATAGACACATTGGTTGTGTTTAATGTAAGATAGGCAGATAAGAGAGAGGCGCTTGTCTCTGGTTTTATAATAAAATGGCAAACAGACAAAGGTATAATGTTCAGTGCAAATGTGTATGTAGTTTACAGTTTATTAGGCCACCTATGCAGCTCTTTTATTTTGTCCATTATCTGCCTCTGCCACAAATGTATGTCTTAGTTATAAGGTGGTCTGTCACAGAGTTAAAATGTTTTCACTATCAATATATTAAATTAGCCATTGTTTTTGTTTCCGGCCCCCCATACAATGGCTTGGAAGAAATGTGGCCCTCGGCCAAACTTAATTGAAGACCCCTGGGCTATGGCGTCCTCTGTGGACCTGTTGGGGCGGTATGCAAATTGGAGGTGCGCTGTTTTAAATGAGCGTGGACTATTGAATTGATTGATTGATTGATTGATTGCTAATTTTATTACTGTACACCTTGTTTCCAACTGGTTAAGTTTAGGCCCTCTTTCGAAGTTGGTTAAGGTTAGAGTTTGTCTTTAGAGCAGGGCGATAGACCACCAGCCCTGATTCCAAACTCTAACCTTAACCAAATTCAAAAGAGGGCCTAAACTTAACCAATTGGAAACAAGGTGTACAGTAATAAAATTAGCAATCAATCAATCAATCAATCAATCAATTCAATAACCCACGCTCACTTAAAACAGCGCACCTCCCAGCTGCTTCTATAGAAAGTAGGTTTAAAAAATAAAAGACTTTTATAGGGCAAAGAACCCCCCCCCCCCCCCCCATATAGGGCAAAGAAAACTTTTTTTTCCTATAGGGCAAAGAATTTTTTTGTTTGACCTACTTTCTATAGAAGCATCTAAGAATGAAGTTATATAGAAAGTAGGTTAAAAACTAAAGAAAAGTTGGATGTGTTAATTTGTTAGATGTCTAGGTGAAAGACAGTTGGATGTCTTAGTTTGTTGGATGCCTAGGTGGAAGACAGTTGGATGTCTTAGTTTGTTGGATGCCTAGTTGAAAGACAGTTGGATGTGTTAGTTTGTTACAGGTTGAAAAAACCCTCAGCTCGGAACTAGGCAAAATCTGCATATGGCTCGCGGACAACAAACTATCATTACACATGGGCAAAACAGAGTCCATTCTCTTCGGTTCAAATAAAAAACTCAGCAAGACCGACGGCTTCTCAGTTACAGTGGGTGACAATATTGTCACAAGGAAAGATGAAATTACCTACCTGGGTTCCATCCTAGAGGCTAATCTTTCCTGTGACAAAATGGCATCCAATGTAATAAAAAAAAGTCAATCAACGAACTCGATTCTTGTACCGGATCTCCTCTCTGGTAAACAAGAATACCCTGAAGACTCTGGCAGGAGCACTCATTCAAGGGTACTACGACTATGCTTGCACCTCATGGTACCAAAGCACCTCAAAGGCACTAAAAACCAAATTACAAACATCTCAAAACAAACTAGTCAGACTACTGCTTGACCTGACTCCTAGAACCCACCTCACCCCTGCACACTTTGCCAACCTAGGACGACAGAGTACAGCAACTTGCAATGGGCCTGGTCTACAAGATACACTACATGACCAAGGTACCCATGTACATGTCAAAATACTTCCCAAAGGTCAGTGAATACCACGATCACAACACCAGAGGGAGCTCCACAAATCATGTAAAACCCAGATTCGGCTTAAACAAGGGACTAAACACGTTTCGCAATTATGAATGAATGAATGAATGAATGAATGAAAACTGTATTAACAGATTGCAGAATGGGTACAGTACAGTACAGCTCAATACATACAATTGTTAAGGGGATGCAGACCAGAGAAAGACTTTCGTCTTGTTTACATCAGGGTCCCCCATTTTCAATTCATCGTAACATATATGACATTGTGGTATAATATAATGTCCTCATGTAAATATACTCCCCTCCCCTGTGTCCCCCTTACCTGTGCCCCCCCCTCTCTGTGGAATAAGACATTCCCCTCCCCTTTCTCCCCAAACCTGTACCCCCCCCCCCCCCCCCCCCCCCCCCCATCTGACCTATCAAATGGGACCACACCCCCCCCCTTGTTACCTATATAGATCTCCTCCCGAGATCTATCGAGGTCTTCTTACCTGGGTCATTTCAGCTGATCACCTGGGGGAAGCCCTCAGCCATTCTCTCTATGTACTTACTATCTGTTTGGTTAATAAACCTTTGTTATTATCCAAACCTCGGTTGACTGAGAACATTCTTCATCAGAATATCCCACAACATACATGACATACAGATAGACAGTACTGCTCCATCTATACATTTATGACATACCAGATTTGCAATTACAGTACTGTTTGTGATACAAAAAGAGTCCAGAAAGAAAAGAGTATATACATTAGGCGTGGAAACTGTACATTGGATTGGGTAGGTGGGGGTGGGGGGGGACTGTACATTGGAGGTTGTTGGGTGGGTGGGGTGGGGGGGGGTTGGTTAGGAGTGGGGGGGGGGGGGGGGGTTGGGTAGGAGTGTGGGGGGGGGGGTTGGGTAGGAGGGGTGGGTGGGGTGACACTGTACAACTGTACAAACAACACTGTACATTGGATTATTGACAAGACCATACTTGGTAATTTACTGTACATTGGAGGGGGTTGTGTTCGGACATTTACAGGGACCAGTTTCGGGTTGCAGTCTCCCTTAGGTGTTTTTTGAGAGTGTTTTTGAAAGTGGGTAGTGATTCACATTCCTTTACAGCTTTGGGTAGGGCGTTCCACATTGATGTGGCATAATTGCGAAACGTGTTTAGTCCCTTGTTTGAGCCGAATCTGGGTTTAACATGATTTGTGGAGCTCCCTCTGGTGTTGTGATCGTGGTATTCACTGACCTTTGGGAAGTATTTTGTCATGTACATGGGTACCTTGGTCGTGTAGTGTATCTTGTAGACCAGGCCCATTGCAAGTTGCTGTACTCTGTCGTCTACTCTAAGCCATCCTAGGTTGTCAAAGTGGGCAGGGGTGAGGTGGGTTCTAGGAGTAAGGTCAAGCAGTAGTCTGACCAGTTTGTTTTGAGATGTTTGTAATTTTGTTTTTAGCGCCTTTGAGGTGCTTTGGTACCATGAGGTGCAAGCATAGTCGTAGTACCCTTGAATGAGTGCTCCTGCTAGAGTCTTCAGGGTATTCTTGTTTACCAGTGAGGAGATCCGGTACAAGAATCGAGTTCGTTGGTTGACTTTTTTTATTACATTGGATGCCATTTTGTCACAGGAAAGATTTGCCTCTAGGATGGAACCCAGGTAGGTAATATCTTCTTTCCTTGTGACAATATTGTCACCCACTGTAACTGAGAAGCCGTCGGTCTTGCTGAGTTTGTTATTTGAACCGAAGAGAATGGACTCTGTTTTGCCCATGTGTAATGATAGTTTGTTATCAGCGAGCCATATGCAGATTTTGCCTAGTTCTGAGCTGAGGGTTTTTTCAACCTGTAACTTGTTCTTGTCAGAGACCAGCAGGGCTGAGTCGTCCGCAAACAGGAACAAGTTGCAGTCACAAGCTGACGACATGTCATTTGCATAAATTAGGAACAGTAGCGGACCTAGTATGCTTCCTTGTGGAACACCACAGTTTACTGTGAGGGGGGGGATAGGGTACCGTTTACCTCCACCATCTGCTCTCTCCCCTCCAGGTAGGATTGCATCCAGCTCACTGATAGACTATCAAAGCCAATTGCTTTTAGCTTGTCAATCAGAATGGTGTGATTGACAGTGTCGAAGGCCTTTTGTAGGTCCAGCATGACCATGCCGCAGTATTTGCCCGCGTCCACCTCTTGTTTGATGTGGTCGTTTAAATAGAGAAGGCATGTGTCAGTGGAGTGGGATGTTCTGAAGCCAGATTGGAATTCGTAGATTAGATTTTTTTCCGCAAGGTATTTTTCGACCTGTTCGTATACAATTTTTTCCATGACTTTCGAGATGGAGCCTGGAGGTAAGGATAGAAACAGGGCGGTAGTTGCCTGGGTCTAATTTACTGCCTTTTTTGTGCAGAGGGGTCACTCTCGCAATTTTGAAGTCCTTGGGGACGTGTCCCTGTTTTATGGAGAGGTTTATTATGTGTGTGATGACTGGGGTGATGGCGGCTGCTGAGTCTCTGAGGAATTTGGAGGGGATGTTGTCGTGGCCAGTGGCCTTGTTGGGTTGGAGGGCGCTCAGTTTTTTGAGTACCTCATCTGTTGTTACCATTTCCAGTTTGAAGTCGTCTTTGTGGACCCCTAGGTTCTTGTAGTATGCTACTATGTGTTCTACCCCATAATGCCCTGAGTGGGAGGGTAGTTTGTTTACCAGTGTTGTGGCTATGTTTGTGAAGAAACTATTTAAGTAATTGGCTACATCCAGCTTTTCTGTGATGAGCGTGTTGTCCGTCTTTATGTTTATGTTTGAGAATCTGGTTTTAAGTTTTTTACTGCAGCCTAGTTGGTTATTGAGTAATTTCCAAAGTTCACGCGGTTTGTTTTTGTTTTCCTCGGTTTTGTCATTGATGAATTTTTTCTTTGCTGTTTTGATCATGGAGTTTACATCATTTCTTAGTCTGTTTCTTTCCAGTTTGAGTTCAGTCACGTGGGCTTGGAGTTCACTGCTCGTGCTTATGGTAAGCTTTGACTGACTTTTATGAAACTCAGAGCATTTTTTGTCTCTGGTTTTCATAGCGGTCAGTATTTCAGCGTGCATCCACGGCTCAGCGCGAGTTTTTACCCAAGTGGTTCTTAAGGGGGCCATGTTGTTTAGTATCGTTGAAAATTTGGTTTTGAAGCCATGCCATGTTTCTTCAACCAGTGTACCATTGAGCTCATCTGACCAGTCCAGACTTTCCAGTTCAAGGTTAAAGGCCTCGCTAGAGTAGGTTTTTAGGTCTCTAGATGTGACTGTTTTGTGACAGCCAGCCTTTTGTTTTAGCTTTTTGCGCGTACAGAATATCATATAATGATCACTTAACCCGCATGCTATAACCCCTTTATTGGCGATCTTGGACTTGTCAGAGGTCAGGATGAGGTCAATGGTAGTCTGAGTTGACTCACACACACGTGTGGGTTGTGTGATTAGTTGGCTGAGGCCGTGCAGATCACAAAACCTATTGTAGGATTTGAAGACGGGTGCATCTTTTTGTTGCATATCCGTGTTCCAATCCCCAATAAGAATCATTTCTGTATCCTCAACTCCAGCTAAGCACGCATCCAACACGTCATAAAAGCCATTTTGGTCTGGCGGTCTGTAAATTGTGCCGACTAGAACAGATTTAGCCCTTTCAAATAGAATTTCTACAAAAACAGTTTCAATAGCCTCATGATCTAGGTCTGTACGGTTAATAAATTTGGTGTCTTGATGGATGTACATACAGACACCTCCTCCATGCCTGTTCCTGTCATTGCGGACTAAAGAATAGTTCTCTAATTCAATTATGCCACATCATGTGGAACGCCGTACCCAAAGCTGTAAAGGAATGTGAATCACTACCCACCTTCAAAAACACTCTCAAAGAACACCTACGGGAGACTGCAATTCGAAACTGGCCCCTACAAATGTCCTAAGCCAGCTGTACAATAAAGACCAAGCATGGCTTTGTCAGTATTCCAATGTACAGTGCCCCCCCCCCCCCTACCCAACCCCCCCCCCCCCACCTCCAATGTACAGCCCCACCCAACCCCACCTCACCTACCCAACCTCCTCCAATGTACAGTTTCTATGTCAAATGTATGTCAGTATTCCAATGTACAGTGTGTGTCCCCCTACCCACCCCCCCCCCCCACACACCTCCAATGTACAGCCCCACCCCACCTACCCAACCTCCTCCAATGCACAGTTTCTATGTCAAATGTATATACACTCTTTTTCTGGATTTTTTTTAGTATCACAAACAGTACTGTATTTGCAAATCTGGTATGTCATAAATGTATAGATGTAGCAGTACTGTCTATCTGTATGTCGTGTGTGTCATATGATTAATTGAAAATGGGGGACCCTGATGGAAACAAGACGAAAGTCTTTCTCTGGTCTGCATCCTCTTAACAATTGTATGTATTGAGCTGTACTGTACTGTACCCATTCTGCAATCTGTTAATACACTTTTCAATCAATCAATCAATCAATTGAATGTCCTACTGAGAACAGTTGGATGCACTTCCGAGCTGCTTCCACATGGAGGCAACTTCTCTTTTTTTTTTGTGGGAACAACTTTTTCTGGCAGATGGTTTTTTCAATACATCTTCAATTAATGTGTGTTTATTGTATAGCAATAAGATTGGATGAATGTGCCAGTTGTATAAAAGCATTACACCACTTGTAGTCGTGGGTTGTGACAATTAGACCATGCCTAGGGGTGGTCGTTAGGCCCGAGGCGCAGCCAAGTGATGTAATGCTTAAATATATTCCCTCTTATAGGGCAAAGATTTTTTTTTACCTACTTTCTATAGAAGCATCTAAGAATGAAGTTCTATAGAAAGTAGGTAAAAAAAATAAAAGTTGGATGTGTTAGTTTGTTGGATGTCTTAGTTGAAAGACAGTTGGATGTGTTAGTTTGTTGGATGTCTTAGTTGAAAGACAGTTGGATGTGTTAGTTTGTTGGATGTCTTAGTTGAGAGACAGTTGGATGTGTTAGTTTGTTGGATGTCTTACTGAGAACAGTTGGATGGACTTCCGAGCTGCTTCCACATGGAGGCAACTTCTTTTTTCTTTTTTTTTGGGAACTACTTTTTCTGTGGATGGTTTTTTCAATAAATCTTCAATTAATGTGTGTTTATTGTATAGCAATAAGGTTGGATGACATCGGCCATTGTATAAAAGCCATTACACCACGTGCAGTTGTGGGTTATAAGAATTAGACCATGCCTAGGGGGGTCTAACGACCACCCCTAGGCATGGTCTAATTCTCATAACCCACTCCTGCGCGTGATGTAATGCTTTAGTGCCATTTCCCCACATGGAATTCACCTGATTGTATATGGCGCTTCTAGTGGGCAGCCTGTGGTTCTCTGCTTTCCGTTTTCAAAAAGACAATGGGTCTCATTCCCGAAAATTTTCCAAAGATATATTCTGGAAGACTTATCTTGGAACCACTGAGACATAATCTATGACAAGTACACTCTGAGTCCTAAACGTGCTGGAGATATGTCTTAAGTGGCTGAAACGGTCGCAGAAATTATATGATCTGATATCTGCTTGGAGAATGGCATTCTGTCGTAAACTCCAAAGCGCGTTCCCGTTCAGCTCATTTGCATACAAAACACTGCCTCCATAGTTCCGTATAAGGCAACTGGTGACGCAGCTGTGTGAAATGGAATGGCGGAAGTGCTTTGCGAGCCACGTGATTACGAAACCTAGCGTCAGTCAGTGCCAATCAGAGAGCGTCTCCGAGAAATGCGGCTAGGTTTCGTAATCACGCTTGCGCCCATCAAAACTAGATTAGATTAATGTATTGGCATCATATACAGCTCGCGGTACACACCTGCCGCAGCGCGCGCACACAGACACACACACATGCGCGCGCAGTACTGTATATGAATGAATGAATGACATATATATAGCCTACGGCGGGCGTAATGAATGAACGCAGTATGGCTTATTATTCCATAAGCCTATAGGCTACTGTTCATTCGTAGGCGCACACAAGACTTGTTATGGAATATTAATGCAGTCTATTTCCACCGATTAGCTTTAGTTCTTATTTATTTATCCACTGTCATTTCAGTGTTGGTGTATAGGCTATATAGTGTATTTCCATATAAGTTTAATTGATTAATGATATATTCGAAGGAATGCAGGTTTATAGCTATATCAACCCCCTCCAATGTACAGTAAATGACCAAGTATGGTTTTGTCAATATTCCAATGTACAGTTTTGCTTGTACAGTGTAAGTCTATCCCCCACCCATCCCTACCCAACCTCCTCCAACAGTTTCTACGTCAAATGTACTCTCTTTTCTGGACTCTTTTTTTTATCACAAACAGTACTGTATTTGCAAATCTGGTATGTCATAAATGTATAGATGTAGCAGTACTGTCTATCTGTGTCATATATGTTATGATGAATTGAAAATGGGGGACCCTGATGTAAACAAGACGAAATTCTTTCTCTGGTCTGCATCCCCTTATGTAATTGAGCTGTACTGTACTGTACCCATTCTGCAATCTGTTAATAAAGTTTTCAATCAATCAAACAAAGGTCTGTCCCATTGTATACCAATCAATGGGATACATTGCATGTTGACCTGCATTCTTTCAAATGTATATAATTAATCATTAAAACAGATGTGTAACAAATAAGAAATACAAATTCCACAGAAGGCATTAAATTATTATTATTTTCAATCATTTCACAATAATTGCATAATTGTGTTTGAATATCTGAGTAATTATTTGTCCAAAATAGCTGGTTCAGATATGGTTAATCCAGCTGCCCTGTGATCAGATGAATCCATATTATTTATTTTTCCGACATCAAATTCGTAATTTCTTATCGTACAAATATTGTCATATTTATTTTAATTATGATTAAGTAATTAATTCCAAGGAGGCCTGTAGCGTTGACGTGAAGGAATCACTATGAGAACACAGTCTGTCAAGTTATAATAACATTTTAAATTAGTCAATCAATCATGAGATTTGATCGTGGGCTGAGAGCATATTTAAGTGTGCTCCTCAGCACTCTTAGATCTGCTCTCAAATAAGATCTCAGGAAAATTTGAAGACTCCCACTCCCAGCCCTAATATGTCTTAAATAGGCCGAAATCTGGCTAAGACTAAATATTTTGTCGTAACTTCGTTCGAGAATGAGACCCAATGGATCTCATTCACCAACATTGTCTTAAGATTCCTCTTACGACAACCTCCTTGGAAGGTCGTAAGAGAAAGCCGACGACAATTACCCCCGGATTCACCAACGCGTGGAGAGGTTGTCTTAACTTGCCAAATAATCGAGTAGGGTATATCTGCAGTGCCGCAGCCCCATACATAGGAGGGGCCTGTACTGTGCGTTGGGGGCCTGTACTGTGCGGTGCACTATTGCGCATGCGGATGAGGGGGGGGGGGGGGGGCTCTCTTGCTCTCTCTCTCTCGCTACGGGTGCGACATTAGCAGAGACACGTGTTACCAGGGGCGGACCTAGCACATTTGGCGCCCTAGGTGAGGTTCACCACTGCGCCCCCCCCCCGACAATACACAGAAGGTTAACCCTTTCACGACCGTCGGTTGTGTGATAGTAAAGGGTTAACCCTCCGTCATGTGGCAGTGAAAGGGTTAACAGTTATACAGTAAAGTCCTGCACCTTTATTTTTTACAAGCAAGAACAAGAGCTAAGAATAAATGTAAAGTGCACACTAAAGAATTAAAACAAATAAACAACTTAGCTAACACACAATAATAATAATAACAATAACAAACAATAAAAGAATGTGCAAATTTGCTTTAAAAGAAAATTAAGAAAAAATGTAAAGTGCACACTAAAGAATTAAAACAAACAACTTAACTAACAATCAATAATAATAATAACAATAACAAACAATAAAATAACGTGCAAATTTGCTTTAAAAGAAAATTATGTATTGTAAAATATGTTACACATATATAATCAAAATATAATATGCTAAATAAACAAACAAATAAATAAAAATTACAAATTCACTTTGTCTAAAGAACTATTTACATTCCACTCCCTATCATCACACTTCAAGGTTAGCCTGTAGCTTTTTTCCAACTCCTGAGCCAGCTCCTTCCCATCCAAATCAGATTGCCCTCCATGGTTTAAGGTGTGTACAAGTGCCTCTGCTTGCTTCATCAGCTCTTGGTGTGGCAGGTCTTGGAAGTTGTACAAAATTGCATACCTTTCACCTTGGCACATTTCTCGTCTTCTTTTCTTCTCTTTTTATACTGGATGGCTTTTGCCTCTTCATAGTTCTCTAACGTTAGTCTTTCTTTCCTCAACGCTCAATTCTATAAACACTTGACCAATACCCATCAATGCACAGCGCTCTAGCATGTTCTGACTGTGAACACCTAAAGCTGAGGCTCAGACCGACCGACCGTTTTAGATTTTTGGCCAATTTTCCCTTATGTTAGAATTTTGTGTAAAATGTAAATGTATTGTGTATGTAAAAATAATGGTTGCAGATATAGAGGGGGGCGCCAAAACTTCGCAGAGCAAAAGAAAAGTAATTTTTATTTTTTTTTACGTCCCCCTCTGGGTGGCGCCCTAGGCAACCGCCTATATCGCCTGTAGGAAGCTCCGCCCCTGCGTGTTACTCTCTCGCTACGTGTTACTAGTGCGACATCATTTATGACATACACAACATACAAATCTAACATACAGATATACAGTACTGTTACATTTGTGATTGATTGAACATTTTACAGTACAGCTCAATACACACAATTGTTAACCCTTTCACTGCCGCACTACCAAACGGTTAACCTTTTCACTGCGACAATACACAGAAGGTTAACCCTTTCACTGCCACACGACAGCAGGTTAACCCTTTCACTTGCCAAATGATCGAGTAGGGTATATCTGCAGTGCCGCAGCCCCATACATAGGAGGGGCCTGTACTGTGCGTTGGGGGCCTGTACTGTGCGTTGGGGGCCTGTACTGTGCGGTGCACTTAACCCTGCCGTGAAAGGGTTAAGCGGATGCAGACCAGAGAAAGACTTTTGTCTTGTTTACATCAGCGTCCCTAAATATTCTAAAATCTAATTGTTTTACCCCGTGCACCCCAGATACAAACTTTGGTTACAATTTTAATACTTTTCTAGAGGTTTAAATTGCTGGGGTGAAATTTACCTCAAGGAAACCAAATGTAATGTAAATTGTAAATTTGAGGATAGCACAATGTTAAATGCACACAAGATTACTTTAGCCTTTCCTGAGCTAGACATTATCAAACAGATCTATAAGCAGATGTATGGATGTCTGGCATCTTTATGTCATGACAGCTAAAGCTTCTTTTGGTTTAGTGTCTGTGGCTGTGCAAGGATTCATGGGAAAAGAAACGGGTTGGTACGTAATGGGCTGCTGGAGTTAAAATGACTTGTACCTGAGGCCTGCCTGGACACATGACCTCAGTGGTGGTCCACCCGTCACCTCTCACTTTACCATGACTGCACATCAACCTGGCACACAACATACTTGTTCACATATATAATTTTTCTTTCACTCTAAAGGAAATATGTCTCACATACAGTAGACCCCACCCAGGTACAACTGCCAGATATACAGTACTGTTACATTTGTGATTGATTGATTGATTGATTGAACATTTTACAGTACAGCTCAATACACACAATTGTTAACCCTTTCACTGCTGCACTACCAAACGGTTAACCCTTTCACCCTTTCACAAAACAACTGCCTCTTTGAACTGCTGCGGTCAGGCAAGCGATACCGGAGTCTCATGGCAAGCACAGAGAGACTCAGAAGAAGCTTCTATCCCCAGGCCATCAGGATGCTAAATGACAATAACACTATGTAACAACCATCAAATGCACTCACAGCACACACATCCACATGCACACACTCACTTTAAACAAACAACTCACTGCAGCACCCACTTTACCCACTTTAGAACACCTAAACACACTTTATATTTATTGGTAAAGAATTTGCACTACAACCCATACCTCATTACACCTTACTGTAAATTGTACCTAAATTGTACCTCATCCCATCTCTGCTTTGCACTGTATAGTATATAGTATATTTTATTAATAGTTTTAGTTCATTGTTTGTGTTATTGGTTGCACTCTTGCCCGTAGTCCTATGAGATAACCTCCTCTTTTAAAGTGTATATAATTCAGAGCTTCTTGGTATAAACCTAGGGTGGCTTAGTCCTCTCCCTCTGCCTTGCTACATAAAGAAGGGCCTGGCTGAAGAGGTGTGTCTTCGATTTTGATTTAAAAATAGAGATGGACTCAGCATTGCGGATTGAGGCAGGGTTCCAGAGGGTAGTTGCAGCTCTGAAGGCTCTGTCCCCAACAGTATGCAGTCTGGTATGGGGAATGATGAGGAGTCCAGTGTCAGAGGAGTGTAGCCTAAGGACAGCAAGGTTATAGGTGAGGAGGAGAATTTTTACAACTTTCAAAAAGGAATTTTCCTGGGAGCCAGTGCTGCCAGGGTTTTGTGCATGTGAGAAGTCGGGCAGCAGAGACATACTGGAGTCTATCTAGGGCTTTATTGAGTGACGGCTGGAGCCTGGAAATGTTCTTGAGGTGAAAGAAGGCGGATTTAAGATAAAGAGATGATCCTTTATTAATCCCCCTGGGGAAATTCGGGTGTCAAAGCAGCATGTGGGGGGGGGGGGATACAGGGTGGGGGATACATAGCTTCACAGTCCTATACAGTCCAGTATCTATACACTATAGATACACTTAAAGTATAGATACAAATATAATATAATAATAAAAAAAAGTACAAACACAAGATAGTCCAGGCATGAGAGTCCAGTGATGTGACTGACTCTCTAGTGCAAAATACAAGATAGTCAGTACGGTGATGTGAGTCTCTGGTTCTCAAGTCCCGAGTTCTGACAGTGATAGTTCTGGCAGCAGATCCAGAGAGTTGGCTGCCGGTATACAGGACCGGCCCAGGCGGTTTGTGGTGTGTCGGGGGGGGGGGGGGGGGGATATGAAGGCTGAACGTGCTCTTCATATTCTGGCCAGCTCCTCGTAGGGGAGCTTTTTCCTCATCCTCCTCTCAGCCACCACCTCTATAGGTCATCCAGCTCACCACCCACTACGGAGCTATAGCCTTCTTCACCAGCTTGTTCAGCTCGCTGGAGTCCCTCGAGTTGATGTTGCCCCCCCCCCAAAATGGTTTTGGTCCATTGTGAGCTTTTGTTTATATTATCAGTCACCCCAGTTGCATTGACTCTAGATTAGGGATGCTCGATATTGGCTTTTTTACCGATACCGATATACCGATATTGTCCAACTCTTAATTTCCGATACCGATATCAACCGATACCGATATATGCAGGGTTTCCCCCCCCAAAAACCGGAATAATTTCAGGTAATTAACATTACATATGTCTTGTTTGTTTGTTTAACCTTTATTTACCCAGGTTAAACAAACAAACATCGGACATCCCTACTCTAGATGTCTCCAGCCTCTCAGACGTCTCAAATACACACATCAATATTATTTATCTAGCTAGTTTTAACTTAATCTTAAATCAATGGCCCTATGAATCAAATGTGTTACGTCACATGAAACCACAAGTATCAAGCAACAAATACAAAAGCCAGTAGGGGAACAATCGGGGAAGTAAGGAAACCGAGGGAATGACCGCTCCTACCAAGTGTCATGGGAGGGACCCTGTCGGCCACCCGCCCCCCTGCGGACAGGTGTCCCCCAGTGTCCCCATAGGACCTGTAACTGAGGGGTACAATTCCCTGACTGTATTGTTAGATATGATATTTAATACCACTACCTCATGTACTTTAACTTCTGGCCACCCAGTACAAGATATAAGTATGATGAACACTTTCCCACCTGATGAAACGAATCCACACAAATGTACCAAATCGAAGGTTTAATACAGCAAAAGGTGTATACAACGATCACTTAATTACATTTATGATTTGAAATATGAAATATGCACTTTTATGGCAAATGAGTATTCGTAGGTAAATCAACATTGAATGTCCAATCTCTGGTTACGCAGGGAGTAAGTATACAACCTGGAATATTTAGGAAACGATAGCGATGGTACTTAAATGATTATAGCTGGATACACTAAGGGGGGGGGGGGGTCCCGCTGGTTGTAAGACAGTAGGAGGGGGGGGTTAGAGAAGCCGCTGGCGGTATCCCATCTGGCCGACGGTGTCTTGGGAGAATCCAAAGTCTTGGACACGGTGCCCACAGAACCTCGGACCGCAGACGAATACAGCTGGACCCTCTGTGGACGGTATCTGCCGGTCCACAACGGAGAGACGTGAGGCGACCTCACGTGTAGAGCGCCGTCTCACCTGGAGTCCTCTCCGGGGGGTAATTCCAACACTCCGCAGTGTTGGCCTTTATCCATGGAATAATCAAAGCACACAAAGCATAATCCAAGCCGTGGAAGGCTCGCCGTCGTCCGGGTAGAGTAATCCAATATACAGGTCCAGTCGCTCTTGGCCCGGAGCTCCTCGGATGCAATCACCACTAGGGGTCTGACCAGCCTGGTTAAGCGTCCAGATAACGTCAGGAACGATGGGGGTACTGATAACTTTAGAACTCTAACCGAACGATGCACCATACATAAATAGACTATTATTAGCTTAATAGAATACGTCCAACTCGACGGTATAGTGCCAAACTATGACTATTCAACTATTAATCTACACGATATCTCAATGCCTATTCTGGGGCCAAGTAGGCCTTACTACCCGCACGTGCGTCGTGGGGAGGCTTTGCGTCTGTCACTCTGTTGGAGGGTAAAGAACTGGACTAAAAGGAAGTTCTACTTTACTTGCGCCATATATATATGCGCTATGAACAAATAGTACCATTCGCATCTCGCCCGACATATTCCTGCGCGGAACCGGGGCTTGCCTCGACATGTTAGGCGGCACGATTGAACTTGGACCTAGGGGTATGGCAACCTGGCGCCAGGTTCTCGTCCAATGGTAGAATGAAACTATTATGGGCTGTTTAGTAGACTAAAGGGATATTCAATGCATATTGTACAAGGAATATACAGGGGATATCAAACGATATACAAATACAATTAAATATATATATATAAATAAATATACATATTCGGTTTAATCTGATCCTTCACAACAGCCGCCCCCTAATTAGTCCCACCTAATTAGCTAAGCAGAGACAGATTAACCGCACTGTCTACCACTCAAGGTCCGCTGTAAGGGTCAGTCAACTCACAAAGTCATAGGGTCATGGTCATCATCGATAGTATCTGGGAGTCGGGGCAGTTCTATGAGCCTCGCCACGGGACGTGTGTAGGTGCGCCCTTGGACGAGTACTTCAGCTGCTCGGACCTTGCCATCGGCACCGGTGATCACTTTGCTTACGCGGCCAGCCGGCCACATAGCTCTGGGTAGTGACTGGTCAATAATCATGACGACTGTTCCTTCTGTCAAATTGTCTCTCTCTTTTACCCACTTCTGGCGGGTCTGTAGAGACGGTAGGTAGTGGAGTAGGAAGCTGCTCCAAAACTTGTCAGCTAGTACTTGGCTGTACCTCCACATTCTTCGGCCGTTCGCTTCTTCGGGCCTGTACATTGTCTGGGGTAGCGCGGGGTCCAGCCGCCCCATTAGGAGTGTGTTGGGGGTGACTGGGTCGACATCTGCTACATCACTGGAGACGTAACCGAGGGGCTTTGAGTTCAATACTCCCTCGATCTCCGTGAGGACTGTCATTAGGACTTCCTCCGCCACAGTCTGGGCTCCGAGTACGGCGTACAGGGCTGTCTTTATAGAACGTACTTCTCGTTCCCAGGTTCCACCGAAGTGGGGTGCGTTCGGGGGATTAAACTGGAAGTCAATCTGGGCTGGAGCGAGGTGGGTCTTAAGTTCTGGGCCCATAGCTTGGAAGCTCTCTCTCAGCTCTCTTTCTCCGCCTTTGAAGTTGGTCCCGTGATCAGACAACAATGTAGACGGTTTTCCTTTCCGTGATGTGAATCTCCGTAAGGCCATAAGGAATGAGTCTGTGCTCATGGTCGGAAGGAGCTCGATATGTATCGCTCTGGTGGTCATGCATTTGAATACAATACCCCACCGCTTCTCGGTGCCTCTTCCTCTCTTTATATACAACGGGCCAAAGCAGTCCATGCCTGTGGAGTGGAATGGCTTGTCGCCGATTCGGAGGCGACAGGGGGGTAAGTCAGCCATCCGTGGTATGCTGGGCTGCGCGCGCCACTTACGGCAGTCTAGACAGGTTCGCTGGAAGCGCCGTACTGCTTCTCTCCCTTGCAATATCCAATAACGACGTCTGATCTCCGCGAAGACTCTCTCTGCTCCTGCGTGGTGTACATCCTCGTCGTATTTCTTTATGATCAGCTCTGTGACCTTGTGTCGGCTGTTCAAGACGATCGGGTACTTAATGTCATCTGGTAGATCGGGGGCTCTCCGCAGGCGACCACCCACTCTGATGAGATTATGGGCGTCACTCTCTGGTGCCAGGTGAATCAGTCTGCTGTCTGATGGGACGGGGTTTCCTCCCTGTAGACAGTCTAGCTCATCGGGGAACGAGTCTCTCTGGGCTCGTTGTAGTAGAAGAAGTTCTGCTTCTTCGTAGTCAGCTGCTGACATGTCAGTGGTGGACTGAATCTCTGGGTGGTGCCGCAGGAATGTTCTTTGCTGCGCACTCTCTAGGGTAATGCAGTCATCTATGTTGGGGTCTGTGGAGGCGACAGTGCTCAGTCCACAGAACATAGGTTTCTTGTTCTCAGCCTCCTCGTTACTTGCTTCCCTCGGGGTGGGCGTAGGCCAATCTCCTTCCGGGAGCTTGAGGAATGCTGGTCCGTCACTGTAGATGTTGCGACGGGTTAGGTCATCCAGAGACATTCCCCGGGTGATGACGTCAGCTGGGTTGTGTTTGGTGTCCACATACCGCCAGCTTGCTTCTTCTGTTAATTCTTGAATCTCGGTGACTCTGACTCCCACGAAGACCTTGTATCTGCATGAATCAGACTTGATCCATGTGAGTACTGTCGTGGAATCTGACCACAAGATTGTTCTATGCACCGGAATGGTGAGTTCACGTTGGATTAACGTGGCTAGATGCGCTCCTGCGAGGGCTGCGCAGAGCTCTAGACGTGGGATAGATTGTTGCTTACGTGGGGCTATTCTTGAGCGGGCCAGGATGAAAGCAGTGTGTATCTTTCCTCCCATCTCTTGGGCACGCAAGTAGGCCACCGATCCGTAGGCTACTTCGGAGGCGTCGCTGAAGACGTGTAGCTCAATCTCGCATGTCTCTGGCCTCACTGTGGATGGGAAGTAGCTGCGGCGTATATTGACACCTGGGAGTGAGCGGAGTTCCGTCTCCCACTCTCTCCATGTTGAGGCAAGGTGTGCGGGTATTGGGTCGTCCCAGCCCTGGTCCTTGTCCCATAGTGCTCGTACAATCATCTTTGCCCTGGTGGTGTAAGGTAGAATACATCCCAACGGGTCATATTGTCTGGCGAGTGTTCTGTACACACTCCGTCTGGTGGTCGGTATCGCCGCCGACCTTCCTTGCTCTGGAGCCAAGGGTTTGTGTCTATAGTGGAGCGAGTCTGTTTTGAAGCGCCAGACTAGTCCTAGTGTCATTTCTTGGGCTTCTCCTGGGATTGTCGCCATCCAGGTCTCGCTGCTGGCAGCCTTGTCCGCGGAGGAGAGGCTGCGCAATACGTGCAGGTCGCTGCTGGCCCACTGCCTGAGATCAAAGCCGCCTTTGATCAGGGAGGCGCGTAACTTGATTAGGAGAGCCTCGGCTTCTTCTTGAGTCGAGACGCTTTGTAAACAGTTGTCCACGTAGAAACTGTTCTTCACACTGTGTTGGACCTCTTCATCTGCTGCTGGGTCCTCTGTGACGTGTTTCTGTAGTGCAAATGTAGCACAGCACGGGCTGCATGTGGTTCCGAAGGGGAGTACTTCCCACTGGTAGATGGATGGGTTCTCATCTCCGATCTTCTCTCTCCATAGGAACCGTAGCAGAGGCTTGTCCTCCTCTACTAGTCTCACCTGCAAGAACATCCCTTTGATATCCCCGCTTATAGCCACCTTGTCCTGGCGGAAGCGCAGTAGCACGCCTAGTAGGGAGGGGCCGAGTGTGGGGCCGGGCAAGAGCTCTTTATTCAGATTTTGGGATCCGATCTGGTAGCTGCAGTTAAACACAATGCGATCCTTGCCGTTGTGATGGACCTTGTGATGCGGCACGTACCATGATTCGGTCGTCTGATCGGCCTCTTTAATGTCAATCTTTGTTACGTGTCCCGCTGTGATTAGCTTTTCAATCTCAGCTCGGTACACACTCTCTTGAGCGGGGTCTTTGGCTAGGCGCCGCTCTGTGTTCAGTAGATAGCGCTCCGTGGCGTCTTTCTTTGCGTGAAAGGTGGGCATTCCCTCTCGCCTCAGGAGTGGAGTTGCGTATCTCATCACTCCGCCGACTGTGACTCTCTTTGTCCCCTGCTCGAGTAGGTTGATGGCGTAAATGTCTTCTTTAGAGCGAATATCTTTCTTTTCGTTCTTAAAGGGCATTGTCTCTAGGGTCCATAGCCTCTCGACATGCTGCAGGAGAGTGGTGTCTTCTTCTGTCGTTCTGGAGTGGAAGCAGCTAGTGGCTGCTGTTCGGTTGAGAGATTTAGCGAGGGGGCCTTGGAGGGTCCACCCTAGGCGGGTCTCGACTGCTGCAGGACAGCCTCGGGGGCCTGTATGGACCCGGTCAATCGGGACTATGAGTTCTGCATGGTCGGAGCCTATCAACAGGGTCGGGGTAGCGCCGTCTATGAGCGGGATAGGTAATTGGCGCAGGTGCACATATTTATCCATCAACTTGGTGACAGGGTAGGTGTACTGCGATAGTCCTATTTCTTGGCTGGTGAAAGCATTTGTGATCTTGTACCGTCGCTCTGGCTGCCCGTTGGCTGCGATGGTGAAGGAGACATTCTCGCCCTTTATCGTCTTTAAATCTCTTCTTATTGTCCGAATCGTCATTTCGTTCTTGCTCCCCCGCAGTCCCAACTGGGTCGCAGCGGAGGCGAGCAGAAGGGTCTTCTCTGACCCGTCATCAAGGACGGCGTAAGTGTCCATGACTTTATCTTGGTAGCTCAATGTCACACGGACTACCTTTAAGAGCACTTGGGCTCCGCTGCTGCTGGCGGGGTCAATGTACATGACACTTGCCTTGGTGCCGCTCCGTGGTGCAGGTATAGGCCGTCTTCCGTTACTTTCGTGTAGTGTATCTAGATGGGCTCCATCGCACCGGCTGCTCCTTTTCTTTAGGCGGCATTCGGCTGCCATGTGGGGCCGCGCACATCGATAACAGCGCCGGTTGGACTTTATCCATTGACTCACTTCTTCTGCATTCATCTTTGTGAATAGGTCACATTGTGACAGCCAGTGTTCTTTCTCACAGTAGGGACACGCTATCTTCCACTTCTCTTTTCTCGAGGGGGTGCTGTGACTCTTACTGCTCGGTACTGACTCTGATTGGTGCATGACAGTCACCGATCTTCTTCCATCATTTATTCTCCTGGGTCCCTCTCTGGAGCTTGGCGTGCTCCGCCCGAAGGTGTCCAGTCGTAAGCTGCTGACCTCTCTCGCCAGGAAGTCGGCCAGATCAAGGAGGGATGGCTCGGGGCCGTCGGGATCCCGGTAATCCCTCTGCCGCCTAAAGCGCTCCTGTCTTGCGGGTGGCAGCTTCTCCAAAATACTCTCGACGTTAGAGTTGGCGTATAGCTCATGCATGCCCTTCTCCCGTTGCGCTCCCAGCATCCCTACCAGGGACTGCACTTTGATTGACAGGTCGTCTAGTGAGCGATTGTCTGTGGCTGGGGGTAGGCGGTCAATATGCCTTATCTCCTGGATTACGTAATCCCATATACGTCCATATCTCTGATCCAGCGCTGCAAGGGCCGCTGTGTATGGAGTCGAAGAGGTAGCATAGGCTAGCGCTATATTGTGCGCTCGCGGTACTTTCAGGTGCTTCAGTAATATTGCATACTTGTGGCGTTCATCAGCGACATCCACCATCATTGTCTCTAAGCACATCCGGAGCTCCGTGTACTGTGCTCGACTCTCATAGGCGAAGTCTGGGAATGACGGTGTGGCATTGTATGACGCCGTGGATGGCTGATACATCGGCGAGCGTTGGGGGAGAGACCTCCTGGGCGAGTCCCCTCTTGCGCCTCGCTGTGGGCTGGTACTGGCAGGGTACCATGGCCCGCTGGTCCAGGTGCTGTTCCTCGGGGCCGGTCGTGCGTCGTGCTCACCCGTGAATAGAGTCGGGGGTCTGTAGCGCAGCGCCGCGGGGGTATAGCCTGGACTGTATGGGACCTCCTGGTCCGGTGGAGTACTGTGCTGTCGTCGGGCTTGGTTCTCCTATTCTCCCTCTTCTTCCTCTATCAGATCCTCCAGATCCTGTAATCGTTTATTTAGCTTCTCCGCAGTGTATGCCGCTCCTTCCTTGTAGCTGGGTCTCGCTTGGACCGGTATGGGAAGGGGGTCTGCGGGGGGTCTAGACTCGGTCTGTTGGTCAAGTTCAGGGTCGCTTGCTCGTTGTGGTGACGCTGCCCTTGACTGTTGTCTCGACGAGTTCCTTGAACCCCTAGCGGAGGGAGAGGGTGTTGTCCTTTTGATCAGCTGCTCTATTAGTTGCGCTTGTAGTCTGTCGCGCTCTGCGTCTCTTTGGGCACCGGCAGCGGCACGCTGGGCGTCGGCCCGGTCTCTTGCCATATTCTCTTCTGTCTGGAAGCGTCTCATCTACAGGCGCGTGCGCTGTTCTTCGCTCCGTTGCTGTGCTTGGAGGTGTTCGCGCTCGCTGGTCGCCTGTGCTTGGAGACGTTCGCGCTCGCTAAGCGTCTGTGCTTGGAGCCGATCGCGTTCGGTAGAGGCTGTCAGGCTGACGAGGAACGCCTGTTGTAGTATCCTCTCCGCTTCGCTGGGGGAAGGCGGTTGTGGAGGTGAGCCGCTCCTGCGTGAGCCGCTCCTGGGGGTACTCGTTGGGGAGTCCTGGAGCTCTAGTTCCTCGGCGCTCTCCTCCTCTTCTTCCGTGCAGAGTTCTCTCTCTGTAGGGTTGTCTTCCTCCCGGGGCTGGTCGGGGACTACTTCTTGAGTAGTGGCGGGGGGTAAAGGCATGTCAATTCCCTCCTGGTCCCCACCGTGAGCTTGGTCAGTTACATTAGGACCTACTAGGGCCTCTGTGGTCGGGGAAACCTGCTCGTTAAGGTCAGACATAATTTTACTTTCTACTTTTACCGCGTTTACCGTTTGTCGAAGGCTAGGTAGTTGACTGACAGTGTAAGCCTCTAAGTACTGAGGTGTCTGTCGTCTGCGCCGCGGGCGTTCTAGGTTAGGAGGATCGTTTCGTGGAGTGTTCATCATAGGCCATTTCGATATTAATAACACTATATTAATATTACACTAGTTACCCTCCGGCTCGAAGGACCAATTGTAACTGAGGGGTACAATTCCCTGACTGTATTGTTAGATATGATATTTAATACCACTACCTCATGTACTTTAACTTCTGGCCACCCAGTACAAGATATAAGTATGATGAACACTTTCCCACCTGATGAAACGAATCCACACAAATGTACCAAATCGAAGGTTTAATACAGCAAAAGGTGTATACAACGATCACTTAATTACATTTATGATTTGAAATATGAAATATGCACTTTTATGGCAAATGAGTATTCGTAGGTAAATCAACATTGAATGTCCAATCTCTGGTTACGCAGGGAGTAAGTATACAACCTGGAATATTTAGGAAACGATAGCGATGGTACTTAAATGATTATAGCTGGATACACTAAGGGGGGGGGGGGGGTCCCGCTGGTTGTAAGACAGTAGGAGGGGGGGGTTAGAGAAGCCGCTGGCGGTATCCCATCTGGCCGACGGTGTCTTGGGAGAATCCAAAGTCTTGGACACGGTGCCCACAGAACCTCGGACCGCAGACGAATACAGCTGGACCCTCTGTGGACGGTATCTGCCGGTCCACAACGGAGAGACGTGAGGCGACCTCACGTGTAGGGCGCCGTCTCACCTGGAGTCCTCTCCGGGGGGTAATTCCAACACTCCGCAGTGTTGGCCTTTATCCATGGAATAATCAAAGCACACAAAGCATAATCCAAGCCGTGGAAGGCTCGCCGTCGTCCGGGTAGAGTAATCCAATATACAGGTCCAGTCGCTCTTGGCCCGGAGCTCCTCGGATGCAATCACCACTAGGGGTCTGACCAGCCTGGTTAAGCGTCCAGATAACGTCAGGAACGATGGGGGTACTGATAACTTTAGAACTCTAACCGAACGATGCACCATACATAAATAGACTATTATTAGCTTAATAGAATACGTCCAACTCGACGGTATAGTGCCAAACTATGACTATTCAACTATTAATCTACACGATATCTCAATGCCTATTCTGGGGCCAAGTAGGCCTTACTACCCGCACGTGCGTCGTGGGGAGGCTTTGCGTCTGTCACTCTGTTGGAGGGTAAAGAACTGGACTAAAAGGAAGTTCTACTTTACTTGCGCCATATATATATGCGCTATGAACAAATAGTACCATTCGCATCTCGCCCGACATATTCCTGCGCGGAACCGGGGCTTGCCTCGACATGTTAGGCGGCACGATTGAACTTGGACCTAGGGGTATGGCAACCTGGCGCCAGGTTCTCGTCCAATGGTAGAATGAAACTATTATGGGCTGTTTAGTAGACTAAAGGGATATTCAATGCATATTGTACAAGGAATATACAGGGGATATCAAACGATATACAAATACAATTAAATATATATAAATAAATATACATATTCGGTTTAATCTGATCCTTCACAACAGGACCCCTTCTCTTCTCCCTCTACACCAAATCTCTGGGTAACATTATCACGTCTCATGCCTTCTCGTATCATTGCTATGCCGATGATACTCAACTCTTCCTCTCCTTCCCTCCCTCAGATATCCACGTCTCTGAGCGGATCTCGGCCTGTCTGTCCGACATCTCCGCCTGGATGACGAGCACAACCACCTCAAACTGAACCTAAGCAACAGAATTGCTCCACCTGCCGGCCAAATCCTCCCCCCTGACCGACCTTTCCATCACAGTCGAGAATGCAGCTGTGACCGCGTCCCCGACCGCCAAGAACCTTGGTGTTGTCCTCGACGAACTCTGCTCACATCGCAGCGACAACCAGAACCTGCAGATTCCTCCTGAGCAACGTCAGAAGGATCCGCCCCTTCCTGACAAAAGAAGCCACCCAACTCCTCGTCCAATCAACAGTCATCTCCCGCCACTGCCACCAAGCCTCTTCAACTCATTCAGAACGCAGCGGCCCGCCTGATCTCAAACCTACCGAAGTCGGCCCATGTCACCCCACTTCTTAGGGACCTGCACTGGCTCCCCATTGCTGCACGAATCCGCTTCAAGGCCCTCGCAAAGGGAACCGCTCCCGCCTACCTCCGGTCAATGGTCTCTTACTACACACCCTCAAGACCCCTACGCTCTGCATCTTCTGGCCGCCTCAGACCTACTCCTATCCAAGCTCCCGGAGGGTCATCAAAGAGAAGTCGCCTATTCTCAGTCCTTGCCCCACAATGGTGGAATGAACTACCCACCCCAGTTAGGACAGCCGAAACACGTCCAATCTTTCGCCGTCGACTAAAGACGCACTTCTTCAACCATTATCTGAAAAAATTAAATAAAAAAAGACCTAACCCTAACTAACCTTACTGTCATGCACTTGTCCTAATAAACTAACCTACACTGTAGCATGCAACACTTTGATGAAACATTGTTACTCAGCTGATAGAGTTGTACCCTTCCTGATGACTTGTCGTACAAAACTTGTAAGTCGCTTTGGATAAAAGCGTCAGCTAAATGACTAAATGTAAATGTAAATGGAGGGACAGGAGATGGAGAGAAAGTAGTGAAGGGGTAAGGGAGGTGGTAGGTTGGAGGAGGATGGTTATGGGTAGGGAAGGTAGTATGCTTGGGAGAACAGGTAGGTTTTGAGTTGGGATTTAAATGTGGAGAGTGAGGGAGAGTATCTGATAGTCTGAGGGAGGGTGTTCCAAAATTGGGGTGCAACTCGTGAAAATGCTCGATCTCCAAAATGTTTTAATTTAGATGACGGGACAGTGAGGGAAACAGTGGAAGAGGACTGGAGGGATTGGTTATGGCGGTAAGGGAGAAGGAGGTCAGTCAGATAGGGAGGGGGCAGGCAGACTATGGAGGGCTTTGAAGGTGAGGAGTAGTAGTTTGAAGTTAATGCATGCCTTAATCGGGAGCCAGTGGAGAGAGTGGAGGACAGGAGTGATGTGATCACAGGACCGGGTGTTTGTGAGCAGGCGAGCAGCGGAATTATGAACCATCTGGAGTCAATGGAGGGAGCGGGAGGTGATGCCGGTGAGAAGGGAGTTACAGTAGTCTAGGCGGGAAGAGATGAAGGTGTGGATGAGGGATTCAGCAGCGGGGGGGGGGGGGGCAGTGTCTGATTTTGGCGATGTTGCAGAGATGGAAGTATGAGGTCTTGATGATGGAGCAGACATGGGGATCAAATGAGAGGGTGCGATCCAGGATGACGCCTAGCCCCTTTCGTGACTGTGATGCAGGCCAACAAGGTTTGGCCGAGTGAATCCACAGTCCCTTGCTCCTCAATAGGAAACCAACCTAGATTTACCATGAAGAACTGGTCCTACCCGAACCGTTCGTTATACAAGTATCACAGAGAAATTTACATGTATTTTATAATAATATATGTGCGCAGGCTGCTGGCTATTGTGTGTCTTGTGCTACAGCCCGCTGGCCGAGGTGTCAACGACGAAGGTGTTAGTCGGCTAGGTGGCAGCGTTTAACATTCCAGGTACAGGCAGTAACCAATCACGCATAGGCTCAGGTTAAATAATGTAGCCAATCACATCATTCACATGATCATCCTGATCCCGCAGGGCGCAGGCCGAGTAAAGCAAACATCTGCGTTCCGAATCTCTGCCCGCCAATCGCTTTGTAGCGAACACCAGTGCATTATTTTGAGTCAAATTTCAAAAAGCAAAATGAATATACGGTATTTTTCCAAGGCATATAAACAAAGTAATTTAGAAGCTGCATCGGGCTGCCCCTGGGCATAACTACGGATCATATGTTGCGTTATCTTGGCATACAAGGGCTTGCTCTAAGAGGACACGATGAGAGTCCGAGTTCATCAAATCGTGGAAACTTTTTAGAGCTACTGTATGTACATTGTTTTCAAAGCATGATGAGATCTAAATTACGAAAAACGTTTCCTTCATTGCTGTCAGCACTGCAACTTGTGATTCAAGTTGTGAACGGTCTTTCTCAGCACCTCACATCCAAAACCAACAATGCGCCAGTCTGCTTTACATTGAAAGTGATCTCACAGACAAAGTTAAAGCAGAAAAGATAATTGATGCCAAGACAAAACGTCGCATTTTGCTGCATTAAGGTAAGACAATTTTTATAAACTGGTGTAGCGATTGTAATGGTACATAATTCACCCACGGAACTATTGTTAGGAACATTCTAGAACATTAGGTCCGCCCGAAAATTCTGGAACGTTTGTGATGATGTCATAGCAGACCATTCTAGAACATTAGTGCCGCCCGAACATTCTGGAACATTTGTGATGATGTCATAGCCAATGCCGGAAATAAAGTTGTGTTGATCAGTGTTGAACAGTTTATAAAAACTATTTAAAATTGTCACGAAAGGGGCTAGATGACGCTGAGGTTTGCGAACCAGGGGGGAGGGGGTGATGGTTGAGTCTTGACTCTTCAATGTATAAAGAAATTATGTCAACAGATATGGTGGGAACAAACAATGTTTTAAATGTAATTGTAGTTACATTGTTAATTTAGTTTGTATTTACTTTTCTAGTAACTACAGTGGAATAAGTTGGGAGCGCAAGTAGATGCGATTTTGTCACACAGAGATCCGAACTCGGCAATAATAGTTTAGGAGCTCCACGCCCGGTGTAAATGTGTGAGAGAGGGGTGGTGTTAACTATGTGTTAAATAAACCTTGTGACTACAGACATGTCTATCTGTTTTTATTATTGTGCAAAATAGCCAGGTGGGTACTTGGCGCACGCAAGTCGAGTGGAAGGCATTCTTGTGTGCACGCGTGTGCTCCTGCTCAAAGAAGTTTGGTACACCGTGTAACCCCGTCCCATGAACACTGCATGCCTGGGCGTCGGCAATGAATGCCAGCATTTCTGGCAGCAGTAGCACCACTGGTAGCAGCACCCAACCTTGGGCTACGCAGGCTCAATGGCTGCCATACACTGGCACCCGGCACACATCACACTACACAATGGATGAACGGCTCAGGAGACAGGGATTGATATCAGCTAATTAAGGGGAAGGGATGATTAGGTGGCCTTGATGTCAGAGACCTGATTGGGAATTTGGCCAGGAACGTCGGGGAACCCCCTACTCTTTGAGATAGGCGTCCTGGGTTCTTTTAACAACCGAGATTCAGGAGATCAGGACCTCGGTTTAGCGTCTCATCCGAAGGACGGCACTCGCAGCTATACGGTGTCCCTATCACCGTAACAGGGGCATTGTTACTGACTAGTCCAGAGGACAGAGTGCTCCCTGCTGGACAACACCACTTGTGATTCTGCTTGTGACTAGCATACATTTGCCATTACTGCCCACCCATAAGTGAAAGCTAAGGTTGTGACAGTGGATGATCTGACAGAGGGGAGTTATATATATATATATATATATAGGGGGCCAAGCACAAAGCCTTGGGGCACGCCTTTGATGAGGGCAGAGCTGGATGTGAAGTCTCCAATGATGATCAATTGATTCCTGTTGGCTAGATAGGATCACAACCAAAGGGGAGATCCGGTGAGACCCAGGTGATCAGACAATCGGGATAGGAGGATGCTGAGGATGTTGACACAGCCAGAGTCTGCAACGATGAGGTCATTTTGTGCTTAACTTGTCACCACCTGACCATCACCCGAATTCTGAGCCTACCTGAGGTAACAGGATTCACCTCAGAGTTCCAAGTACACCAGCCTGCCCTGGGCTTTATCTATCACCTAAACAGCATTTTATGAATTCAAGTTGTTATATTGCCTGGTTTGGGCCTAATTCTGCTTGTGACTATAGCATAAATTAGCCTGGCTGTAAAGAGGAGTCTTGAGGTCAAGGGACCCATTTGAAAATAGCCATGCCCAAAGTCTATCCCCATTGCCAGTAAGCTAGCATGACATGGCTGGTACCGTTGGATTCCTCAAGATCTCTATACCACCAATATCTTTGCGCTAGCTTAAAAAATGGGCCCACTATAAAGCCCGTATAGACGGCTAATAAAACAGTGGGAAATTGTTAACATTAACGGTCGATACCGTCCTTCATTTAAATTTGTCGACCTCTAGAAAATATTATATAAAAGGATCATCTAAATGTTGGCAATAAGCTTCAATCACTTATTTGGTCAATTATAAGTCTTATATAGTAGTATATATATATACCGTAATTCCTCTAATAGTAACCGGGTCTCAAATACAAGCCGGGTCTCTATTAATGGCCGGGTGCGCTCTTGAGCTAAGCAATTATAAGCCGGCCTCCTAATACAAGCCGGGTTACTAATATACTGAGCTGCATACTGAGCTAGTGAAGTGGATTCCCAAGCTGTTTCGGTTCTGCTCTGCTTCAGAACCGGGTTGGCTTAGTACTCTGCGTTGTGATTCAATACCTTAAAGCTGGGAATCACTTCTCATTCTTACTAACTGAGCAGGCAGAATGGCAGAAGGAATTAGGAGGAAAGTAGTATAACAGTTGTTTAATCAAAGTTTAAGAGTGTATACAAATTACATTAAGAAAATGCTATAGTTGTTATCAAAGACACTATGCCGTCTTGATAACAACCAGACTAATATTACAGTATAAAGAATGATAGTTGATAAGTTGTTGATGATCTTTGTTTGATAACAAAGACTTGGTTTTCCCTCCAAAAAGTCCTTTGTCTTCTGCTGCCTTGGCCTCCTTGGTTGTGGATGGTGGGTGAGGTCTGTCCTGTGGGTTGGTTGGTTCTGAGTTCCTCTCCCCCCATCACACACCCACTATTATAGCCCAAGGCCCAGTGTCTCGGAGTTGATGACATCATCACATTATTGCCCCAATCACAAGCCTGCTAATCTGGCATTTGAAAATAGGGGTTTGGCTTATAGGCCAAACCCTCTTCATATTACTGCAAAAAGAGGCTGTCTTTAACCATCTACCTTAATCATTGCATTATTTTCATTTCAATATTGCATCATTTTCATTTAAACATTGCATCATTTTCATTTACTAATATCCATATTTGAATTACAATTGCCCACATAAACACAGATATATTTCTTTATCACTAAGTCTACTGACTTTCAGAAAATATCTAACAAATCTAATCATTTAGCTTAATAGAATACAAATCAATACCATAACCATCAATTAATCATATTGAACATAAATGAAAACAGCACAGACACATTAACTAATTGTAGACATTTAAGTATGACCAAACCTAATTATATTTTAACTTACTTCAATGACTTAATTCAAGATTCAAATTACTATTTTAACAATATACCAGGAAATAGTTAGCTTGTTTGGAGATCTTCTGTGTGTGTGTGTGTGTGTGTGTGTGTGAATGTGTGTGTGTGAATGTGTGTGTGTGTGTGTGTGTGTGTGTGTGTGTGACTATGTGTGTGTGAGTGTGTGTGTGTGTGTGGATGTGTATTTGAAAATGTGTGTGTGTGAGTATGTGTGTGTGTCTGTCTGTGTCCCCCAGGCCGCAAAGCAGCTGATAACACTTCATGGGCGCTTTGATCCTTTTAACCTCATCACTGTGTGTGTGTGTGACAGGAAACTCCAGCGAGATAACATGTTTACGTGACCTTTTGTCTTTTGTTTTGATCTTTACAGAGCCCATTGTCCCAGGCCATGGCAGACGGCCCTTGGGTGCCTGTCGTAGCTAGAATCATTTGACCACTCACTTCATGTGTAAATCGACCTGTGTGCCTACAATGGCAATCACGTCTATGTAAACACACACACACAATCTATGAATTATTGTTTTGAGGGGTAAGTATTTCTACACATTAGTTAATCATGATATATATGTTTGGATTTTACAACAGTCCCCACTTGGATAGTTTACCTATCCTTAATATGTCAAACATAGATATCAATCTTTACACACTACTATCTAGATAACACTTAAGACATTTTAAATCATATTAGGATAACATATATATGGTTTGCCACACTCAGATCCTAAAATTCAAATTAGCCATTTCAGTTTTTGTGATCATGTGCACAGTCTTTAATAACTTGTTCTCGTACCAAGATCAATGGAGCATTTGAGGAGGGGGGTCCATGTTTTCTAGATTTGACCCTGCCTCCTCTTTATTGCTCAGAGCTGGTGCAATATCACGACTGCTGGGTGCAACTCAGAAAGCAAATTGCCTTTCTAATACACCCCATCTTCTGTCAAGCACATCTTGACTCGTGTTGACCTCTCTTAGGGGGTAGAGCCCCCTGCTGTATCTTCTATTGCTGTCACAGCGGTGGTGCTGCTCGACCCTCGTTGACCCTCGGATTAGTGGAAGAGGTTTGTTTCTCCTCCCCTCCGCCTGGTCGTCGATAGGGGCGATAGCAGCTCCCCCCCCTCGCTTGTTGACCCCCTGGTCAATAGTTGAGGCCTTGCTTCTGTTGACAGCCGGAGTTGTTGCTGTCTCCTCGTTGGTTGTCTGTCGTTCCCCTCTGAAGCCTCAAGACTCGGTCACTGCGTTGGCCAAGACTCTCCCGACCCGAGAGGTAGGCGTCTCCTGGTTCTCCGCAGTGTTGTGGTTCCCATTGGAACCGCTGGGTAGACACTAGCCAGTGTCCTCTCCCATCCGTATCCTGCAGTGAATACATCGCTTCGGGGGACAGTGGGGATCACTTCTACCACAACAATTGATTGAGAATCCATAATTTTCCTCCCTCAGACTCTCTTTACTGGTCTGAGCTTTGACAACTTTCTTTTCCAAATCATTTATCTATATATTTCATGGCTTCTAGATCATTAAATTTCAAAATTCTGAAAAATTCACATGGCTCTCATTATATTATGCTGTCAAAACAGTATACGTATACTCCTCCACCTCTCGATGTGGAATACACATTCAAACATCGTTACCGTCTTCCTCTGGTTTTGAACAGCTGCACCCCGGGCCGGACGGTCAGTACTGACACCCATTCTCCCAGTAACCTGTGTGTATGGCAACAAAATCACAGTCCGCCTTAAACACACATCTTCCACATCACAAGCCAATTATCAATTGCACATGTTCACACCCTACACAAGACTAATTTGGCCAATAGCGACCAAATCTATTGAGCTCCATTAATGTACAGAGAATCATGCTCCCCAACACTATCACCAACCACGACACACCCCCAGCCCCTAAAACTGGGTATTCAATGGGCGGAGAACAAAAATCCATAACTAGCTCATGTTCCTTCACTTTGTTCCCAGTCCATCTTACAGACATATACTACCCCGTCCTGATGTGTCGAGATCACTCCCAGCTTGCCAGGTACCCTAAGAAAAAAACACACAGAAAGAAAGAAAACAGAAAACAAAACACAAAGAAAACGCTGCCAAACCAATAAATGAAAAAATAAACCAAACTTGTGAGCTTATTCTTTTTTCTTCTGAGCTCATTTTTAACTAAGAAACAAAAAGGGAAATCAAATGAATAAACAAAATGTACGCTCCCGGCCTAAGTCAGGAATTGCTCGTAACACACTAGAAAAGAGAAGTAAAAATAAAAGTAAATAAACACCTATCCTATTGCTCATAACTGTTAATACGCTTCTATCAATACTATAAAATACTAGAAACAACTATGAGTCTTTTCAATTTCTTAATCATGCAGTCCACCTCTTGATCAATCTGAATGTTGACCAAGCATGGATAATTTACTGATCACTAGCTGCCGCAGTGTCACATCATCACACTGTCTAATATTGATTAACTGTTTAACATAATTTGATCCTCTTGTTAGTCTGATTAGTTCATGCATTTGTCAGTCACCCATACATCCGTTTTTAGTAACTTTCATTCATAATCTAATCACCTAACACCTCTATTTATTTTTTATCTTTTTTTTTTTATTCTAATCTAATTAGGAGCATATTTTATCATTCAATATATCCCACCCCTACCCTAGTCAGTTGCATATATTTTTATTCTGCCGGTGGCCTCTGCAGACATGACCTTTGAAAATGACCTTTTACTCCACAGCCCCAACAACACTGGCGGTCACCCCCGGGTTGTGAGACCCGGTGGGTCAGTTGCCTGTGACCGGATGACCCTGGGGTCATCGGGCCCAGAACATGTCCTGGCGGTATGCCATCATCGCCATGGTTCCCTGGAGCCTGTTCGGAGGAGAAAGCCACGTACCTATTTGGTCCAGTCACAGTTCCTTGAGAGGGGCCCGTGGTTGGGAGGGGCCCGCCACCTGTTTCTGCACAAACACGCCCTGTTGTGGATAGATGGTCCTGCTCTGCACAGTTCCGAGAAATGTGTCCGAGGGTCCCACACGTCCAACAGTGCACCTGCCGCACACGGTAGCCAATCGGATTCCTGCCTTTGCCTACACCTTTTCCTCGTGGTTGCCACCTCGTGGGTGGTTTTATTGGGGTTTGTTGTTGTTCCGGCACGGGACCCCCTTGTGGCCCCAACTGGGCCTGTCTCTGGCCATCTGGTTCTCCAGAGGGAGAGGGAGAGAGGTGATTGGAACCTGTCCCCCCTCCGGGCTGTGTGGACTGGAGTAGGCCTTGGAGATAGTCCACTACCCGTCTAGCCTCGGCTAGCTGTTGTTCGAGAGGGAGGCACGTCTGTAACTGGCAGTCATCTGCAACGGACACTTCAGCGTGGATTGACTCGGGTAATACAGCTGTCTCTGGGTCGCTTGCTGCAACGACTCCCTGTGGCGGAGTAAAAGACATTATTTCCAGTCCCTCCGTCTCACTGGACACTAGAGGGGAGTCGATCAAATTCCAGTCAATCAAGTCAACGTCCAATTCGGTCAATGTAATGTCTGCAGAGGTTATCGGCATTATCTTGATTTGGGTACGCATTCTACACCGACCTCCTTTAACTACAAGGTTCTGTAATGGCCTGAATATCTTTGGCCATCTTTTCGTCACTTTTATTGTGACATCTCCAGTCGTTGAAATAGACAGATTGTCTACCCTTTCTATGGTCAGTGCATCTAACCCTCCGGTTGCTCCTATCTGTGTATTTTCCATTCTCACCTTTTCTTCAATCACTCGTAACGTCACCGTTTGGAAAGCAAGTTTCTCTGTATTCAAACTATTTTTACCAAACTTGAGTTAATTTCACTCACACTTTTATATTGGTGTAAACAGGAATTGATAATTTCGGTCTTGTGATACTATACCCCCTGACTGTCAACAGTCTCTTTGATTTCCCTGTTGGGGTTCGGAATTGTCAGCGCTGGCCCTCCGTCCTGGAGCAGCTGTGAAGAGAGAAGCAAAAAATACACTTAATATCAGTGACATTTCCCATTCACAATCCATCATTTGTCTTTAAGCATGGAATGTCGGGCATCTCCTATACTAAGATCTCATGAGAGCATTTGTGCAATTTTCGTTTTTGATTTATCAATGACACAGCCTTAATCTCTTTCCAGTTGTCTCCATTGGAAACCCAGACTCTCAATCCTGTTGTCGAGATCCTCCTTAATACCACTCCGGGGAACTCATTTTGCATCAGCCTTTTCCTTCTGTGCTCAATCAGAAAGTCGTTATTTACAGCCTATCATTTCTAAACATCTGTATCGGACATTGTAATTTAGGTGAATTATCTCACTTTTACTCTAATCGTTCTTTGCAAATGACTATGTGTATGTGTAACTATATTTATTTCTGTCCGTGAAAGCCTAGTATGCATTTCGCTCATATTACATTATACATATCAGTAACATACATATTTTCCATTCATAATCTCTCACACAGTTATTATATATCCCCCGTAACACCTAACCCTTTAGGTGTTAAAATAACGCCCTTCTCACGGGAACAGAAATCAATTTTCAGTGCCTTATGTCACTGAAGTCCCCGTGCATTTAGAACAGTGTCACACAACCCGTTCATAACCACAGGCGGCGACACCATCCCCACATTGAAAATCCTGCCGACCAATGAGATTCCACTGGCCAACTCGTCCTGTGGCCCACGGCATCACCCCCAGTTTCGAACCTGGAACGCGAAACCCCGGGCCCCCTACTCAAGGATAATCAAAAACCATTCCATTCCCAACCACTGCCACACACATACAGCACCTCTGACACCACCGTAACCAGTCACTCACACACTATACAATTCGACGCGCGTAGTGTGGCAGCGAGCCTCTGACGAGTGCACGCATAGCGCACCCCCGTTAATGCGCGGCGGCAGACAGCGAGCCCACCCCCGCCACGACGTTTAGCAGTCCCCGTACCCCTGGTAAAATGAAAACCATGCGCAGTGTGGCAGCGAGCACCGACGAGTCGCCCACAGCGCACAAAACGTGGAGGCAGACAGTGAGCCACGACGAACTGTCTACCCACACCCCCATCGCAGGCGCAGCCGAGTAGAGTAATTATGCTCCGACTTACGGCCCACCAACATGAACTGGAACGGAGCGCCGGGGCCCGTCCAAATGTAAGGAAAGAAGCACGAGCGCCTTGTCGAACAAAGCGTAGCGCCAACGCCAGCCAATACCACTGCCAGCACTAGAAATTCCCTAAAAATAACAATAAAACTGAATTTGGAACATCAACATATGCATAATAAGTCCCAAACTCAACCTACCGCCTTTGAAACCTTACAGTAAACAGCAATAAACAATATACCTAGCACTACACCGCGTTTGAAACCCATAAAAAAACCTCTATATACAGGCCCCAAACTTAGGAGAGAAAGAGAAAGCGTTTCGGGGGGGCCGAGGGGGGGGAAACATATGGAAGAGAGGCGGCGTTGGAATGAGGGGAGCGAGTGAGAGGGGGGGTAAGAGAGAGAGAGAGAGGGAGGGAGAGGGAAAGAGGGGGGGAGGTGAGAGGGAGAGAGGTGAAAGGGAGAGGGAGGGTGAGAGGGGGGGGATAGAAGGAAAGAAAGAGAGGGGGGTGTGAAAGAGAAAGAGAGAGAGAGGGAGGGGAAGGGAAAGAGGGGGGGAGGTGAGAGGGAGAGGGAGAGAGGTGAAAGGGAGGAGGGTGAGAGAAGGAAAGAAAGAGAGGGGGGGGTGAAAGAGAAAGAGAGAGAGGGAGAGGAGGGGAAGAGGGGGGGAGGTGAGAGGGAGAGGGAGAGAGGGGGGAGGTGAAAGGGAGAGGGAGGGAGGAGGGTGAGAGAAGGAAAGAAAGAGAGGGGGGGCGAGAGGGAGAGGGAGAGAGGTGAAAGGGAGAGGGAGGGAGGAGGGTGAGAGAAAGAGAGAGAGAGAGAAAGAGAGAGAGAGAGAAAGAGAGAGAGAGAGAGAGAGAGAGAGAGAGAAAGAGAGAGAGAGAGAGAGAGAGAGAGAGAGAGAGAAAGAGAGAGAGAGAGAGAGAGAGAGAGAGAAAGAGAGAGAGAGAGAGAGAGAGAGAGAGGAAGAGAGAGAGAAAGAGAGAGAGAGAGAGAGAGAGGAAGAGAGAGAGAAAGAGAGAGAGAGAGAGAGAGAGGAAGAGAGAGAGAGAAAGAGAGGGGGAGAGAGAGTAAGAGAGAGAGAGAAAGAGAGGGGGAGAAAGAGAAGAGAGGGGGAGAGAGAGTGTACAATGAAAACGTTCCGTGAGCAGAATCCAAACATATTCATCCTGTCCTCCTCTGCCCCCTGCTGTATTCCTCAATAACTCCACCTTCCCCTTAACAATGGACGCTCGCCACCCCTACCAAGATGGACGCTCGGTACCCTCCCAAGATGGACGCCCGGCGCCCCTACTTAAGATGGACGCTCGGCGCCCCTACTTAAGATGGACGCCCCCTCGCGAGACAACCCGAGAGCCCCGTCATGCCATGACGTCAGTACAGTTAGCTTACCGCGCACCCTTATGACGTCACAACCGGCGATCGCTTTAGCCGTTAGCGTGGCTAGGTAGCATTAGCTTAGCTTCTCCCATGATCCCATAAAAACGTTTCCCAACGACCCGTTCCGCCGCGCGGGCCGTCCCCTCGCAACGTTAATATAATACCACATACCCCACAACAGAATCCTATTTCCCTCAAAACGCCAGTGTAGTGATCTAATTAGAAATATAAAAACATAATAGTAAAACACTAGTTTGACCCCACCGTCGTCATTTCCGGCGAGCTTAGAACGACTTCCGGGTCCCCGTCTAGATTATCCCAACCACATTAAACATTACACATCTATTTTATCCGCCACGAATATGAAAACATTTAAGTGCCTTACATATCCCCGCAATCTCAAGACACTATCGATCGACCTTATACATTTGAATTACGTCCACTTTTCCCCCCGTATCCTCCGGTGCCTCAGAGGCTAATACAGCAGCTAACCGCTGCTGCGTTCGACGGGCCTCGGAAAACCGGCGTTCACCATTAAATTCCCCCACGGCCAATCGGTGACTTAAATTACATAACAACACAACCACTCTCACACGTACCACCAATCACTCCTAACCATAAACATTCGCCAACTATACATTCATACACGCTTCCTAACACAATTAAAAAGTACACAATTAAAAAGTACAAAATCAGCATCCACGCACATTACCGTCTCTCGAACGCCGCACAGCGGCGCGACCGGTAAACCTTTCATTAAGCACTATTTTTGTTACAGCCTAACGCCGTCTAATTTCAACACGCCCGCTCGTGCCCAAGGCTAAAACCAGACCTACTTGTGCTAACTCTCTACTTTAGAAAATACTACGCAACGGCGTGCTTCAGTCTACTACCTATAAGACATACAACGCACGGTGTTTCCCTTGGTCTTAACTCTGAGCACGAATCTAAGACATGTTCCTGTCCCCTTACTTGTTCCGACTGGCAGCGGCGTTCCGTTCATTGTGCTAACATTTTACATTAAAATATACTACGCACAGTGTTTACAGAGCCGCCCTCCCCAGCCAGAACATTCAATTTAATTTCCCCTTACATCATGATTACATGAGGTTAAATTCTTAGTTTCTTTCCCCAACCCCTTGTTGTTCGAACTGAGCAGCCCATTCTTCTCCAACACTCACCTCTCTCACAGGAACGAAGCTCACGCAGTTGTGTCCTCTGTCGTCCGCCGATGAGGTTGATGAGTGAAGGGAAAAAAAATCTCGTCCAGGGCCGCCACTTGTTCACGGGTCAAACGGCACCAA
This sequence comes from Notolepis coatsorum, assembly GCF_963971535.1. Taxonomy (NCBI): domain Eukaryota; kingdom Metazoa; phylum Chordata; class Actinopteri; order Aulopiformes; family Paralepididae; genus Notolepis; species Notolepis coatsorum. The sequence continues at coordinate 48,820,337 of NC_140170.1, read as the reverse complement.
AATGAAGTGGATTCCCAAGCTGTTTCGGTTCTGCTCTGATCAGAACCAGTGTGCTGGTACTCTGCGTTGTGATTCAATACCTTTAAAGCTATGGGAATCCCTTCTCTTCAAACTGAGCAGTGGTGCAGGCAGAAGGAATTAGGAGGAAAGTAGTATAACAGTTGTTTAATCAAAGTTTAAGAGTGTATACAAATTACATTAAGAAAATGCTATAGTTGTTTATCAAAGACACTATGCCGTCTTGATAACAACCAGACTAATATTACAGTATAAAGAATGATAGTTGATAAGTTGTTGATGATCTTTGTTCCCTTGGCTAGTGAACAAAGAGTTGATTTTCCCTCCAAAAAGTCCTTTTGTTCTCGTTGCCTGCTTCCTTGGATGAGATGGTGGGTGAGGTCTTGTCCTTGTGGGTTGGTTCTGAGTTCCTCTCCCCCCATCACACACCCACTATTATAGCCCAAGGCCCAGTGTCTCGGAGTTGATGACATCATCACATTATTGCCCCAATCACAAGCCTGCTAATCTGGCATTTGAAAATAGGGGTTTGGCTTATAGGCCAAACCCTCTTCATATTACTGCAAAAAGAGGCTGTCTTTAACCATCTACCTTAATCATTGCATTATTTTCATTTCAATATTGCATCATTTTCATTTAAACATTGCATCATTTTCATTTACTAATATCCATATTTGAATTACAATTGCCCACATAAACACAGATATATTTCTTTATCACTAAGTCTACTGACTTTCAGAAAATATCTAACAAATCTAATCATTTAGCTTAATAGAATACAAATCAATACCATAACCATCAATTAATCATATTGAACATAAATGAAAACAGCACAGACACATTAACTAATTGTAGACATTTAAGTATGACCAAACCTAATTATATTTTAACTTACTTCAATGACTTAATTCAAGATTCAAATTACTATTTTAACAATATACCAGGAAATAGTTAGCTTGTTTGGAGATCTTCTGTGTGTGTGTGTGTGTGAATGTGTGTGTGTGAATGTGTGTGTGTGTGTGTGTGACTATGTGTGTGTGAGTGTGTGTGTGTGTGTGGATGTGTATTTGAAAATGTGTGTGTGTGAGTATGTGTGTGTGTCTGTCTGTGTCCCCCAGGCCGCAAAGCAGCTGATAACACTTCATGGGCGCTTTGATCCTTTTAACCTCATCACTGTGTGTGTGTGTGACAGGAAACTCCAGCGAGATAACATGTTTACGTGACCTTTTGTCTTTTGTTTTGATCTTTACAGAGCCCATTGTCCCAGGCCATGGCAGACGGCCCTTGGGTGCCTGTCGTAGCTAGAATCATTTGACCACTCACTTCATGTGTAAATCGACCTGTGTGCCTACAATGGCAATCACGTCTATGTAAACACACACACACAATCTATGAATTATTGTTTTGAGGGGTAAGTATTTCTACACATTAGTTAATCATGATATATATGTTTGGATTTTACAACACTAGTTACTTGATTTCACTTTGAAAACGTTGAAATGACCAGTGACCACCTGTAATTGCACTGTTTACTATTTCATAGAGTACTTGGTTTCAATAAATGAACCCAGTACATTTTACTGGGTTCAAACTGACACAAAATGTTGATTTATTCATTATAATCCGTTTGAAAATTTGAAATATAGGCCTCCCTCTTATACAGGCCTCCTCCTAATACAAGCCTGGTACCCGCTACAGTTGAAACAAATACAAGCCGGGGTTACTATTAGAGGAATTACGGTAGTCGAATTTAGAATGTTGACAAGGCAGGCTGGGGGCTCGACATCCCCGAACCCTCAGGCAGACTGTGAGCTGAGGATTCCAGAATGTTAAGGCAATAAATGAGTCTGTACTGTCCTGAAACCAGATTATATTGGTTCATTGAGTTCATGGTTGGACAAACGTTGCTGGAGTTGATGGATAACAGCTCATTCCAGGATTTCAGCTCGGAATGGAAGGTTGGAGATTGGCTGGAAGTTGTTGAAGTCATCTGGGTCCAGAACTTTATTTATTATTATAAATATATATATATATTTTTAAATAGATGTGACTGCAGCCATTGTGACACTGGGGACATTAACTACTTAACCTGTAAACACAAGACTGTTCTGACAGCACAATATTGATGTAACTATAAGAGATTTGCTGAAGAAATGTTTTTCACGCATAGGTAAATCAACGACAACTTGACTATAGTAACACGATTTTTCCAGAGAGCACAAACCCAATAATCACAAAGAGGATTTATCATAGTTTATTCATTCTTTTTGGTTTACAAACAAAAGGCACCCATTGATTTATTTTTTTTAGTTTTACACTGAAATTGACTGTGGCAAGAAGAACAATCCCTCTGACTGGACTGAAGACAATGGCCAGTATTTATCAAGATATGCAAAATGGGACTGAAGATAGCATCACTTAACAAGGCGCATATGTAAAAAAATAATTAAGAATAAAAGCGTTGGTTTAGCGTTGCAGGTCACATGACCATATTAACTTCACTGAGACGCAGAGATATCTGAAGTATATGGGCCCTTGTTCATCTAGGTTAAGTGTGGGCAACGCAACGGGACACATTTCCTACATTGATTTCCTACATTTCTACTCTGAAGTGTTTTGATAGAATCTACCAGCCATTGAATCAGAGGCAATCAGAGGGGTATTTCACAAAGCAAGATTACACAGTTAGCCAGATAACATTCATCACTTAATAACTTCTGCTTTGTTAATATGAATGACTGAACCACATTCCTCAACCTAATGTTCACATTCAGGTTTATGAAGCCAGAACGTCAACATGTAGGCTAGTTAAATAAACCTTTTGTAAAAGATGTCTTTTCATCCGTCCCGCTTGGTGAAACACCCCCCAGGAGGGCAGGGTAGTACACAGCGGGTTGGAAACAGGATACACATCTACTTGATGGAGACTACGGTGTACAAATACAAGTCAATAAAAAATACATGTCCTCTTAGCAGGCAGACAGATGGCAAGAAGACATTTGTTAAATAATTGTGTAATAATGTACACACAGTATTAATCTCATTATAGCCCAGGCCCAGAAAAAACCTAGAAAACGTCACCTATTCAGTTCAAATCATAACTTGACATCTGTGAGTGTAAATCCATGACTCCTAAACTGATCATTTGACCCCAATGCATAATTCATGCGAAATGATGGATTGATGGGCACCCATGTGGATTGCAAGTTAGGATTAGCTCTAAAAAGAAAAGAGTGAATGCTGATGTTAAGAGATGTGCAATGCCCCAGTTTGATTAGGAAACCATGGTATGATCCAGTAGTCTGAATCAGAGGGGAGAGTGTTGTGGGGAGGAGGCTCGGGACGTCTCTCTCACCTCTCAATCACTAGTAAGACAAGCTTGGGTAAGGAAACCCTGAATTTGCCTTTTTCTATTGCTTTTTATAATCACACGGAAAGCAACGCTATACAAAATATCTACATTCCGCACTACCAAAGTCACCGCCCCCCCAAAAGAAATAAAGGACCCACCGTTACTCACTTGCTCAAAATGTCACATGGAAATGGTGTAATAAACAAAAAGCAAAAATAACTTTAAAAGCAAGGATCACATTCAAAACACGGTTCTGAAAAATAAAACACAAACGATAAAGAGGGACATGACAACATTGTTGATCAATATCCAAAAAGCAACAACGGTTTTCTGTAAAACTCTGGAATCTAAGCTTTCGGCTGTGCAAGGGAGTCAGGCAGCGTTATTATCTATTACATTCAGAGAATGTACTCTGTAATATGGTATATGTACATATTACAGTCAACTGACGAGCGACTTGACGGTTAAGGTTCAGTTTCAACATGTTGCAGTTAAGCGTACATCCTATTATGTTAAGTACAATGATTTACAGCAGCTGACGTGAGTTCTGGAACATTTTCATCCTCAAGCTTTTATTTTTTTAGTAAATAAATAGCCACGCAATATTCAGTGTTAGCATAAAAATACTTATTTCTTCTTTTAATTTTTATTGTTACATCATGGTGTCTATCTAAATAGAGTTGTACACAAACCCATTAGAAAACATAGATCTGATTGCCCTCTTTTCACATTGTTATAATATTGACAAAGTTCAGGCACAATTTAAAACGCGTGCGCCCCTTCCAGAATAATTGTTTTCCTCATTATCACATGAACCTACTCTAAAAGAGCTTGTGGCACGTGAGCGCCGAAACCAAAACATAACCCTTCATCCAATCTCTAGATATCCACAGAACATCCATAAAGGTGTTTTACGTTACATGGCGAAAGTACACGCAAGTCATACATTGTACCGGTAGGTATCACCAGAACCATCGATGCACAGAGTTTGGCTGTTGCACCTTTTTCCATCGGTAGCCACGTTGATTCCACAATCCTGCTTCGTCAGCATCGCCTAGCAATTTGCGATTCTGTGAGCTGCCTTCATTAGTTCCTATTCTGTAGCTAGGACTGCAGACGTGGCGGCAACATGCTGCCCGTAGAGCGACGGTGGTCAAACTCTCTCCACCGACGTCTCTGGGTATAACTGGAGATAAGTACTGCAGAGTCGCACTCCACACCAGAAGACGTGGTACTAAGTACAATACAACATACAACATTAGAGGTACAGTATGGGGGGGGGGGGGGGGGGCGGGGGAGAGATAAAAACGTGAAAAAGTGCACACACCTACCCAGGGGAACTTTGGGCTGTTAAGACAAGACCACCTCGGATCTATAGACAGAATCCATAATATGACGTTGCAGGTCAACTTCGGTACAAGGCCAAAGAGAACATGAGCCAAGATAATCATCTTACGTTGCCAATCCGGTGACTAACTAAATGTTTTATATCCACTGGCACAACAGCATTATCTCATCCGAGATCCTCTTTTGTCTGGTAACAGAAGTCAGCTTAAATGTTTCTGTTGTGTCATAGTGCAGATTCTGGCTTTTTTACATGGCAAGACATGCTGGGGAAGGCATCTGAATGGTACACGTACAAATACAAATAAGACAAGCCCACGACTCTCGAGAAAGGTACAGATGACGTATCAAACTATTCTTTCAAATTTAGACTTTTCAGTTGAGCTTATCTGAACGTGGTTCGCTAAAACCACGAACCAGGGTGAACAACGGAACCATCACCTCCTTAAGTCACAGCCAAGATCCATTCTTAGGTATGACATAATATTGAATATTGAATTACACAAGAGTGTGTTTAGCTAGGCTTGTCAGGCAACTTGAGGAGCACCCCCCCCCCCCCCCTCAAAAGTACAAACTCCACATGCAAGGCAAGCGAAATCAAGGGCCCCTCATGTAGTTCCTACAGTATCTTCTGGAGACGGGTGCAGCGCAGGTCTGAAAAGAACATCTCCTTTCATCTCTACACTCGGGGACCCCAGAGCAGAGTCGTCGCTTGTTGGCCTGACCTTACTGCAGACCACACGACTGACCCTAACTTAAAATATAGATGGATGTTTTGTTTTTTTTGTCATCCTATATAGAAATCTTCGACTTTGTGGTTTAGCCAACAAGTGAGGACCACGAGGCGGGAGCCTTGTCCTCTTCTATGAATCAGTCATCTGAAGAGAGGTATTTCGGCGAAAAGACAAACACAGCAAGACGGCAGTTGGAAATGGCTTTCATACACAAAGTAAAAAGAAAATGCGAAAAGAAAACTCCCACAAAGCTAAATCTGCAGGACTCTTTGATGCTAGTAAGGTTTTTTTTTTTTTTTTTTTTTAACTGGATAGTATAAAAAGAAAAGCCATCACATTACAATCTACCTTGTGCTTGGTTATGTTGTTGGAGCCATTCACTGCAATCAAACAGGGGAACACAAGAGTGGGGGTATGTTTTTCGCCACGATTCAAGCAGGAAAATGTAAACAGTTCACCAAAGCTGGCCGATGATCAGCCAAGGTGAAGGCTAGGTTGGTAAAAGCAAAAACAAAATGTTCTTCAGGTTACAATCTCCAACCTGCGCAAAAGACAACTCTCTTGAACATCGTCTCAAATGCTAACCCTTCCACCTCGTCAACACAGCTTGCTTGCTCATAATGTATCTTGGTTTAACTTTGCTTTGGTTTTTGGGGGACATGCTAGTATTTCTCAACTGTCTCCTTAAATAAACCCATAAAGGAGAGGAAGTGAGTAGTCAGACACGTTGAGGGAGAGGGGTTGAGGACTGACCCACAACTATCGTTGTGCAAAGGGGGTTTGAAATGGTGGAAGATTGAAGTGAAATGGGATGGAGCAGGGGTGGTATGTCCTAGGCTAGGAGGACACTCATGGGTGGTATGTCCTAGGCTAGGAGGACACTCATGGGTGGTATGTCCTAGGCTAGGAGGACACTCATGGGTGGTATGTCCTAGGCTAGGGGGACACTCATGGGTGGTATGTCCTAGGCTAGGAGGACACTCATGGGTGGTATGTCCTAGGCTAGGGGGACACTCAGGGGTGGTATGTCCTAGGCTAGGGGGACACTCATGGGTGGTATGTCCTAGGCTAGGGGGACACTCAGGGGTGGTATGTCCTACGCTAAGGGGACACTCAGGGGTGGTATGTCCTAGGCTAGGAGGACACTCATGGGTGGTATGTCCTAGGCTAGGGGGACACTCATGGGTGGTATGTCCTAGGCTAGGGGGACACTCATGGGTGGTATGTCCTAGGCTAGGGGGACACTCATGGGTGGTATGTCCTAGGCTAGGGGGACACTCATGGGTGGTATGTCCTAGGCTAGGAGGACACTCATGGGTGGTATGTCCTAGGCTAGGGGGACACTCAGGGGTGGTATGTCCTAGGCTAGGGGGACACTCAGGGGTGGTATGTCCTAGGCTAGGAGGACACTCAGGGGTGGTATGTCCTAGGCTAGGAGGACGCTCAGGGGTGGTATGTCCTAGGCTAAGGGGACACTCATGGGTGGTATGTCCTAGGCTAGGGGGACACTCAGGGGTGGTATGTCCTAGGCTAGGGGGACACTCATGGGTGGTATGTCCTAGGCTAGGGGGACACTCATGGGTGGTATGTCCTAGGCTAGGGGGACACTCATGGGTGGTATGTCCTAGGCTAGGGGAACACTCATGGGTGGTATGTCCTAGGCTAGGAGGACACTCAGGGGTGGTATGTCCTAGGCTAGGGGGACACTCATGGGTGGTATGTCCTAGGCTAGGGGGACACTCAGGGGTGGTATGTCCTAGGCTAGGGGGACACTCATGGGTGGTATGTCCTAGGCTAGGGGGACACTCATGGGTGGTATGTCCTAGGCTAGGGGGATGCTCAGGGGTGGTATGTCCTAGGCTAGGGGGACACTCATGGGTGGTATGTCCTAGGCTAGGAGGACACTCAGGGGTGGTATGTCCTAGGCTAGGGGGACACTCAGGGGTGGTATGTCCTAGGCTAGGGGGACACTCATGGGTGGTATGTCCTAGGCTAGGAGGACACTCATGGGTGGTATGTCCTAGGCTAGGGGGACACTCATGGGTGGTATGTCCTAGGCTAGGGGGACACTCATGGGTGGTATGTCCTAGGCTAGGGGGACACTCAGGGGTGGTATGTCCTAGGCTAGGGGGACACTCAGGGGTGGTATGTCCTAGGCTAGGGGGACACTCAGGGGTGGTATGTCCTAGGCTAGGGGGACACTCAGGGGTGGTATGTCCTAGGCTAGGAGGACACTCAGGGGTGGTATGTCCTAGGCTAGGAGGACACTCAGGGGTGGTATGTCCTAGGCTAGGGGGACACTCAGGGGTGGTATGTCCTAGGCTAGGAGGACACTCAGGGGTGGTATGTCCTAGGCTAGGAGGACACTCAGGGGTGGTATGTCCTAGGCTAGGAGGACACTCAGGGGTGGTATGTCCTAGGCTAGGAGGACACTCAGGGGTGGTATGTCCTAGGCTAGGAGGACACTCATGGGTGGTATGTCCTAGGCTAGGAGGACACTCAGGGGTGGTATGTCCTAGGCTAGGGGGACACTCAGGGGTGGTATGTCCTAGGCTAGGAGGACACTCAGGGGTGGTATGTCCTAGGATAGGGGGATGCTCAAGCTGTAGATATTACATTTTTTTCCAGGAATGAGAGAATGGGGTTGATTCTTGGGGATTAGATGGGGGGGGGGGGGGGGACTCATTCAATTGCTAGCTAGTCAATAGTTTGACCTGGAGCTTTGTGGTCAGGGTGTCGGATCCGGGGGTTAAGTGTAATCTGTGGAGTACTGTGGTTTAAGTGAGCGAGGACCTGGACACGGAATAATTGGTTAGGTTGCTGTGAACTAAAGGCTAGTCCAACAGTCCAAGTACCAGTCCATGGCCATGTTGTGTGGGCTGGTTTTAATGTTTTGCTTTTCCCCATTTGAAGCCTAAGGTATCAGGGTAAACGTGTGGCCAGAAATAGGTAGCAAGGTAGATCTGTATTTAGGACCGCAAGCCAAGGTATCTCCTCTTCCATGGCCTCTATTGTGTCCTTGCGTCATCTTTCCATCCCTCCATCCATCCATCCATCCATCCATTCATCCTTCAGTATCTCATGGTAGAGGAGGCTCTGAAGTAGGAGAGAAACTTGAAGCAGAGGCTGACCACGAAATACCAGATGTTTCTGGCCATCTGGGAGCGGGCGATGAACATGCGCCAGATAAACACCACCAGGACGGTGTTGAACGTGTAGCGGATGTTCCTCAGCCTGGAGAAAAATGCACAAACACACACATTTTCGTTGTCACTCTGTCCACATAAATGGCAAACAGGCGAGGGGCATGAACACTGTAGAGATGCAGTCAAGATATGTCAGACCTTCAGTTACATAGTGCGCTCAAATGACACACATATTTTTACATTTCCATAATTTGTCCAGCATGGAAGACGAAACGATATTTTTTTTATTCCATGACTTTTCCATGACCGTATGAACCCTGACTTTTTCTTCTATACCTGAGGACGTTCCATTGACTTACATTTATTTGTCTAACCCAGGGGTTCCCAAACTTTTCAGGCCGCGACCCCCAAATAACGGTGTCAGAGAGCCGCGACCCCCACTATTATAGGAGGTAAAAAAAAAAAAAAAAATGTAATTTTTTATTTATTTTTTTATATAAATGTATGGTTGAAACATGCACACGTTCAAACGCACACACACTAATAAGCATTGGAGGCTTTTAACCAGGGCCGGACTGGGGAAATCATTCAGGCCAGGAAATATAGTGCAAAATATAGCCCCAGTCAGGCCACTTTTTAAGCAGGGGGTCTGGGGGTCCCCCACCAGAACATTTCTTGTTACAAAGACATCATTTCCTGCCTTTTTTTATTTTTACCCTTTAAATGCCAGTGTTTGTGATGGCATCACAAATTATTGTTAAAAAACAGGCTATGTATGATTAGCAACAACACTGATTTTGATGGATTTTCAGTTTTTTTGTAATGTCAGATTGAAAATAATACAACCTTTTATTCAACTTCAGCCCTGATCATAACACCACATATTCATTTTATAATTCTAACTGTTGTGAAGGGCCAGATTAAACTGAATATATATATGTATCGTTTGATATACTTTGTATATTATTTATATATATACACGGAATATCCCTTTACCTACGTTCAAACCAGAGTAATATTCGCTCTCCTATTGGATAGCACCCTAGGCTCCAGGCAGTCTCGCACTCAGACAGGTGCAAGGGGCGAGTTTGGGGCATGTCAGAACATGCCTTTGGCAGTGTAGTGATTCAGGACCAAAGTGGTTAGGTTTGGAACTAGATAATCACTTAAGTATAAATACAGTGCAAGGTGCGTACAGCAGTAATTCAAGCTTCGTTCATTCAGTTCATCTAAAGCAGCAGTGTGACAAGTTCGGTAACATTGAAGTGAGCAACCGTGCGTTTAGAACATGTGCGAATAGAATAGTAAAAGTGTCAGAGTTTAGTGAAGTAACGTCAAGTTCGACCTAGTTTAATGTGAAGTATAGTGCACAGGAGAATCGGCACCGGCGATTGCAGAACCATTCCTGGTTGGATTATATTGCTTTGGGACCGTGACCACCGGAGAAGAGCACCGTTGATTTCCACTGTCGTTTGGGATTTAACCTCGTGAGGATTACCACTCGGGCCTGCCTCTTGGAAGGGGCTGGCTAGCTGTCGTCAATGCTGTCGAGCATCTTGGATTACAACTATTGCTTTTGTCTGCTGATCAAGGGAGTACAAGCCAGCGTTTCCGTTAGCCGGTAATTACCGGTATTTGACTGGCAAAATCTGTTGAAGTCCGACAAATTTTATCTCTCCGGTCATAGTGTCCGGTGAAAATAGTTCCCTCTGGGCACAGTTTGATTATTTGAATTGTATTTGGATGGGCTGGAGTTGGTGCGTTGAACGAAACAATCATTGCGTTTGTTGTCGTTGCTTCGCTCAGCAGCCGGTCTGGTAATGACGACGCTGTGTCAGTGAGAGCTTGTTGCTGGATTTGCGGAAGGCATGCAGCTGCAGACCCACAGAACCCACCAGCTTTGCTGGCACAGTGCGGTCCCCAGACCTGGAAAGCTGCTCTGCGGGTCTGCAGCTGGATGCTTCTTGCAAACTAACTGCGGCGCTCGCGCTGATATTGTTGGACCGGCTGCTTGGTGGAGCGACGATGAAACGAATGTAATGAATCGTTCGTCGCATGGGCTATTTAATTTTGGCCTGTTTTGGTACGGTTCGGGTGGTCAAGTTGTGCTTGGAGGGAGTTGTTTTCACCGGACATTATGACCAGCACCAAGTCGTTGGGAGGTGGAGTATATACATCACGCAACCCCACGATAATTTTGCCGTCTCTCTGCCAAATTTCTCAGTTCTTCGCTTGATATAATTAATACAAATGTCCAATATAACGGAATTCGTTAGCTCATAAATGTGATTATAACAGACTGCTGTTTATTAATGTCGGGCCGACTGCCCACAGACACCTATTTGATTTAAAGTCGGCAGCAGCACGGAATCTCTGGACTTATTTTATTTGGAATATAATGACTGTATACGCAAAAGTAGCCTAGCTTTAAGTTAAAATATTATAAATCTACATGCCTTGAGGATGTCATTCTTTATATAGCCTGTTGTTTTTAAGCTCAATAAACTCTGACCGGAATTTCTCTCATTTGACCGGTAGATACAAATCTACCGGACCCTGAGACCGGCAACAATTTTTTCTAACGGAAACCCTGGTACAAGCACCGACTCCTGTACCTGGAGCCTCTTTATTCCTCATTGACTCAGACGGAGTACCCGAACTTTCCTCTACCCATTGTCTCCAGTTGGTACCGGTGTTGCCCTATATAATTGCTACTATACAACAGGTGGTGTCAGCTTAGACCCATCATAGTATTCCTGCTATTCTTAGTGACTTATGCTCTTGACTGACTTTACGTATATTCTTCGCCATACAAGCGCGACCCTAATTCTCAATCTGTAACCTAACGTTGCCTAATAATAATAAATAACCCTCCAATAGAATTTCGGTGTCAATGCCGTGTTCTTGTGAGTGTTCACCATCAATATTTGATGTACTGTTTGGCCAGTAATTAAAGTACATAACTAGCAGTGGTTTAATATATCACAATCTTTAATACAGTCAGGGTTTTGTAACCCCTCAGTTACACTAACCCTTTAAATGCCAGTGTGTGTGATGGCATATATTTGCAATATATCAAATGCAAAGTAGATTTTCCTGGGGGGGATTATTACAGGCTAGCATGTGTCAATGATTAGCAACAACAGTTTTTTGTAAGGGTCCCGCCTCCACCAATCACATGCGGCTCCCTTTGTGTGTGTGTGTGTGAGAGCAAGAGAGAGAGAGAGAGAGAGAGAGAGATAGTTCTCCAACTTGTGTGAGTTGCAGTGATCTCCTGGTTGTTCCCCACCTAGGTTATCTAACAACTATTGCGACGCTGCAACTAGAAACACTGTCCTGGCCTGCTTCTAAGTTCAGTGGCCTGACTGCAATTTTTTTTTTTAATCATTTTTTATTTGGATTTTTCTTTTTTTTTTGGGAAATCATCTGGTCTAACCAATAAATGCCTTACCCCAACTCCAAACCGTGTTTGCACTGTGCTGTGACCAAGGGAAGTTCTCCACCCAGTCGTAAAAGAAAGGATCACTGCTACTGTATCTGTACCATTCGCTAGGAATGATAATCTGATGAGTACAGTTTGCGAGCAGGAGTACATGATTTACTGAGACATTATCCCTGGGGTTAACGTGCGACAGCGCTTTACTTCAGTCTTTAACGGGAGGAATGAGGTTGAATCCCATACGCCTGTCCATACGACAAGAGTTTAGTCTTAATCTACTGCTTTAGCTATGGTGATCCAGACATAGCACATAAACTCTCAACACAGAGCTGTAATGACTCTGTACTGAACCGTAGCCTTGAAATGCCTATTTGTAATGCCTAACTGTATAATGAATTCAACCAATACACAATAAATTGCTAGGTAAAACAATGAGTGTACATTCCATTATACATGGATGGATTATGCCTATACTACTATGCACTCAGAGTGTAGCACTCAAATTTGACTATATGCATTTATTTTCTTTCCCTCCCATACACATTTGTGTGGAACTCTCTTTGTCATTGCTTGAGCACATACATTTGGGTCTCTGATGGCCTACTAACACACCTGAAATTAGACAACCCAGTCAGATGTTTCTGGGCTGCCTAAATCAGAAAACATGTGACTCAACAAGCCAATCAGATTAGCCTCTCCCTCCTATGTCGAGTAGGGGCTCATAGACATTTTCAATACAAAACAGACAAACAGAAACAACATTCATAAAACAAGTCTTTTTGGTTGCCAATGCTAAAGAATATACTTGTCATCATTATCCCTTATATCAACATATATTTCTCCCAAATACATCACTTGTATTTTACATTTGAAAAGGTATTTCTACTAGTATTTCTTTCCATGTACTTGTGTCCATAGAGGGAGAATGGATGGACAATCCTAGTTGTTACAAAGGGTCAGATTAAACCGAATATATATATTTATTGCCTGAGATCCCATGTATAATATTTGTATATCGTTTGATATCCCTTGTATATTCTTTGTACATATACACGGAATATCCCTTTACCTGGTACAGGACAGACAATAATATTCGTTCTCCTATTGGAAGCGATCCCCTAGGCGCCAGTGACTTACCCCTAGAGCTGACTTGAAAGCTACCGACACGAACATGTCCCAACTAGCCCCGGTTCCGCGTAGGAATACGGCTACCGAAATACGAATGGTACTATTTGTTCACCGTGCACATAAATAGGGCGCAAGAAATGTAGAATTCCTCTTAGTCCCTTGTCCCGTTCAGTCTCGTTCAGTTCCAGTTATCCAAGTGACGTCTCTCCCCACTACGCAACGTGGGCAGAATAGGGCTCGTATTGCCCCAAGATAGAGTCTCGTGTTATCCTAATACGTTTGTTTAACGTATCGTTCGCTACTTACTAGTAAAAGCCTTCATTACGAGTCAAAGACCACGTGAAGTGGGTAATTGTGTGTCTACATAAGAGCACTTATTGCCGCGTGCTAATAAGGATAGTAACGTCAAGTTCAACCGTGGACCACCGCGCACCACGGAGGATACCTACACCGGACCAGCAGAGCCACTTTCCGGCAAGGATTATTATTCTTCATTCTTCACCAAGCTGCTGGAGCAGAGAACCGCCTACCCCGCTGCTACTGTGGGATCTACACATGTTCGTGGGGACATCACTCGAGCCCGTCTCTGTCGTACCAGAGGCTCCACGGCTTTCACCGGCGCGGCGCGCACATTGAGAGTACAGAGGCTGCCTTTCCCCGCTGCTCCAGGGAGTAAGATCGCCTCCGTGGACCCATTGACTTTCATAGAGCATTGCCTCCCCCTGCTGGCTTACAACCGGTAGTACACCCCTTTCCCAGAGTACCATAGAGATAATCCTTAATATTCATTATTGATTTGCCTGCACATTCTTTGCCTTATAAGCGCATCTAAAGTGACCAAAGTAATGTAATATCATATTCTTGCTGTAATAAATATTCTAAACGAGTATTTGTGTGGAAACCGGGTTATTGTGGAGAAGTTTTCATCATATACCTTTGTACGGCATTGGCCAGTAATGTACACAGACGGTAGTAGTTTAATGATACTAATACTTGATTAATACAGTCAGGGAATTGTACCCCTCAGTTACAATTGGTCCTTCGAGCCGGATAATAATTAGCGTAATATTAATATAATATTAATATTGACATGGCCGATGACGAACACTCCACAAACGGTTCTCCTAAGCTAGATCGCCCGCAGCGCAGACGGCAGCCACCTCCCTATCTAGAGGCTTACGCTGTCAGTCCAATACCTAGCTTTAAAGGGAAGTTAAACGCGGAAAAAGTAGAAAGTAAAATTATGTCCGACCCTAACAACCAGGCTACCCCGCCAACAGAGGCCCTAGTGGGTTCTAATGTAACTGACCAAGCTCACGGTGGGGACCAGGAGGGAACTGACACGACTTTACCCCCAGACAATACCGAAGAAATAGTCCCCGATCAGCTCCGGGAGGAAGACAACCCTAAAGAGACGCGCACCCAGGAGACGGATCTCCTCGGTACGCAACAGGAGAACGGATCTCCAACAAGTACTGCCGGGAGCCGATCGCCCCGAACGGCGTCTTCCCCCAGCGAGGCGGACAAGATGCTGGCGCAAGCACTCATCGCCACCCTGGCAGCCTCCACCGAACGCGATCGACTTCAAGCGCAACAGACGTGCGAGCGCGAACATTTTGCAGGCGAGCGAGAGCGCTTCCAGGCGCAACAAAGGAGTGAAGACGACCGAATAAGACTGGAGACCAGACGCCTCCAGACAGAAGAGAACATTGAGAGAAGCCGCGCCGCCGTCGCAAATGCACAGCTCCACGCTGCCCATGCCAGCGCCAATGCCCAGCGCGACGTCGCCAACGCACAGCGCGACGCTGCCCAGGCCAGCGCCAATGCGCAGCGCGACATCGCCAATGCCCAGCGCGAAGCCGCGCGCGACGCAGCCCATGCCCGGCGCGAGGCAGAGCGCGACCGGCTGCAGGCGGAGCTGATGGACAAACTGGTTGCCATGGCGACACCCCCTCACTCCGCACGGAGCTCTCAGAGATCGTCAAGACATGGGTCTAGGACACATTCCCCTACCCGACGAAGCGACCCGGGACCCCGCCAACAGGAGGATCCTGTCCACGTCTCGGAACCCCCTCCCCGGCCGGTCCATACGAGACCTAGCAACCGGGAAGAACCGGACCACGCCGAGAGACTGAACAGAAGACTCCAGGTCCTAGCAGAGGGAGAGGAGGAGGAGGAGGAGGAGTGTCAAGCCGACCAGCAGCAACGTGCTCTGGCCCAGGAGGCCCAGTACAGCCCCGACCAGCAGCAACGTACTCAGGACCAGGAGGTCCAGTACAGCCCAGAAGTCAGCCCCGAGGCCCTGCGCTACAAACCCCCGACTCAACTCACGGGTGAGTTTGACGCACCGTCAGCCCCGAGGAACAGCACCTGGGTACCCGACCTTCGGTACCCACCAAGTACCAGCCCAAGATGACACGCAAGAGGAGACTCGCCTAGGAGGCCTCTCCCCCAACGCTCACCGAAGTGCCAGTCATCCATGACATCATACATTGGCCCACCGACGTTTCCAGACTTCACCCATGAGAATCGAGCACAGTATACGGAGCTCCGGATGTGCTTAGAGACAATGATGGTGGATGTCACTGATGAACGCCACAAGTATGCAATATTACTGCAGCACCTGAAAGTGCCCCGAGCGCACAACATAGCGCTAGCCTATGCCACCTCTACGACCCCATACACCGCGGCTCTAGCAGCGCTGGACCAGAGATATGGACGTATATGGGATTACGTAATAGAAGAGATAAGGCATATTGACCGCTTACCCCCAGCAACAGACAATCGCTCACTAGACGACCTGTCTATAAAAGTACAGTCCCTGGTAGGGATGCTGGGAGCGCAACGAGAAAAGGGTATGCACGAGCTATACGCCAACTCTAACGTCGAGAGGATTTTAGAGAAGCTGCCGCCCGCCAGACAGGAGCGCTTCAGGCGGCAAAGAGACCACCGTGATCCTAACGGTCCAGAACCATCCCTCCTAGACTTGGCCGACTTCCTGGCGAGAGAAGTCAGCAGCCTACGATTGGATACGTTCGTGCGGAGCACACCAAGATCCAGAGAGGGACCTAGGAGAGTAAACGATGGCCGAAGATCGGTGACTGTTATGCACCAAGCCGAATCAGTACCGCAGCACCAGAACCACAACACCCCCTCGACGAAAGAGGACCAGTGGAAGATTGAGTGCCAGTACTGTGAGGGAGAACATCGGCTCTATCAGTGCGAAGATTTCAAGAAGCTGACCACGGATGATGTGAGCCAGTGGGTCAAGGACCACCGCCGCTGCTTCCGCTGCGCGCGCAGCCACCTAGCAGCTGAGTGCCGCTTGAAAAAGAAGTGCAGCAGGTGCGGTGGCACCCACCTGGAGGTCCTGCATGACATCAACAGGCGTCAGCCAGGACAACAGAGTGGGCCCGTCGCGGTAATGTACCATGCCGAGGCGGTGGCACCAGAACCAAAGTTCCACCAGACCGCTCCCTGGTGTCCCGACTGCTACGGCAGACACTGGGAGTCAAGGTGCGACTCGTACCATATAGAGTCTACGTCACCACCCACAGGAGTGCTCCACATTGACCAGCACAGCGGGACCCCCCGTGTGCTCCTCAAAGTGGTCAGAGTGCTCCTGAGCCACGAGGACAAGGTCCTGGACACTTACGCCGTCCTGGACGATGGGTCTGAAAAGACTCTCCTCCTCGCTTCCGCAGCAGCCCAGTTGGGCCTGCGAGGTGTCAAAGATACGATGACCATACGCACCATCAGAAGGGACCAGAAGACCATAAAGGGTGAAAAGGTCTCCTTCGAGATAGCAGCGGTGGACCAGCCCGAGAAGCAGTATAGTATAAGCAACGTCTTCACTAGCCACGACATAGGCCTGTCTCAGTACACCTACCCCATCCCACAGCTGATGGCTAAGTATGTGCACCTACGTCAACTACCTATACCGCTTATCGACGGCGCCACACCGACCCTGCTCATCGGCTCCGACCACGCGGACCTCATTCTCCCAATTGAGGCGGCCCACGTCGGACCCAAAGGATGCCCAGTCGCGGTTCAGACCCGACTGGGATGGACGCTCCAGGGGCCCCTCTACGGACTTGACAGTCAACCCACGTCTACAAGCTGCCTACACACAGAGGCGAGCGACACCGGCCTCTCCCCCGTACAGCAGAGGCTATTGACATTAAGCGAGAGGCCCGTGAGAGAACCGTGGGTACCAGAGGGAGTTCGGAACCCCACCCCCCTCAGCTGCGCTCCAGACGTAGCTGACATCGAACCCAGCACCCCAAGCGACTCCTTGACGGGGCGGCCGGGACCGGCCCCTCCTCAGATGGGGTACAGAGCAAACAAGAGAAACAGACGGAGGAGGAGAAAGCACAGCCAAGCACAGATCAAAGCAGTCTCAGGCCCGCTTCCTCCTAAGCCCCCCTTCATCCCGTCCAGTCGTCATGACCATAGACCAGTCACTACCCCGAGCTGCGTGGCCGGCCGGCCGCGTAAGCAAAGTGACCACTGGTGCCGACGGAAAGGTCAGAGTGGCAGAAGTGCTCGGCCAAGGGAGGACCTACAACCGACCCGTGGCGAGGCTGATAGAGTCGCCAAGGCTCCCCGACTCGCTTAATGACGACCATGACCCATGACTTTGTGAACTGACCGACCCCTCACAACGGACATTGAGTAGTGGACAGTGCGGTTAATCTGTCTCTGCTTAGCTAATTAGGTGGGACTAATTAGGGGGCGGCTGTTACAAAGGGTCAGATTAAACCGAATATATATATTTATTGCCTGAGATCCCATGTATAATATTTGTATATCGTTTGATATCCCTTGTATATTCTTTGTACATATACACGGAATATCCCTTTACCTGGTACAGGACAGACCATAATATTCGTTCTCCTATTGGAAGCGATCCCCTAGGCGCCAGTGACTTACCCCTAGAGCTGACTTGAAAGCTACCGACACGAACATGTCCCAACTAGCCCCGGTTCCGCGTAGGAATACGGCTACCGAAATACGAATGGTACTATTTGTTCACCGTGCACATAAATAGGGCGCAAGAAATGTAGAATTCCTCTTAGTCCCTTGTCCCGTTCAGTCTCGTTCAGTTCCAGTTATCCAAGTGACGTCTCTCCCCACTACGCAACGTGGGCAGAATAGGGCTCGTATTGCCCCAAGATAGAGTCTCGTGTTATCCTAATACGTTTGTTTAACGTATCGTTCGCTACTTACTAGTAAAAGCCTTCATTACGAGTCAAAGACCACGTGAAGTGGGTAATTGTGTGTCTACATAAGAGCACTTATTGCCGCGTGCTAATAAGGATAGTAACGTCAAGTTCAACCGTGGACCACCGCGCACCACGGAGGATACCTACACCGGACCAGCAGAGCCACTTTCCGGCAAGGATTATTATTCTTCATTCTTCACCAAGCTGCTGGAGCAGAGAACCGCCTACCCCGCTGCTACTGTGGGATCTACACATGTTCGTGGGGACATCACTCGAGCCCGTCTCTGTCGTACCAGAGGCTCCACGGCTTTCACCGGCGCGGCGCGCACATTGAGAGTACAGAGGCTGCCTTTCCCCGCTGCTCCAGGGAGTAAGATCGCCTCCGTGGACCCATTGACTTTCATAGAGCATTGCCTCCCCCTGCTGGCTTACAACCGGTAGTACACCCCTTTCCCAGAGTACCATAGAGATAATCCTTAATATTCATTATTGATTTGCCTGCACATTCTTTGCCTTATAAGCGCATCTAAAGTGACCAAAGTAATGTAATATCATATTCTTGCTGTAATAAATATTCTAAACGAGTATTTGTGTGGAAACCGGGTTATTGTGGAGAAGTTTTCATCATATACCTTTGTACGGTATTGGCCAGTAATGTACACAGACGGTAGTAGTTTAATGATACTAATACTTGATTAATACAGTCAGGGAATTGTACCCCTCAGTTACACTAGTGGTTGGTGTTCTTATTCCGACATTCCCTCCAACAGTCTGCACCTTCATCTCTATATATCTTTGAGGGTAGGGCTGGGCGATATGGCCTAAAAATTAAATCTCAGATTATTTATTTTTAAATCCGATTTCCGATTTTAATCGATTTTCTTCTCCTGAAAATTAGAAACGCCTAGGAAATCATTCAAATAACCTTTGTTTTTATTTGACACAAAAAAATTATCAAACCAAGATGAAGTGCAAACCTAACTTTCACCAATCTTCACTTAAAAAAAAATAATAATAATAATAAATATATATATATATTTATATATATATAAAAGGTTACTCTTGATCAAACAAAGATGAATGTCCCTATTGGGATTAATAGTGCAATAATTGCTTTTTCACCAAACTTCACTTAAAACAAATAAAACGTGCCTCTTGATCATCAAACAAGAATGAATTGCCCTATTGGGATTAATAAAGTGCAAATCTAACTTTCACCAAACATCACTTTTTGTCAAATAAAAGGTGAAAAAAATATATATAATAATAATTCAGTTTTTTTCAAAATCGTCCTAGATCATTAATTGGAATTAATCGAAAAATCGATTAATCGCCCAGCCCTATTTGAGGGTGTGATGAAGAGCCTGACTGAGGCAGAGCGTCTTACTTGTTGAGGTGTTTGCGTGCGGCCGGGAGGCCTGACAGCTCTTCATTGAGGACGTATTTCTTGGTTCCCATACAGTAGCTCTCCATGTATTCGGCCCAGTGCAGCTGGCGCACGTCAAAGTTAAACGTCTACAGGTAGGAAACAAATCGCGGAGGAAACGTTTTCAATCAGATATATTGATAAGCAGGTTGGGCAATATGTGAGGACATTTTTCCCAAAAATCACAAGGAATAATTTTTTTTTTAAATATCGATATACATCACAATGTCTACTCGCATATCCAATCACTTTAAAATCATCAAGTTGATATGCATCGCATTGAACTGCAATATTGAATGTGATATCAAACCAAAGTAGGATTATTTTCTATAGAGCTAGAAATTATTATTATACAAAAAAACTGTTAATATGCACTAATATGTTTTTATTCTTTATTTATACAATTGCGCACTACACATTTTCAGCAGCAGTGCTACAGTATATTACACTACAGCATACACATTTAACCTACAAAAACAAACATCATGCACTATATTGTCACTATCCTGCTTCTATATATTTTTTATTATCCAATATAACAAGGACACATGGTGAGTCATAGATGTGAAGCATTCTGGCATAGATTGAACTGGTCATACACATAGTTACTGAGTTACGTGTCCTGCGGCGTCGTAGGAAAAACAAACAGGAAAATGGAACCAACATTTGAACCATTGTCACTGGATGAGTCAGATTTGTCAAGAGGATAATGGAGGAATGCTGGTATGTCACAGCAGAGGCACAACAGCTCCACTGTACGACAGAAACAAACAAAAAAAGAAAAACAGCGCACGTGTGTGTGTGTGTTTGTGTGCGTGCACGTAGCCTTTTCTTTATCAATACTGTAACAGACTTTCCAGGCCTTCAGCGAAGACAGAATTCCTACAGACATCCAGAACAAGGTCCTCTTTTCACTAGAGACCAAGTCACCAGCTGAATCAGGCTACTGTGCTCAGCTTACAGTCAACCACACAGCTCTCCCTCAATAGTTAATCTGTGTCTTGCGATCTCAAGTGTGTGTGTGTGTGTGTGTGTGTGTGTGTGTGTGTGTGTGTGTGTGTGTGTGTGTGTGTGCGTGTGTGCGTGTGTGTGGGCAAGTGAAGAACACACACACATGGAGGGGGGGCATGCAAATGAGAGAGGAAAAGACATGTAACAAAAGGAGGTAGAGAGGGAATAAGCTGAAAGACATGTAACAAAAGGAGGTAGAGAGGGAATAAGCTGAAAGACATGTAACAAAAGGAGGTAGAGAGGGAAGAGAGGAAGCAAACAAAAATGAAAGTGCAGAGAGAGTACATAAGATAAGACTTACTGGTTATAAGAGGAAGGGAAACTAAAGGGTTAAACATGAAACCAAACAGGAGAAAGTATGTGGTGTGTGTGTATGTGGTGTGTGTGTGTGTGTGTGTGTGTGTACATGTAGGTGTGTGTAGGTGTGTGTGTGTGTAGGTGTGTGTGCATGCCTCCCTACCATCGTATCATCAGGGATCATGTGTCCCGTCAAAACATATGTATGCAGGTGTACATAGGTGTGTGTGTGTGTGTGTGTGTGTGTGTGTGTGTGTGTGTGTGTGTGTGTGTGTGTGTGTGTGTGTGTGTGTGTGTGTGTGTGTGTGTGTGTGTGTGTGTGTGTGTGTGTGTGTGTGTGTGTGTGTGTGTGTGTGTGTGTGTGTGTGTGTGTGTGTGCGCCTCCCTACCCTCTTGTCATCGGGGCTCATCTGTCCCATCAACATGGTCATGTTGTCGGTGTTCCACACCCAGGAGTGACTGGTGAAATACTCCAGCACCATCATGGCCTTGTGGAGCCGATTGATCGTCTTCATCATCCTAGGAGGAGGGGACAGGAGGAGGAGGAAGAGGAGGGGAGGGAGGTAAGGAGGAAGAGGAGGGGAGGGAGGTAAGGAGTATGACAGGGATGAGGGGAGAGGAGTGGAGAGGGACAGGAGGAGGAGGAAGAGGAGGGAAGAGAGGTAAGGAGGAAGAGGAGGGGAGAGAGGTAAGGAGGAAGAGGAGGGGAGGGAGGTAAGGAGTACGACAGGGATGGATGAGGGGAGATGAGGGGAGGGAGACAGGAGGAGGAGGAAGAGGAGGGGAGAGAGGTAAGGAGGAAGAGGAGGGGAGGGAGGTCAGGAGTATGACAGGGATGGATGAGGGGAGAGGAGTGGATAGGGCCAGGAGGAGGAAGAGGAGGGGAGAGGGACAGGAGGAGGAGGAAGAGGAGGAGGGGAGAGGTACAGGAGGAGGAGGAAGAGGAGGGGAGGGAGGTAAGGAGTATGACAGGGATGGATGAGGGGAGAGGAGTGGAGAGGGGCAGGAAGAGGAGGAAGATGAGGGGAGGGAGATGGGTTCGGGAGAGGAGAGGAAGGGAGGACACAGGAAAGGGAGCATAGGGTACAATACGGTGGGAGAGAGGAGGAGGAGGTGAGAGGAAAGGGTCGGGGACAGGAGGAGGAGAAGGTGTAGAAGAGAGGAGCGTAAGGGAGACGAGAGTGGGTCGGGCAAAGAGGCGGAAGGAGGAGAGGAGTGCAGCGGGTAACGGGAAAGGCGAGGTGGGTTATATGAGAAGAAGAGGTGAGAGGAGAGGGTTGGTGAGTGGTGTGGTGAGTGTACGAGGTGCGGGGTAACAGGGGAGAGGTTACAGTCTGGAGGAGAGACTCCCGTTACCCAACAGAGATCACGACGTACTGTACAGTACTTGGGAACATTCTCTGAGACGACATACAGGAGGATCACAATCCATATCTCTGTTCTTTACAGTCTCCTCTCCTACAGCTTTCCCCCCCCCCCACACAATTCTTTTTGTATCTACTTTTTTCTCGCCATTTTCTATTTTTCTCCCGTCCCCAATTTCGTATCGTCCAATTCTACCCTCCCCTGTCTCGAACGCTGTTAGGCCATGCCTCCCACAGGCCGGCTGCAATGTGGACGAAGCCTTGCATCACGTGTCCCCTCCGGTACTCGAGGAGGCAGCCGTCGCATCTTTTCACCTGCACAGCACGATCTCTCAGCGGCGAGGGTCTGTGTGGGAGGCTCACGCCACCCCCGTCGCTTCCTGATTCTGCTGCACAGGCGCACCAACCGACCTGTAGGAGTCGCTGTACACAACGTCCGATCCCCACCCACAAGCTTCCCACCCCCTAATACTGCCAATTGTATTAGTATGAACGACCAGCCGAGCTGGTAGCAACGCCGAGAGCTGGGCTCGAACCCAGCATATCCTGCGTTAGTGGCGAGCGCCTTGCCCACTGCGCCACTTAGCCGCCACTCCCCTCCAATTTGTTTATGACCTAACAAACATTCTACTCTCCATAATACCAAGCAACATCCTGTAAGTGTGCCATTTACTTCTGAGTATGTTCAGTGCATCAAAATCCCACAATTCCCCCTAGATCATAATCTATCATTTTAAATGGAATATTACTATTTACAATAGTCGTTACATTTCCGTTAGTGAGTCTTGTTATGCAGGTGTTATGCAGATGTTATAATTTAAATGTGCAACAAGGCCCACCTATTCCTCTGTCAGGACTAGAGTAGACACAGAGCGCTGAGGGCTCACGAGACACAGCTGGATGTAGTCACAGTGTGCCGGGCAGGGAGACCATACAGCACTTAGCACAATGGAACCGGCAACTACATTTAAGGCTTCTTGGTTCATTATTTTGAGTACAATATAGTTTGGTTCTTTATATGCAACACAATTATGGAAGATAGCTGCTTCGTTGCCCAAGTAGTCCCAGATAGGATTATGAAGGATTAAAATATACACTCTATCCCTGTTAGGTGAACACTGTCTGGTACATCCAGTGGGTTTTCTCAGTAAACATAAGGATTCTGACATTCTGGTTTAATAATAATAACCAGAGATCTGATTAAACCAGGACTGATTGGGTTAGTAGCTGACAGCGATGTGACACTCAAAGACACAAGAAGCAGCGTTCTGAATCACTTGTAGAATCTTTACGAGGGTCTCTGAGCGCAATTTCAACCATGACAACAGATCAATAATTTCAAATACTGATAAAAATGTTTGTATCTGATCAGGAATGTGACCAGAGTCTTTTTTCTTATATATTTTTTAAGAGTAGAGCCTTGCAACAATTTCAATCTGCCATTGAGCGCCATAATCCACAACGTGCCCACCACCTATATCATATTGTGGATGATGGGTTGCCGTGCCAACCGTTCACTCTATAACGTTACTAGGCAATTGTGGTGATGACTCAGAGTCCCTCTGTGAGGTGGTGACAGACATGCATGGTTGATCAGCACACACGGAAAGAGAGAGAAAGAGACAAACACACACACACACACGGATAAGTATTACTTAGTTGATGACAAGCCCAATTAGGATAAACTGACACCCCTGGAATGTGAGTTTGCTACTACACAAGATTCCTTTCAGACAGCAAAATATGGCACGGGGAAATGTAGTCTGAGAAAATTCACACAGCAAAATGTTCCCTTCTGTGCGCTATCCTTTTAAGTGTCTGAAATGCCTCTGGCGGCTTGTAAACAAATGGTTTTTTTTGGGGGGTAAGACTATTCAAAACTAGGTTAGGAATCACTTTTGAGTACCAATGGCTAGATTCAATGGCACGGAATAAAACTGAATGAAGATTGAAGCCAATTAAAACTGCATCACTGTTTTTTTTTTGTCTTTCTACTACAAGAGGAGCTCCACTATCGTCCCCTACTGCACACAACCATTAGTGTGTGGTATCTAGAAGTGGTCAAACACTGTTACGTCCCATGGTGGCTGTGGATCAGCCATGATCGGATGAAGAGTAGAGGAAGTCGGGTTCATGGAAGTCGTGTTCATGGCATGGATAAAAATTAAATTAAATTAAATAAACACAAAAAAGAAATGAAATGAAAAAGGGGGGGGAGTGGGAGGGCAGGAATGAAAAAATAAAAAGCACTCAGGACACTGTCAAAGACGAAGTCCAGCCCATGCCATGAAGCGGAGAAAACAGCGTCTTCTGTTCCTCAACGCTCCTCGACTTCCACCTTGTCACACAGCAAGTCCAAGACGGCACTCAGTGGAGAGGAGAACGGGGGGGCACAACCTTACCGGGGCGTCTGGCCCGTCAGCATGAGATAACCGTCATAGAGCAGAGCGGGGAGCGTGTGGCTAACAGCCGTCCAATACTGATTGGTAAAAGGGTTGGAGCGCAGGTTGACATTGGGCCTTCTGAAGGCCTGTTCTAAAGGGTTGGTCTTGAAGGTCATGTTTATACAGTTCTCTGCAATAGAGAAATACATATAGCACAAGACGAAGTCACAGGACAGGAGGACACACGGAACAGAAGACGAGACAGGGGGGGGGGGGGGGGGGGGCGTGTTTTTGTCTTTATCTTAAGTCAATAATAGCCACGATGAGAGGCCCTGCATCAAAATGACCACTGCTAGCCTATAATTAGCATCGGGAGATGCTGGCGTTAAACACAGATTGCAGATCTGAAAGAATATGGATGGAGATTAAGCAGTAGAGAGACGGCTAAATCCCCATTGCTTTCCGCACAGACAATATTGCGTATGTAGCCGGTGTGATCTTGTCTGCGTTGTGTTTAGTCGATTCGACCCCTGTTAAGGGATCGCCCTGAGTGGGAGTTGAACCCCGGACGCCCGCATCGCGCATCACAGACCACTAAGCAAGAAGTGAATTCACTTCTTGCTTCCGGGTCTGGATGCCTCTGGGGAGTGAGTTTACTTGCAGTACCGCTTACCATCCACAGCCACTGAACTACTTGTACCATCGTGACTGTGGATATACTGCGGTACCTCCGTTACACGTACAACCATACAGTCCCCTCCTCCGGTGATCACAAAAGGACTGACGACGCGGAGGGGGGGGGGGGCTAGCAGAGAAAATTTTCCGACAGGGCCGACATCTAGCACACAATGCAGGGTTTCCCAAAAACACCTCAACACCAGGTCCATCTTTCGCCCGACCGCATTCTCGACGTAACCGAGACGATCCTGGTGCTGCTGCCGATTTGGGAACCCACGATGCTGCTGAGTGACTGATACATGGAGGGGGGGGGGGGGGGGGGGTGGGGGGGGGGGGGGGGCGGATAGGCTGAAGGATGCACGTTCCACCGGAGACCCTCACGGAACAGCGTTTGACCCGGCGGCTCATGCATCCCTCATCTCCCCTCCACAACACTGGACATAAGCAGCACATTACATCACATTAGCAGCATCACAGCGTAACATGTTAAGAGGCCACTACAGGTAACACTGAGACGAAGCGTGACAGAAGTTAAGCAGCGGAGAGGAGGCGGATGGGGGGGTGGGGCGGCTTGGCATTAAGACGAGCAAGAGGTAGTGTTGTACGTCCGAGTCGGCGATGATGATGATGATGATGATGCGGTTACCTGGGCTCTCGTCCGGTCAGCCGGAGGTATAGATCATAGATCATGGCTGGAGCCTTGTGGCTCACAGCGATCCAATACTGATTGATTAGGCGATTGGTTGTGAGGTTTACATTGGGCCGGCGGAAGGCCTGCTCAAGGGGGTTCCTCTTGAATGTAGATATTACATGGTACTCTACGGGACAAAAGGATGGTTCGACAGGAGTCATTGTCAGTAGGAGTCAATTGCTGGCCTATATCAAGCCACGCCCTCTTTTCTTGATCCTCCAATTAAAACGGTTGCTTCCGACAGCTGTGACTGGAGGATCAAGAAAAGAGGGCGTGGCTTGAGATAGGTCAATTAAACTTTGAACTTTGAGGGAAGAAAGGTTGGGTCCACCTCACGTCCATTAATTTTTTTTTTTTTTTTTTTTTGCTTTAACTTACACATTTAAAAACAATGGAAATACAAAGAAAACCAGAGGGAATTAATTTGTGACTTTGTCTTGTGGTCTTCTGTTTTGCTGAGTTGATGTTTTTAGAACACCAATAAGACATTGTGCCAGGTCCACTCCCAGATCACAATCACATTTCCAGGAAAGTTCTCCTGGCCACGGTCACAACTGTAAACAAGTCTAAATATAATGAAGCAATAATATATTTGACAATATAAACCTTGCACAGAATGTTTATGTAGTTATCTTTCCTCCAGCATGGCTGCCTGTAACATAACCACCATTGTTGTGTACATGGGCACTGCAAGAGACAACGGTCGCTATATGTTGATTTATGAGAAATTCATAAACATATTAAACATAATAATTTGGGCTCTTATAAACAATTCACAGTAGAATAGTAATATCATGCTGCTTTTCCAGTGTTTTACCTACTCTACTCTCCACCGCACAGAAAATTTGGCAATTTCTTTTGAAAGTGGTTACAGGCAGCCATGCTGGAAGAAAGAGCGCTACACAATCATGCTGTGCAAGAGGACTATTACATTCCAGGTGGCAGCTTCAAAAGGGTCTCTTTCAACTACATGTCGCTATGTGAAAAACAGTCATTGTAGTTGAAATATTTACAGAGCAAAGCTGCATCTTTAAATTGACTTTGTTTTGCGTTGTACAGTATTTCAACGTACCATAGTGCTTTCACATGAGTCATTTACAGGAACAGTTACCGTGTGGAATCGTATCGGAACAAGACCGTTGGTGCAAGAATGTCCTTATTACACAGTAGAGGAGGGTATAACAATAGGGAGGCAACACATACATGTTTGCAATGAACCCAAATCCACAACAGGGCGTCTCTATCCCATAAATCTAAACTATCCCCTTTCCAACACTATGCATTATCCCTCCATTCCCAGGAGAAGTATCTGGTCTTGAAGAATAAGAAAAACCCAGTAAAATAATTTTGAGATGAACTGGGATGTCAACCACCCAGACAAGGGTGTGGTGGGTGACATCTGTCCTACACCAGGCTACAGTGTGGTGGGTGACACCTGCCCTACACCAGGCTACAGTGTGGTGGGTGACATCTGTCCTACACCAGGCTACAGTGTGGTGGGTGACATCTGTCCTACACCAGACTACAGTGTGGTGGGTGACATCTGTCCTACATCAGACTACAGTGTGGTGGGTGACATCTGTCCTACATCAGACTACAGTGTGGTGGGTGACATCTGTCCTACATCAGACTACAGTGTGGTGGGTGACATCTGTCCTACATCAGACTACAGTGTGGTGGGTGACATCTGTCCTACACCAGGCTACAGTGTGGTGGGTGACATCTGTCCTACACCAGGCTACAGTGTGGTGGGTGACATCTGTCCTACATCAGGCTACAGTGTGGTGGGTGACATCTGTCCTACATCAGGCTACAGTGTGGTGGGTGACATCTGTCCTACACCAGGCTACAGTGTGGTGGGTGACATCTGTCCTACATCAGGCTACAGTGTGGTGGGTGACACCTGCCCTACACCAGGCTACAGTGTGGTGGGTGACACCTGCCCTACATCAGGCTACAGTGTGGTGGGTGACATCTGTCCTACATCAGGCTACAGTGTGGTGGGTGACATCTGTCCTACACCAGGCTACAGTGTGGTGGGTGACATCTGTCCTACACCAGACTACAGTGTGGTGGGTGACATCTGTCCTACACCAGGCTACAGTGTGGTGGGTGACACCTGCCCTACACCAGGCTACAGTGTTATTAAAAGGTTTTTTAACATCTCAGCATGTCATGTATATTGTAGGGGGGCTTTTACAGAGACCAGCCTAACATGTACAAATATATAATAATACAAAGAAAAGAAAAGAATAATAATCATTTCATACCGACTTCACCCCAGTGAAAGGGATTGATTCCACCAGTTGTGCAGTTGTACACCAGGATGCTCTTGGGCCTGTAGAAAGGAGGATTATAGAAAGTGAATTGACATTCCTCAAAACATTTAACTGAGGAAGGAAACAAAGGAAACTTTTCGTTTGTTTGTTCTTGACATTCTCTGGCAGCGGCGGTAGGTGACCTTTTCAAAGCACTTAAAGACGCATTTAGTAAATTTTTAACCTGAATGCCACTGGCGGAGAGCAGACCTCTAGTGAACTGCAGACACTAAAATTCCTCAGCTATTTGATTGAGTTGAGCCTACTACAGTCGAAAACAGTTGAAGATAATAGCGTCTAACGTCATCGGAGTTTCTCGGGCGCAATGGCAGTCAAGCTCTCAAAGACACAGAACACATAAATGTTGTGTCCGATTGTCACACGGTCCTCCTCGCAACAGAACAACAGGATTGGGGTCAGAAATTGGCAAAGTGGCCCTTGAATGCATGTTGTTATTCTGATTGAAAATGTAGATGATTAATGTTAATGCACCAGTAGCCTATCTCTGATGGAACGTCACTGCGCAACATTCTACAAAGCGGAATGTGCTACAAAGCGCTCAAGGCTACAGTCTTCCAGAACACACTGCAGACCGCTCAAGGCTACAGTCTTCCAGAACACGCTGCAGACCGCTCAAGGCTACAGTCTTCCAGAACACACTGCAGACCGCTCAAGGCTACAGTCTCCCAGAACACACTGCAGACCGCTCAAGGCTACAGTCTCCCAGAACACACTGCAGACCGCTCAAGGCTACAGTCTTCCAGAACACACTGCAGACCGCTCAAGGCTACAGTCTCAGGTCCTGTTATCAGTTGTACTTCCAAGGGATCACTTTTTACAATTCTATCCAACTGTCTATACAGCTGTCAGTTATCGCTAAACGTCAGTTATTTCGCTAGGTTCATATTCATAGACTGGCAAACGTATGCAATATCAAGTTGAAAGACACCATTAGTAAAAATGGGCTGTGTTGTTAAAGGAGACTTTAACAGTACAGTACATCTTTTGTATCTTTTCAACTTCCTTCAACATGGAACATGTTTGTTAAAGAAAATAAATGTAACTATTAATTATTTAATCATTACTTATTTTCCAGCCCCTCTGCACAGATTATAGTTTATAGGCCTTGTTATACATTTTAAGACTTCAAACACTGACCAAATGGCAAAGGAGTACCCATGTAAATTCCCTCAGTGACTAAATAACATGTCAGACTGACAAATCTCTACAAAGACCCAAAAACCCAAGTCCCAAAAGTGAAGTCCAACACGCTCCAGCCAAGTCTCGAGAAAGAGTCGACTAGGCAAAACCCATTTTACACAATATGTGACCCGCCGTGACCAAACCCGATTTGATCCGCAAAGGGGGAGGTGCTCTGAAATGAAGAAAATGTCTTGCTGTTCAGAAAATCCTAAAAATCGAAATCTTGATTTTTTTTACATATTTGAATTGTCATTAATGTGTTCCCTTATTTGCCCTTAGTTGCAAACTTAAATACAACTTGTAAATGAGGTAATTATTGTTATAATAGTTCCACAAATTTTCTTCCAAGTGAGGAGAAAAACTACACGCGCGGGCTGTGGGCCTGTCCACAGGGGGCTTAATAGGTGTACTTATAGGTGTTAACACACAGACGTCATTAGCTCTCCTTTCTCAGAGAGAGAATAACACACTATTAATACACTATCTTAATGTTATAAGTTATAAGCAACGTAACGCAGTGTCTAAAAAAAAGATTAAAAAAAAGAGGCCTTGACGGCCGTTATAAAATGCGTGTTTTAACTTAATTAAAAACCATTAAAACACAGTTCGAATTTTATGAGCGAACGAATTTCGGTAGGGTGCATTTTTTCCAACCTAATGGCTAAAAGTAAATTAATTTAATACGGAAACGGAGTGATAAAAAATGGCTTTTTCATCGGAGTGAGAGATTCTTATTATTGTGGGGGCCCTGATGTAAACTGCGCTGGGGCGCGATGAGGCGCGCGTTAACCCTTTCACTGCCACACTACAGAAGCGCTTAGTAATGCTTCGCCTCAACTCCGTTTCTGGTAGAACTAGTGAGCGAATCTTTAATATTTTTTCTGATTCATATTCAGAGGTAATTCGTCGAGATATTTCTAATTGGTATTTATCAAAAATAAATATTAGAAATATGGTAAAAAAAACTATTTATCCGTTTTTTTATCCGTCACTACCACACTACAGAAGGTTACCCTTTCACTGCCACACTACAGAAGCGCTTAGTAATGCTTCGCCTCAACTCCGTTTCTGGTAGAACTAGTGAGCGAATCTTTAATATTTTTTTTGATTCATATTCAGAGGTAATTCGTCGAGATATTTCTAATTGGTATTTATCAAAAATAAATATTAGAAATATGGTAAAAAAAACTATTTATCCGTTTTTTTATCCGTCACTACCACACTACAGAAGGTTAACCTTTCACTACCACACTACAGAAGGTTAACCTAGTTGTTGTGTCTTTCACTACCACACTACATGTATTTACATCTAAATGCTTCTGGAGAGGCCATCAGAACATTGAACATTGACTTTAGCATGTCTATTTTTATCTCGTGTTATTTTAAATGCTAATAAAATCTTGAAACTTGATTTTGTCTCTTGTTTATTATCAGGGTCCCTTTCACTACCACACTACAGAAGGTTAACCCTTTCACTACCACACTACAGAAGGTTAACCTTTCACTACCACACTACAGAAGGTTAACCTTTCACTACCACACTACAGAAGGTTAACCTTTCACTACCACACTACAGAAGGTTAACCTTTCACTACCACACTACAGAAGGTTAACCCTTTCACTACCACACTACAGAAGGTTAACCTTTCACTACCAGACTACAGAAGGTTAACCTAGTTGTTGTGTCTTTCACTACCACACTACATGTATTTACATCTAAATGCTTCTGGAGAGGCCATCAGAACATTGAACATTGACTTTAGCATGTCTATTTTTATCTCGTGTTATTTTAAATGCTAATAAAATCTTGAAACTTGATTAAGTTTCTTGTTTATTATCAGGGTCCCTTTCACTACCACTACCAGTCACCAGACTCATTGTAATAACAAAGAGCCTCAGACTGGAAAGCTGCCAGGTGTTAATTGCCCTAGAGAGAGGGGGGCCATGGATTACAATGACTTCTGGGTAGTGTTGTAGTTGTTTCACTATTGTCACTGAATAGCCTGCTCGTCTCTTGAAGGCTATTATCTCTGAATACGTTTTGTGATAATCACCATGAATCATAGGAAGTAGCTTGCAAAGTATCCCACCAAAATGTTCAAGTGATGGCTTATTTTGAAGGTATGAATCTGTACTTTCATAATATGTAAAAAAAAAAAAAATGAAGATCCCTCAACATGACCCTGAAGTCCATACCTGGTCACATATGTCCCCTTTAATTTCAAGCCATATGGAAAAGCATCTGTTCTATGAAAACAATATGAATGTGTGTGTGTGTGTGTGTGTAGATTAGGGCTGACCCCTATTAGTCGATTAGTCGACTAATCGGTCGAAAGGAGCCGTAGTCGACTGCCAACCTCTTAGTCGAATACAAAAAATATATATATATACTGTATATATATATTTTTTATTTTTATTTTTTTATCTTTCTTCCCCTCCTTTTCCCCGATTTTTCTCCCATCCCACCCTTCCTGGTTGTTGCGTACTTTCCCCTACTGTTGGTCCGGGAGACCGGAGACTGTCACATGTTTTCCTCCGACGCATGTGCAGCCTGGGGCAGGCCAACCTGGCCGCGCAGGTTCTCACCGGGGAGAGTGTAGCGTGTGGGAGGCCACACTATCTCTCCTCAGATCCAACCCTTGCTGAGCAGGCGCCCCGACCGAACTGTAGGGGTCGCTGTCCACAACGCCCAGGACCCACCCTTCAGCTTTCCCACCCCCTGATACAGCCAATTGTATCAGTGTGAGAGGCCAGCCAAGCTGATAGCAACGCCGGGAGCTGGATTCGAACAGGCGAATCCTAGTGTCTCCCGGTGTTGGTGACGAACGTAATCTCTGTGCGCCAACTGCCCCCCCTGTATATATATATTTATAAAAAGAAATTATCATTATTTCCAAAAGAAAAGAGGCCTAGAAGCGTGGCTAACGCTAATGGCACGCATACCAGAGGCTAACTGCCTAAGAAAACAGGCACAGAGGCACTGAAAGAGGATTTCACCCGTCTAATGAACACACTAGACTAGACAAATATCAAGATGTATCCATCAGTGGACCAATTGCATGCTTTTGCAGAGGACAAGAAGCCTTCAGTCGACTCCTTCAGACATTAAGCACCCCCCCACAGCCCAAATGGATTGATTAAACGGCACATTTCGGCCAATCATAGTCGACCATCCAAATCCTTAGTCGGGGACAGCCCTAGTGTAGATGTCTGTTTCTACGTGTCTGTCAGTCTCTAACCTGGTGTCTCTCTGTGAGCCAGAGAACCAGGCCGCAGCCAGCGTGGTGTTGATGACCACGTCCACGGGGACCAGGTCGGCCACGGCGTTGTTGGAGGCCCTCATGGTGCGCAGGATTCCCTTACCGGCCTGCGGGGGGAGAAGGACATCAGTACAAGCCTCTGTGTGTGTGTCTTCAACGCCCTGCAAGAACCTTGCATCTCAAAAAAAGTGCGCTTTTCAGAACACCGGGGGGAAGACACCGAACACTGAATAAAGCACAGGATATAAACGGCTTCGGCTAAACGTGGCATTTGTTACGTAAAGGTAGCCGTGAGCCACAGACAAGTTTTAAAATACTAAGATAAAATGAACGAATGAAATTCATTCATTCAGGAATTGCATTCAATTGTGCACAATTTCATTTAAAAATCATTAAGAAAAAGCACGTCGCCGGTGGTGAGAGATCGTGGAATCGTGTGGCGATTAAGATCTAGGAGGTTTGAGGAAAAGGAAACAAATTAAATCAATTAAATATTGATCTGAAAAGATGCTTACCGCGATGAATATTCCACTCGGTCCGTTGAAATTATCAATCCAGCCCTAAAATAATAATAAAAAAAAAAGGGGTAAAATTGTTAAGAAACATTCCTGATTGATTCCACTTTTAGAACAAGGCAACACCTTTTGAAACGTGGGTCACGGCCAGAGGAGCAGAGAGGACAACCATGCCTCTGGAAACCCCATCTCCCACCGAGTTGACGTCCTCTACCTCCATCTGAAGTAGGGCTTGTATATAGTGGGCATGAAATGTGAAACACTGACGGGGAAGGGCTCCTTCCAGCTGGCTCCCACGATAGACGGTCTGACGATGGCCACGTTGATGTTCCCGGACTCCTGTTGCACCAGGTACTCCGCCAGGGCCTTGGTGTAGGTGTAGGTGTTGGGACGCTCCCCGATCAGCTTGGGGGTCATCACCGACACCAGCTTCTCGTCCATCCATCTGGAGACGAGGCGGTGAGAGGGTTGTGTAACGAGGGGGGAAACAAAAATGGACAGTGTCGAATTAGTAAAGATGAGACAAAGCAATCTCCTCTCCCCGCAGGGAATGGACCCGTCTGAAGCCCCACGCTCTTTTCTTGTTCCTTCCAAATTGCAACTGTCACAACTAAATATTGCAAAACAATTGGAGCACTATTAGGCATTTTTTTCTGGGTAAGCTAGGATGAAATGATTGGCCTCTCCAGATTCCTTACCATTTCTCTGGGATCTATTTTCCCACATAGAAATTAAACCATCCGTGAAAGATGGTAATGTTGGCGGTAAACGCGGTTTTTGTCCGAGGAAATCAGCGGTTGTGAAAAGAGGGTGGGGGTTTGAGATAGGTCCATAATGGTTTCTCCTGTTTCACCTGTCGCCCTCAGTATTATACTATTTGCCAACACCTCGATGCAGTGAAGATGAGTAAACAATGACACAAGTGAGACACTGTAGGGTGTTGGGTGATATTACAATTCTGGATTGATTTAAAATGCAATTTACAATGTTTCAGTAATCAGTATAGATATTTGTGGGAAATCAAATCATATGATTGACAAAGTACCTCGAAAAAGGATTTTGGTGAAGATATTATTATTATTTAGTTATTTAGATTAAGACTTTTATTTTTTTCAAATGTATAGTGACAAGTGAAATCCAATTTAAATTCCAGATTATGTTTAGTGTAGATCATGCACAAGAGTAAAGAAATCTATTCAGCAGTGCAATAAATTCCCTTACGACTAGGGATGGCCGATATTATCGGCAGATTTTGGCATAAAAATGTGATATCGGAAAATATTGGTATCGGTTTTCAAAAAACTTTTTTCTTTTTTTAACATTTATTTAACCTTTATTTACCCAGGCAAGCAAGTAAGAACAAATTATTATTTAATTTATTGTCAAAGTATGCATAATGTTGTGTTAATTACATGACACTGCGTTCTGGAACACAGAGGCGCATAGCTATACATTATCCCGCTTATTACAGGGCTAACTTACTAATATACGTAATTCATTTTACACCATCGACAAGACGAGATCAAATGCAGACGCAGTTGTTCTGTTGCTCATCTGTCATCGGCAGACGGCAGGTGTGTGGTCTGATTGCACTGATGTAGTGCAGCTGTGCATATGCTGAGTTTAGCTTTCGTGACTTAGCTGTGACTTAGCTGCCCCTAACAGCGGTCATTATTGCGCGTTGCCCATAGCAGCGGTGAATTATCGGGAAATAATTGACCGCTGCTATGGGCAACAGAGCGCTATTGACCAATCACAATCAAGCATTTTGGCGAATGTTAAAACGCCATGTAATAAGTAATGTTAATTACCTGAAATTATTCAGTTTTTTGGGGGGGGGGAAACCCTGCAGTATCGGTTGATATCGGTATCGGAAATTAAGAGTTGGACAATATCGGTATATCGGTAAAAAAGCCAATATCGAGCATCCCTACTTACGACTACTCAACGACTATTCACACTAAGAGAAAGGGAGGTAGAAACGGCACACAGGCCAAGAAGCCGAGGAAGCCACATGCGCAGCGCATTGTTCGCTCCAACGTCGTATCTATTTTTCTATTTCTGAATTCAACTAAAGTGAATTTGAAGTGTGCTGCTGGATCACTGTGATTTTGAACCGTCGTATTGCTCCTGCTCTCGCCGCTGCACTCTGGACGAAGAGAGCCCGGCTGTGGCCCAGGGCCCACTGATTATTTAACTCATGAGTGAGCTTTAAGTACCAACTTCATGTGGGATTACACAAGGCAGGCCGGGCAGTGTGAGCACTGACTCGCAACACAATAGCTAAGCCTTTTGCACACAATAAGTCACATTGCACCAACACCCTGACGGATAAGCTATATTGCACAACTGAAACCTCATGGCGGGAGTGTAAAGAGAGTATAGTGCCTTCAAAAGTAAAACGCTAGAAAAATGTCAGTGGTCAGATGAATTCAAGGCTAGATATTATACAAAATCAATCATCTGTGCCCCAATAATTGTTACTCTGTCACTGTTGCTGTTCTTTCTGTCCCGACAATGTTGGGAGTAGCGCTTCACTCGATCAGTAATGTTTGGTCCTGAATACACAGAGGTGGAACCCCCCCTCTTCACTGCTGTGACTAGAGGAAGAAACGTGTCCGGTGTGGCCCCGCATCGCCCACGTGTGCCAAGCCACTTCCTCTGTAGGCCTAGTAGCTACCAACCTGCAGTAATGATTGATTGATTGAAAACTTTATTAACAGATTGCAGAATGGGTACAATACAGTACGGCTCAATACACACAATTGTTAAGGGGATGCAGACCAGAGAAATACTTTCGTCTTGTTTACATCAGGGTCCCCCATTTTCAATTCATAGTGACATTTATGACATACATGACATACAGATAGACAGTACTGCTACATCTTTTTTTTTTTTTTTTTTTTATCCACTTTTTCTCCAATTTTCTATATTTTCTCCCATCCCAATTTCGTATCATCCAATTCAACCCTCTCCTGTCACGGACGCTGTTTCTTGCCTCCCACAAGCCGGCTGCAATGTGGACTAAGTCATACATAGCACAAGTCCCCTCCGGTACTTGAGGTAACAGCAGTCGCATCTTTTCACCTGCGCAGCTCGATCTCTCAGTGGCGAGGAGTAACGCGTGGGAGGCTCACGCTCCCCCGACACTTCCTGATTCTACTGCGCAGGCGCACCAACCGACCTGTAGGAGTCGCTGTCCACAACGCCCGATCCCCACCCATCAGTTTCCCACCCCCTAATACGGCCAATGTGTATTAGTACGGACGACCAGCTAAACTGAAAGCAAATGTGGAGCGCTGGGCTCGAACAGGCAAGCCCAGCGTCTCCAGCATTTCGTGGCGAGCGCCTTGCCCACTACGCCACGTAGCCGCCCAACAGTACTGCTACATCTATACATTTATGACATACCAGATTTGCAAATACAGTACTGTTTGTGATACAGAAGGAGTCAAGAAAAGGGAGTATATACATTTGACGTAGAAACTGTACATTGGAGGAGGTTGGGTGGGGGGGGGGTTGGGTACATTGGGATATTGACAACCATACTGGGTAATTTACATTGGAGGTGGTTGGGGGGGGGGGGGGGGGGGGGAGAAACACTGTATAAACAAGCAAAACTGTACATTGAGGGGGGGGGGGGGAGACACTGTACAAACAAGCAAAATTGTACATTGGACTATTGACAAAACCATACTAGGTAAATGACTGTACATTGGAGGGGGTTGGGTTAGGATATTTACAGGGGCCAGTTTTGAATTGCAGTCTCCCGTAGGTGTCCCTTGAGAGAGGTTTTGAAAGTGGGTAGTGATCCACATTCCTTTACAGCTTTGGGTAGGGCGTTCCACATTGATGTGGCATAATTGCGAAACGTGTTTAGTCCCTTATTTGAGCCGAATCTGGGTTTAACATGATTTGTGGAGCTCCCTCTGGTGTTGTGATCGTGGTATTCACTGACCTTTGGGAAGTATTTTGACATGTACATGGGTACCTTGGTCGTGTAGTGTATCTTGTAGACCAGGCCCATTGCAAGTTGCTGTACTCTGTCGTCTACTCTACTCTAAGCCATCCTAGGTTGTCAAAGTGGGCAGGGGTGAGGTGGGTTCTAGGAGTAAGGTCAAGCAGTAGTCTGACCAGTTTGTTTTGAGATGTTTGTAATTTTGTTTTTAGCGCCTTTGAGGTGCTTTGGTACCATGAGGTGCAAGCATAGTCGTAGTACCCCTGAATGAGTGCTCCTGCCAGAGTCTTCAGGGTATTCTTGTTTACCAGAGAGGAGATCCGGTACAAGAATCGAGTTCGTTGGTTGACTTTTTTTATTACATTGGATGCCATTTTGTCACAGGAGAGATTAGCCTCTAGGATGGAACCCAGGTAGGTAATTTCATCTTTCCTTGTGACAATATTGTCACCCACTGTAACTGAGAAGCCGTCGGTCTTGCTGAGTTTGTTATTTGAACCGAAGAGAATGGACTCTGTTTTGCCCATGTGTAATGATAGTTTGTTATCAGCGAGCCATATGCAGATTCTGCCTAGTTCCGAGCTGAGGGTTTTTTCAACCTGTAACTTGTTCTTGTCAGAGACCAGCAGGGCTGAGTCGTCCGCAAACAGGAACAAGTTGCAGTCACAAGCTGACGACATGTCATTTGCATAAATTAGGAACAGTAGCGGTCCTAGTATGCTTCCTTGTGGAACACCACAGCTCACTGTGAGGGGGGGGGGATAGGGTACCGTTTACCTCCACCATCTGTTCCCTCCCCTCAAGGTAGGATTGCATCCAGCTCACTGATAGACTATCAAAACCAATTGCTTTTAGCTTGTCAATCAGAATGGAGTGATTGACCGTGTCAAAGGCCTTTTGTAGGTCCAGCATGACCATGCCACAGTATTTGCCCGCGTCCACCTCTTGTTTGATGTGGTCATTCAAATAGAGAAGGCATGTGTCAGTGGAGTGGGATGTTCTGAAGCCAGATTGGAATTCGTAGATTACTACTTTTCGACCTGTTCGTAGACCTGTTCGTAGACAATTTTTTCCATGACTTTCGAGATGGAGGTGAGAATAGAAACAGGGCGGTAGTTGCCTGGGTCTAATTTGCTGCCCTTTTTGTGCAGAGGGGTCACCCTCGCAATTTTGAAGTCCTTGGGGACGTGTCCCTGTTTTATAGAGAGGTTTATTATGTGTGTGATGATTGGGGTGATAGCGGCTGCTGAGTCTCTGAGGAATTTGGAGGGGATGTTGTCATGTTAGGTTGGAGGGCGCTCAATTTATTGAGTACCTCATCTGTTGTTACCATTTCCAGCTTGAAGTCGTCTTTGTGGACCCCTAGGTTCTTGTAGTATGCTACTATGTGTTCTACCCCATAAAGCCCTGAGTGGGAGGGTAGTTTGTTTACCAGTGTTGTGGCTATGTTTGTGAAGAAGATGTTTAAGTAATTGGCTACATCCAGCTTGTCTGTGATGAGCGTGTTGTCCGTTTTGATGTTTATGTTTGAGAATCTGGTTTTAAGTTTTTTACTGCATCCTAGTTGATTATTGAGTAATTTCCAAAGTTCACGTGGTTTGTTTTTGTTTTCCTCAGTTTTGTCATTGATGAAATTCTTTTTTGCAGTTTTGATCATGGAGTTTACGTCGTTTCTTAGTCTGTTTCTTTCTACACATTCAAGTGTTACTGCGGGCGCCTTCTTGTACGCTGTGACCTGCTGGGGCAGCGGACTGAGAGCAGGGGACACAAACAGGCTGGATAAGCTGGTCAGGAAGGCCAGTAGCGTGGCTGGGGTGGAGCTGGACGAAGAACCATATAGTGCCTCTGACGTAGGGCAGCTACGTGGCGTAGTGGGCAAGGCGCTCGCCACGAATGACGGAGACGCTGGGCTCGCCTGTTCGAGCCCAGCGCTCCACATTGCTTTCAGTTTAGCTGGTCGTTCATACTAATACACATTGGCCGTATTAGGGGGTGGGAAACTGATGGGTGGGGATCGGGCGTTGTGGACAGCGACTCCTACAGGTCGGTTGGTGCGCCTGCGCAGTAGAATCAGGAAGTGTCGGGGGCAGCGTGAGCCTCCCACGCGTTACTCCTCGCCACTGAGAGATCGAGCTGCGCAGGTGAAAAGATGCGACTGCTGTTACTTCAAGTACCGGAGGGGACTTGTGCTATGTATGACTTAGTCCACATTGCAGCCGGCTTGTGGGAGGCAAGAAACAGCGTCCGTGACAGGGGAGGGTTGAATTGGATGATACGAAATTGGGATGGGAGAAAATATAGAAAATGGGAGAAAAAGTGGATCAAAAAAAAATAAGTGCCTCTGATGTTTTCAGAGGAGCCATGTTTTCAAACTAATCTAAAGATGGTATGTTAAGAGTGTTGTGTTCATTCATAGTTGAGAGTGCTTTCTGGTGATATATCACATTCACACAAGTTATTGGGATTGATTTTAAATCAAATACACCGTCTGTCCAAAGAAAATGTTTACATGTTCTTAGGGTTATATCGTTCTTCAGTGCAAGGGTTCAATGAATTGAAAACGTGTGAGCTTGTGAGTGATGTCCTGAGGATATATACAGTAGTAGCTACATGTTGGTCTGTCAGTAGAGCAGCTCCAGTCTGCAACTTGGTGACCTTATTGATTAAAGTTACCTGCTTTTCCTATTCACAAACACTAACCGACTGGCTAACTGGCTTAGGCTATATAAGAATAACATATCTATAGTCATCCCTCCCCCAGAACCTTCAAACACTGAAATCTGCAGAAAATCCATAAAAATAAATAGAAAAAAACATGCTAACCCTTCAAGAAAATAAAACAAGCTATGAAGCTTGGAATCCTCTATATACCATGTGGGAATATTACCTGGAGAGATTTCTACATCTGACTTCCCTAAAAGGCTGACTAGATACAGCAGATATGGCATCTTCATCATCAGCATCACCACCACTACTAAGACTCTATTCAAATAATCCTCCTGGTAAAACATTTTCTAATACAGCTCCATGGCCATGGCTGGTATGATCTAGTCCACCATTAGTGCTACTTAGCAGCCATTTACTACAGTGTGCTGGCTCAGCCGGCAGGCCTAGCACATTATTGACATAATCCCTAATGACTTCCATTTAGCCTGGCAAGCAATCTGGAGGAATGGAGAGCAGTAAAGGTTACTGTACTAGAGATGTAGGCGTACAAGTCCCACGTTATTACTGAACACACAGTGTATTCAATTACTGTATGCCGTGCATTCAATTACTGCAAATGTTTCAGCCAAGTGATGTGAAAATGAAGCGAATTAAGCAAAGGTTATGCTAAATGAAAGTGAAGCAAAGGTTATGCTAAATGAGAGTGAAGCAAAGTGTATGCTAAATGAGAGTGAAGCAAAGGTTATGCTAAATGAAAGTGAAGCAAAGGTTATGCTAAATGAGAGTGAAGCAAAGGTTATGCTAAATGAGAGTGAAGCAAAGGTTATGCTAAATGAAAGTGAAGCAAAGGTTACGCTAAATGAGAGTGAAGCAAAGGTTATGCTAAATGAAAGTGAAGCAAAGGTTATGCTAAATGAGAGACGAGGTTACTTTATCAATCAATACTTGCTCACTTGATTCTCTCTTTTTCTATGTATTAGTTTAAAAGTAAAAAACAAAAAGACTACCATCTCGGCTGCACTGCTGCAGTAACCGTATTGAAAGTCACTGTTTAGCACTGCTGCCTTGCCTCACAGCAAGGAGGTCCTGGGTTCGAACCCCGGCGGGAGGCCTTTCTGTGAGTTAGTATGTTCTCCCAGTGTTTGAGTGAGTTTCCACCGGGTACCGCTATTCTCCCACACCAAAAGACGTGCATGGTGTTCGGTTGAATTGCGACTGGGAGTTGGTCCCCGGGCGCTGCACTGTGGCAGCCCGCTGCTCCTAAGCAGTTAGGTAGAATGCAGAGGAGAAATTTGATGATAATAAAGTACAATATAACTTAACTCCACAATCAGGTCTGGGCCTGATCCATAAACAAGTATTAATGCAGTGCAGGGGAATGAGAACTGATGAATTATGTCTGATGAATATATAAACAACCTCAGCTCAATTTGATCCACTTAAAATCACGCCAAACACACTCCCACTGCAGTGGACACTAGTAAACTGGGGCGTCCAGGTGGCTCAGACACACTCTCCTTTTTCCAAGTCGCGCTCCTGTTTAAAATGATCTCATGAGGCAAAACGACATGATGTCATAATAACAGACTAAAAACTAAAAAAGGTAATTTATTTACTCGAGGGTGTCAATGAGTTTCCTGTAGTCCACGGGGGGAGGGTAGATCACTTCTTCGATGAGCTCGCGGTCGCAGTTGGCGTAGGCCGTGGAGACGTGGATGAGGATCTCCAGGTGCTTCATCTTGTGGGCCAGCGCCACCATCTTCTGGGTGGCCAACACGTTCAGCTGCATGGCATCCCTGAGGGAGCGACGGAGGGAGGGGCAGGTGGGATTAGATTGCGTTTTGGATGACACACTATACTATAAATAAAAATGCCCTTACAAAGTGGCCAAAAATAGAATGACTAAGTAAAGGACTCCCGGTCTTCACCACACATTAATCGAAGGGGCTGTACTGTACATCCAAAACACAAACATGCTAATTATTCCACACAGAGTTGACCCTCCCGGCTCCCTAGTCCACGTACGTACAACAACCCGGCCTCATGTACAAACATAAGCAGATCATTGTCCGCAGTATTCAGTGGGCGTATTGATGAGACTGCAGCAAAGTCGTACGTTCACATTAAATGTGTGCTTCTCACAGTGTTTAGCCTGTGTGAAACGATTATTACGTGGTCATAGTTTGTTAAATAGGTCAGCTTTGGCTCAATAATGCTTTGAAACTGGACGTATTTGAAATATTAAGTCAAGATATACTGGCCAGTTTGGATGAGAGATATATGAATCGCTGTTTGATCATCTGATCTACCTCACCTAAACCAGGGGCTGCATTTCCATATTGTCCGAGCACGTCTGCCCAATTCCCACACCCGATTCTCTGTGCACTGTTCCGAGTGCATGTCTCAGGACAGTTGGGTAAAAAGCAGTTTCCTTAAGGCAAAGGGTTTCATCAGAGAGAGAAAGAAGGAAGCCAGTCTACTTCCTAAACAAACTTCCCTTGTGTATTGTGATGTGGCGATCTGGCACCATGTAGTTCCTTCTAATATCTAAATTGTGTCCTAAAACATAGGACAATACAATTGTCTAAAGACATTATAGTATTTGATACTAGCCTTTTTGGGGGGGACTAGCACATACTCTAATAGAGCATCTCTGGATATTTACATTTCTTATAACTAAAATCGACTTGCTAAGTACTTGTAAAATATTAAGTACAGCTATGGTTAGAAACCATTTCCTAATTGCATAATTTCTTTCTCAATTTGCGCCCCGACACAGCCTTATTCAATTTAAGGTTCTGCCTCGCCTGCATTTTTCAAAAGCTAAAATCTCTCAAATGTTTCCAGATGTGGATCAAAAGAGATGCAGTCTTTCTCCAGCATCTGTATCCCACTCATCGGGCAGCATCCTCCTGGTCCACATGCTGGAGGAACATCTCAAAACACTGTCAGATGTCTTTGAAATGGAAATTCAGACAGATCCTATCATAGCTATTATGTTTGGCATAATAGGGGGAAATAATAAGAATGTCTATGAAACTAAACTCCAGATGACAACATGTGTTACATTGCTACAGTAGCGTGGCAACGGATCCTTTGTCTGGAGTCCATTTGTGTAATAATATTTAAAAGGAGAGGCTGCATATCCTGCTGATCTTCCTGTTGTGACAGTTGTTCCCTTTGGCTGTTCTTTTCAGTGTCCATGTTCATGTTTAAGTTGTTGTTTGAGAAGATTATTAATAAAAATTAGGGATGCTCGATATTGGCCTTTTTACCAATACCGATATACCGATATTGTCCAACTCTTAATTTCCGATACCGATATCAACCGATACTGATATATGCAGGGTTTCCCCCCCAAAAAACGGAATAATTTCAGGTAATTAACATTACATATCTCTTGTTGTGGAATTAACACAACATTATGCATACTTTTGACAATAAATAAAATCAGAATTTGTTCTTACTTGCTTGCCTGGGTAAATAAAGGTTATAGAAATGTAAAAAATAAAATGTTTACAAATTTTTTAATTTTTTTTTTTGAAAACCGATACAGATATTTTCCGATATCACATTTTAATGCCAATATCGGCCGATAATATAGGACATCCCTAATAAAAATATCATGAAATTATTTTGCAGGCCCAATTTTTGTGTGTTTTGATGATATATAGTAAGAGTCAGGTATCTGGTCTGATGCAACAGTAGTTCCTCTACAGTTATTTAGCCACGATGGTGAACCACACAACAACATGCCGTCACAGCTATAGACAAAACAGGAAATGAACAAAACACGCGCAAACAAGCATAAGCCCAGTGCTTAGACTTTAAATCATACTCAAATATCCAAGTATGAAGACTTTTAGTGCTACAACATGCATTAGAAACAAAACTAGGGCCAACAGGGATGGACGTGGAACAAACTACAGTAATTAAGCCTTGCCACCACTGCTAAGGAACTATTACAGCGGAAATACGGTGTACTGTAATAACACAATATGTCAACATCAACATTCCTAATTTCCCAAAATGTTGGCGTGTTCTTTAGAGAGTAGAGTAGAGTAGAGACTGGTGTTATCATAGGGAATGAGTCTGAGATACAGGGGAAGTCCTCCAGGCTGATTCTAAG
This sequence comes from Notolepis coatsorum, assembly GCF_963971535.1. NCBI lineage: Eukaryota > Metazoa > Chordata > Actinopteri > Aulopiformes > Paralepididae > Notolepis > Notolepis coatsorum. The sequence continues at coordinate 48,776,050 of NC_140170.1, read as the reverse complement.
TTAAATGACTAGTGAATGTTAAATGTTCTTCCAAATCACTTGAGTCCTCTAAGTAGTTTACACTATGCAGGTAGACAGACAGTTGCACACTTGTTGTTATTATTATTATTATTATTATTATTATTATTATTATTATTATTATTATTATTATTATTATTATTATTATTATTATTATTATTATTATTATTATTATTATTATTATTATTATTATTATTATTATTATTATTATTATTATTATTATTATTATTATTATTATTATTATTATTATTATTATTATTATTATTATTATTATTATTATTATTATTATTATTATTATTATTATTATTATTATTATTAATTGACATCTACTTGAAATTGAATGATAACTTCCTCTTGATCAGATCTATTTGCTTTTTCAAAAGCTTGCCCCTAGCCTAAATAAACATGGAGTTTTTCCTGTCAAATATTGAAAAGCACTATTTAGCCTCTTTCTGGGTAAGCTAGCATGTAATTATTGGTATCTATCCATCTACAGATTCCTTGAGATATCTATTTTCCGTAACGTTAAAATAGAACCCACTAGCGCCCGTGACAGATGGTAATGTCGGAGGGCAGATACAAACATTTTGATATTGGCCTATACCAATATATAAAAAGAATTGCCAATATCGGCCTGATACATCGCTGACACATCGCTCAATCCCTAGATTGTGCAAACAGTTTTTCAAGCTATTCAAATATTTCTCTTTTACCCTAGCATTCACAATTTAATTTACCCATATCTTGATCCTCCAATCACAACTAGTTGCTTTCCTTGGACAAACAATGTTGGACCAAACTCTGACAAACATTGGTAAAAGCAACAGCTGTGATTTGGTTTGAGATAACGTGAGCAAGCAAACTAAAAACCAGCCCAGCGTATCTCTTGAACATACTTGAGTGGTTCATTGAAGCGGATGGTGGCGGCGCAGTGGAAGACTATGTTGATGTGTTCGGCCAGAGTGTTCTGATCCTCCTTGCTCAGGTCCAGCTCCGGCAGGGTGAGGTCACTGCTCACCGCGATGATCTTCTCTGCAAAGTCTGGCTGCTCCTCTCGCACTCTGTCATACAGCTGGGAACATAAAGTAACACAAATAAAGTCAATTTGATAAAAAGGACAACACACACACACACACACACAGAACAAGAGTCCAGTTTTGACTTCAACCTGTCGGCCTAAAAGAAAAAATGGTTTGGTTCCGGTTGCCGACCGACCCTGCCGATTTAGGTGCGACCCAATTTATATATTATATATATATTTTTTTATCTTAGTCAAACCTGTAGTATTGTGGATATTAAACATGCTGGCAGAGTACATGCATCCATGCATCCAACATTTTAATTAAATAAAGAAATTCCCTATCCATAGTCGCTGTGGGAAAAAATTAAATAAAAAATTAAATTAAATAAATTCCTGGCCTTAACTGACAACCAATAGGAACCAAACAACAAGTCTGAGCATTATCCAGACACCAGAGTACAGCCCATGGTCCTCTTTCTTTCTCTCTTCCATCCACCGTTCCCTCTCTATCCTCCCTCCTTGCATTGCAGTCGATCATGTCACAGATACACGCCTTAAAGGAACACGCCAACATTTTGGGAAATTAGCTTACCGTCTTCTCCAGAGAGAGACAAGAAGATAAGATACCAGTTTCCTCTCTGTGAGTTCAGTAGAAAGCTATCTGGCTGCACGTTAGCCTAGCTTAGCACAATGAATGGAAGCGGACATGTCCGCTTCCATTCATTGTGCTAAGCTAGGCTAACGTGCAGCCAGATAGAAAACTTGGTATCCATCTTCTTGTCTCTCTCTGGAGAAGACGATAACCTAATTTCCCAAAATGTTGGCGTGTTCTTTAGAGAGTAGAGTAGAGTAGAGACTGGTGTTATCATAGGGAATGAGTCTGAGATCGCAAAAGTCCAATACCGCCGCCTGGTAGGATGCAACTCTGTGTCTTGGGCTGTGCGTCGATTATATTGGTCCGGGCGGACTTTTCCATGTCAGGCAAAGGGAGCGGTTGTCCCGATCGGCTTGAGGAGCGTCAAATGCTCCAGATGGATGATGTGTGGCGGATTATGTTGGCGACACGATCGACACCAATACTGGGACTCGCTATCAGATAATTGGAATATTCTTTTTGGGGCAGATCCTAGTCAAGGTAAGGGCTTTTTGATATAAATCTTGCGTTGATCAAAGCATGCCTTCATTGTGATCTGTCCTGAGCATATGTGTGTAACGCTAGTCCATAACGTATTCCGTTGGTGACGATCAAAGCGTAAAAAAACGTCCCCCCCACCCCCACCCTTTCATGCATTCATGATGGAACATAATACCTATCATATGCATTTGATTTTTAAATATTTTTGTAAAAAGAAATTCTGTTTCTGATTTTCTCTGATTTTCTCCCCGTCCCAATTAGTCGTTGTGCCAATTCCCCCCCCCCTCCCCTACCTGGTTGTTGTACGCATGTTCTCCTACGAGTCGGTACAAGGGCGTCCCGAGTCGATCGCACGCTTCCTCCGAGACGTGCGCCGACAGCCAGTGACGCTCTTTCCACTTGGCAGCGAGGACTCTCATTGGTGGAGTGTAACGCGTGGGAGGGCACGCTATCTCCACCAAGTCCTGCCCCGCTTAGCAAGCGCCGAGACCTGACCTGGAGCGCCAGATTCCCACCCGCCAGCTTCCCCACCCCCTAATACTGCCAATTGTATTAGTGTGAACGGCCAGCCAAGCTGGTGGCAACGCCGAGAGCTGGGCTCGAACCCAGCATCTCCTGCATTGGTGACGAGCGCAATCTCCGCTACGCCCACCTGACCGCCCCTGCATTTGATTTTTTTATTGTAGCGTGTGTAGACGGAACGCCTATGCATTTAGTATAGTATAATACATGTTGGGGGCTATTACCAGCCTCCCATGAATTACCCTAAAACCATACTTATATTCACCACGGTATAAAACGGGAATGTATGGATGACATTTTTTCTTTCTTTTTCACATATTGAACGATAGATACTCTATGTCAAATGGGCAATAGTATTGTATCCATAGCTATAATATATAATATACTTATAGCCCTGCAAACACCACCACGTATTCCTATACTTTAAAGCATTGGCCTTTCAACCACACAGTACACAGCGCCCTCTGGCGCTGAATGAGTTAATAATCTCACTGAAACACTTGAATTCAATCCACTATTGTTTTTTTAAAGTATAATAACGGAGAGACGGTGTTGACATGTTCCAGCTTTGACCATAGGAATATTGACATTGTTTGTCTAAAATATCAAAAAGTGTAAAAGTTACCAGACCATGTGTGGTAGTTAGGGTGGAACGGTTCGCATTCGAACCGTACACCGTTCGGTACGACCTCCACGGTTCGGGGCATGTGTGTATTGTTCGGTTATAACGTTAGCCGCAAGCTAGGCTAACGTTACGTTAGCCGCAAGCTAACCATGGAGACGCTCACAGCGAAGTGACTCCACGAAACCAGTTCCACAGTTCCTAGTGCTGGCTGACATCATACCTCAATGACCGCTCCTACCAAGTGTCATGGAGAGGGACCCTGTCGGCCACCCACCCCCTGCGGACGGGTGTCCCCCAGGGCTCGGTCCTAGGACCCCTTCTCTTCTCCCTCTACACTAAATCACTGGGTAACATTATCACGTCTCATGGCTTCTCGTATCATTGTTATGCCGATGATACTCAACTCTTCCTCTCCTTCCCTCCCTCAGATATCCACGTCTCTGAGCGGATCTCGGCCTGTCTGTCCGACATCTCCGCCTGGATGACGACCAACCACCTCAAACTGAACCTAAGCAAAACAGAATTGCTCCACCTGCCGGCCAAATCATCCCCCCTGACCGACCTTTCCATCACAGTCGAGAATGCAGCTGTGACCACGTCCCCGACCGCCAAGAACCTTGGTGTTGTCATCGACGACCAGTTGAACTTCTCTGCTCACATCGCAGCGACAACCAGAACCTGCAGATTCCTCCTGAGCAACGTCAGAAGGATCCGCCCCTTTCTGACAAAAGAAGCGACCCAACTCCTCGTCCAATCAACAGTCTCTCACATAGACTCAGTCGTAAAAAAGGCGAAGCAGCGCCTCTACCACCTGAGACAGTTAAGGAAGTTCAGAGTATCTGGGAAGATACTCCAGTCCTTCTACTCCGGAGCTGTAGAGAGCATCTTGACTGGAAACATCACTGCCTGGTATGGCAACAGCACGGCACAGGACAAGAAGGCCCTACAGAGAGTGGTGCACTCAGCCGAGCGTACCACGGGTATTGCACTATCAACCCTGCAGGTCCTATACAACAAGAGGTGCAAATCCAGAGCCTGCAGGATAATGAAAGACCTTCACCACCCCAACAACAGCCTGTTCATGCTGCTGCGGTCAGGCAAATGCCTGCAAACACCAGTAACGAGGACAGAGAGACTTCGGCTCAGCTTCTTCCCCCAGGCCATCAGAGCCTTGAACACTGAACTCTCCACGCACAAGCACACATGAGCACACACACAACACACACACTGTACACGCTCACACACTAGCAGCCACTTTAACATGAGCACACACACACTCATGCTGCACACGCTCACACTTATGGACACTTTACAGAAGGAAATGTCACTTTAAGAATAGTATAGCTTGAGATTGTATAATATAGCATTGTATAGCAGTGTACATAAAGACCCAGTGCCTCATCCGTAGCTAACAGTGTACTGCACTACCCAGCATAGCATGTCCTACCATGCTCTGTAAATAACTCATGTACAGATACCGATATGCCTACTTTGTTTACTTATTGCACTATGTCGCTCTATTGGTTGGACTCTTATTATTATTACTATTGTATTATGCACATCGTTGCGGGCGAGACCCCCCGCATTTCACTGTATACCTGTATGCTGTGACAAATATAACTCTTGTATCTTGTATCACTTCTTCAACAATTATCTGAAATAATGAAAAAAAAATAATAATAATCTAACCCTAACTAACCTTACTGTCATGCACTTGTCCTATAAACTAACCTACACTGTAACATGCAACACTTTGATGAACATTGTTACTCAGTTGTGCCCTTCCTGATGACTTGTCGTACAGAACTTGTAAATCACTTTGGATAAAAGCGTCAGCTAAATGACTAAATGTAAATGTAAATGTAATGTGGCCGCAAAAATATAATTATTTTGTTTGTTTGCACTAAGTTAATACTTTGACAAATGTTGCCTATATTTTTCAGTCAGTTCGGTCTTTGTGTGCCAAACATTATTTAAGGCAAACCGCTGTAAGCCTTTATTTTTACCAAATAAATGAGAAGCATGTTTAAATCAGCAATGCCCCTCTTGCTGTACCAAAATCTCTCCTAGCTCTAACCGGTCACTGTCAAAATAATGTGCCTGATGTCAAACTGCCTCATTCTTTCAGTTTTTGCATGACTACGTCCTTGAAAATAACTGAAAAGTTGGATTATTTTTAGGCTATATATCTTATGCTGATGTATGGTATTTTTGGAGTGTTACATTAAAAAATAAAAATAAATAAACATATACCGAACCGAACCGAAAACCGTGACACCAAAACCGTGATACGAACCGAACCGTGAATTTTGTGAACCGTTCCACCCCTAGTGGTAGTGTTGCATTCACCACAGGCAGGGAAAGGAAAAGGGGTAGAGCTGGCCATGCTATTGCCTGATTTAATTAGGTTTATGAAAACGTCTGACGGAGTTGACATAAACTGAGGACACAACTTTGATAGGCAGATTTCTATGGAAAATATTATTTGAGTTTCATGGCATGCATTGTTTTATACATTTATAACCCTTATCCTTGATTTGATATGTATGTTTTCACAAGTGGAGAGGTTTTTCAAGCTTTTTTAGGCTGGTCAATAATGTGACCCTTGCTGAGGACAAGAAAATTAACATGGGAGCTTCTAACCACAGATTATACATTTAAACAAATATCCCCCCAAAAACAAATATATGTGCTAAAACATAACAGCAGTATACACAATACCTTTAGATTTAACTTTGTGAGTATGTCAATCATTATGAATTTCTTTATCAAGAATCAGTGATATATATATAAAACCATATATATATAATTGACAAACCACATCCTACCCTTCATTTGTACCTTCACTTACAACTTTAAGTATAACTTTTAATAATGTGTTTTTTTATCCAGTTTTCTATTCTGGTATATGTCCGATTCGCTTGCGGCATGTGCTTAAAATAGACCAGATGCCGAAACTATCGCTGCAGATCGCGAGCTGGCTGTGGCGTGGCAAGTGTGAACAGTTTAGTGAACAGTCTAATCTATTAACAAGGGCGCCAAAAGGAAGCTGGCTGCCGATCCCAGCCCAGTTTCGTTGGGCTCCCAAAAAACGGGTTGCCCAAAAAACTGAGTGGCGTTCCGTGAGAAAGTAGAACTCGAGTAGATTTCTGCAATAAACAGAAGCCCTCCCCAGGCTGCGCTGGCCAATCCATCACAACGGAAGACCATGGATTGGGGGGGGTTAAAGAGCTCCCAGCATGATCTCTGACAAAACACCCGTCGACACCAACGCAGCACCCTGCTGCGAGGTGCTGCATTGTCTGACTAGATGTGAATGAGCCCTGAGGGTTCTATCCTGTTCCATGTCTTATCTACTACCATCCTTTCATCCATGCACTATCTCTCTCATCACTCTCTTTTCTCTCTCGCTCTATTTCCTTCCTTCTTCCTTCCCTCATGACTTTGCCGTTGATCGTATGTGCGATGTCTGCCTGGGGGGGCTCTTCTGCCTGAACCATCTATGCCCTTCCTCTCTCCCTTTCCTCCCTCCCTCTCCTCCTCCCCACCGTCCTCCCCCTCTTCTTCATCATCAACCCCCACCCCCCTCACCTTGCAGTTGATCATGTCAGCGACGCGGGCCCGTGGGCTCTGTCCCGCCTTCTGTCTGACCAACACATAGATGTCTTTGACTTCAGGGCAGGACCTCAGCAGCTTCTCCAGCAGCACCTGAGGTTAACGTCGTGGGAGTGAACGTTACATCGGGGATGTGACACATGGGGGGGAAACAAAAACAACATGAAATAATACAAGCGGGGGGGGGAAGGAAAATTCAGTTCCATGATGAATTCATTCATTTGACAGGAATCTAACAGTGAGATCTCTCACATTCATCAGCTGTGTTCTAAAGACTTGAGTACTACTGTACCTTGCCCATGAAGCCTGTTGCCCCCGTGATCAGCACGCTCTTGCCAGCATAGTATTCTGGGATGGTCACCATGGCGACGGCAATCCTAACCTACGGAGCTCCAACCCTCCTGAACACCACTCCACCTGCAGGGACAAGAGTGATTAAGCATTAAGACCAGGGTTTCCCTTCAGAAGCAGCATTAAGACCAGGGTTTCCCTTCAGAAGCAGCATTAAGACCAGGGTTTCCCTTCAGAAACAGCATTAAGACCAGGGTTTCCCTTCAGAAGCAGCATTAAGACCAGGGTTTCCCTTCAGAAACAGCATTAAGACCAGGGTTTCCCTTCAGAAGCAGCATTAAGACCAGGGTTTCCCTTCAGAAACAGCATTAAGACCAGGGTTTCCCTTCAGAAGCAGCATTAAGACCAGGGTTTCCCTTCAGAAGCAGCATTAAGACCAGGGTTTCCCTTCAGAAGCAGCATTAAGACCAGGGTTTCCCTTCAGAAGCAGCATTAAGACCAGGCTTCCCCTCTCATTGAGCTGTTATTGACACAACATAAGGATTCAATGTAGGGCTGGGCGATATGACGATATTATATAAATATCGGGTACAGTTCATTAACGATACACTTTTTAAACGTATCGTGGATATCGTGATGTTTTGCCCAAGAGGCTTGTGTCGCGTCAATCTGGTCCACACGTTGACACTTTTGAACAGCGCCGCCCCACACACACACTACTGCATCAAAAGTTACTACTTATGATAACAAAGGCATTCGTTTTGTGGCATTAACGTTATATAGTTACACTTTCAATAACATCAGCGTATTTACATAGCAACGACCGAGGTCGACCTAGATATAGCAAGCTTTAGTCGTTCATATCTCAGCCCGTGCTGACTCAGTTGTGCCCATTCTGCGGTCTGTTAATAAAGTTTTCAATCAGACAGATGTATGGAAAGGCTTTTATTATAACATCCGTTGCAGTAAAATCATTATGCCTCCAGTCGTTTAGTCCTTCTGCGGAGCTAAAAGCTAAACGTCGGCCGCGGCGAGCTACCGCTGCCATTATTATTGTCATTGAGCTCTCCAATGGCGGAAGTAAAAAATGAATACGCGCTTGCCGATTGGTGCTAAGAACAGCAGGGCGGGTGCAAGCGATGTGACGTAATTGGCAGACGCGACTGTCAATCAAAATGATTCTGTTTGCCGACTGAATGAATGAGAACGTTATTAACAGATTGCAGCATGGGTACAATACAGTACAGCTCAATACAACAACAGTCAACAGCGGACTGGAGGATGCAGACCAGAGAAAGACTTTCGTCTTGTTTACATCAGGGTCCCCCATTTTCAATTCATCATATTTCATATCTAAATCATATAATATCTCATTGCTAAATATATGCAATATATAATCTAATAATCCAATAATCTAAATCTAATATATAATATAAAAATGCTAAATGCATGGGTATTTTATTTTGTCTTTAATGTTAGCTTGCAAACTCAAATACTGTCTTGGTAAGCCTCATAATGAATTTTGGGGAAAAAAAGAAAAACATTGTGATGCGTATCGTGTATCGCCGAAAGGTCAGAAAATATCGTGATATCATATTTAGGCCATATCGCCCAGCCCTAATTCAATGTCCCTGATGACTTGAATCCCTGATGACCGGTGACCATATTCAAACAAATTTACTCTCAATAACCGTCAAATGAAATGAATGTGTTTTTGGATGTGTGTGAGATTATCTGCAAATTAAATCAGCAGTTATTTTGGTGAAGTGCTCCCTTTAACAACCATGATGATCCGATATGTATAATAATACTGTTTACTATTGTACTGTACTGTAGCAAATATTCTCCCATTCACCTGTCCTGCTGCTTCATGCGTTCTCTTTCTAGCCAGCTATGATAAATTCTGCGAGGTTTAAAATATTAGCAATTTGTTTCATCGTGTGAATGATAGTGAATTAAACGTTGGTGTATTGACGTTATGGTTGTTACTTTTATCTAATAATAAGATAACGTTTTTAGCCTGTTCAATAGGGTTGTCAAGCAAAACATAAAAATATATGTTTGCGAACTAGTGGAGCGAACTAGTCAGACCAAGCTGCAGCGCCACACTGTGGGTTACTAACGTCATTGCATGTTTTTAAAATGAAAGTAGTTACTGGTGGAGTTTGGGCATATTTTGATCAAGGTGACTGGAATTCTTTATGTGGGAAAAGTTCTGCCGGTAGGCACGGTAGGGTCCTTGGCCTACACCACGGCCGGCGATACCTCTTTGACTTAACACACCTCCTTGAATGCACCAATGATAGAAGTCAGAGGACATACTTGACTCCTATAAGACTGAACAGAATGGGTCTTAAACAAGACTCCAAATGCTCCTTATGTACAAATGGGGACGAGGGGACATTTATGCACATGTACTGGGACTGCCCACCAGTTAAGATATTCTGGGAAGAAGTGACCCAGCAATTATCAAATCTCTTAATTCTGAATATACCTGTACACCCCTCTATATTACTGCTGAATGATGTTTTTGAATATGCAGTACCTATACAGCAAAAGAGATTGGTTTTATCTGGTATTACAGTGGCTAAAAAACTGATAGCATCACGATGGTTACTTTCAACCGGAACAAAATGTGCCGAAAGGTCTGGATTCTTACATATCTCGATGTGATTTATCTAGAAATATCTACAGCAAGAATTTTGGGTCTCAATGAATCCAAATTGACAATGTGGTTAGAAGTGGTGGAGAGAATAAAAGCTAGCATTTAATGGTAGTGTCTGGTTAGGAGCGAAGGATAATGGATGGATTATCCATTGGGGGGTCCAGGGCGGGGGGTACGAGCTAGAGCATATGTGTGTAGGGGAATAGATAGCAGGTATTATGGGTATATCTTGTATAAGACATTTATCCAAACGGTGAGTTAACTGATGTACACTGTTTTACAATGCTTGTATATCTAATCGTGTGTTGTCATGTTTGTTTATGTGTTTGTTTAAAAAATTATAAAAAAATTAAATACAAAAAAAAGAAGTCATATCATGGTACAGGTATCAACAGCAGTCATTTTAAGCTAACCCCCCCCCTACTTTTCTGAGTGAAACCCTGAATACCATGCAGTATTAAGATAGCATTCATATTCTAAATCTATAAAGACCTTTAGCTAGGGGCGACAGCTTCTCTACATGCAGTGGCTGACCTCCCTTTTCAATCTGGAACACTGCTCCCAGACAAATGTCCCATCTGAGGCTAATAATGTAATGAAGTCAAGTCCGCACTTAGAGTATGGGCTCCCTCTTACCTCTCAACATGAGCTGAAACTACTGTTTGGGCATGGGGGGGGGGGGGGGGGGGGGGGGGGGGGGGGGCTGAGTGTGCCACTGTGAAAGAAGGGTGTGCTGTGTAACAACACAAGACAAAATGAGAGCAGCACAATAATCTCAATTGTTTTCATGATTGTGGGAAGCCAAAATCGTAATTGAAACTCGATGAATTGCCATAGCAGATCACACTGGAATGAAAGATTATTATAGTCTAGGCCTACTCCTTGTATAGTTACATTCCATAACTAGCTTAAATCAGTCTCATATCTTAAATATATTGGAATCCATAAATATCTTTGGCTTATTAGGTCTGTGACAACAACTCTGCAGTCCATTCACAATCAACAGACCTCACACACTCCTGCCTTTCTCTGAAGTCCAATCTTATCTGTCAACTGGCAGGTAGTGAGCTCTCGGAAAGAGAAGGACCTAAGTCATATAATCATTAAACCATAATGTATCTTATCTCTCCTACTCTTTATGACTGGTAATTCAACCACAAGCATTCAAACAAACAGTAGCCACAACCAGGTAGGCTATCTGAAGCAGGCTAATCAAGGGTTTCCGCTAGCAATGTTTTTGGCCGGCCAACAAGATTCACATTTACCAGCCAAATGTAAAATCTAACGGCTATATCATGTGTAGCCTATTACATGTGCAGTCATAGAGAAATGCATGAAAACATGGTCAGGCTGCGGCTGCACATTGATCCGTCACTAAATGGATAGAAATTTGACAGAGGGTATTACTGCCGGTTCATTTATTTTTTAAATTAGAACCTAACGTAAGCGTGCGGTTGCAGAAACAACAGCTTTGTGGATGGTAATGTCTCAGTCTGTTCCAAAATGTCACCCTCTCCGAACTTTTAAAAACGGACACAAATGGATACAGCATCAACCCTGACCGACAAACGGATAGTCCTCATTAATAATAATAATAATAATTCATTACATTTATATTAGGGATGCCCCGATCACGTTTTTTGCCACCGATACCGATCACCGATCGTCGTGAGCCATATCGGCCGATACCGATCCGATACCGATCGTTTTTGATTAAAAAGAAATTAAAAATTATTTTATATAAAGTTTTTTTTTTTTTTTTTTTTTTTTTATAAAATATATATATTATATAATTAGACTTGTACTTGTATTATCTGCGAGACATCGCCACCATGCAACAAGTCAAAATGCTCGCTATCTGCAAACAGCTCCACTGTCTGTGTGTACTCTAGTAGCCTCCAGCTCCAAAAAGGATTCTCCGGCGCTGCAGCGGGACCCTATTGGTAACGTTATGCTTTGGTCATTTCACATTCAGCAAGCCCTCAGCTCGAATACACATTCAATCAATGTTATAAGACATTGATATCAGGAGCTATCTGTAGCTACTGCTAGCCGGCTAGATGACGTTAAGACAACTATTTAGTTCAATCGGACATTTCGTTTTGAACTGTTAACTAACGTCAGCTAACGCAAGCTAACGCAAGCTAACGGAGATATCAACATGGACTACTAGACTTCCTGGGGCATTTGTTGATATCCGGAGCTATCAGTAGCTAGCCGGCTAAATACCGTTAGACAAAGCCTACTAAAAGTGAATAGTTGACTGGGTAATTTTGTTTAAACAGTAACGATAGCTAGGTAGCTAACGTTAGCTCAGGTCGAATGCACTATCTAGACTCAGCAGAGGAGGTCCGCCTCCTCTGTGTTTACAAACTCTACACGGGTACGGGCGGGGCTAGGGAGGAGGAGCAGTTTGCAGGTCCTGTGCGTCTGAGACAAGCGAGTGAGATATCCACTTGATCAGTTTCCGCGATCGGCGAATATGACTAATTATCGGAATTCCCCAATCGCATATTTATACTGATTATCGGCCGATAACGATCGGTGGCCGATCGATCGGGGCATCCCTAATTTATATAGCGCTTTTCTCAGACGCGAAGCGATTAGGTTAGGGAAATTGCCTCCTTCACCACCACTGGTAGCACCCAACCTTGGGCTACGCAGGCTCAATGGCTGCCATACACTGGCACCAGGCACACATCACACTACACAATGGCTGAACGGCTCAGGAGACAGGAATTGATATCAGCCAATTAAGGGGAAGGGATGATTAGGTGGCCTTGATGTCTGGTATTGACCTCATTGATAATTAATTAAAAACCGACGTAGATAGACAGAACGGATCAATTTAACTGTAATTAGTCATAAGAACATAAGATCAGTCACAGGCAGGACTCGGAGTCGTCAATAACATTGAATGGTGATCCATTTTGTGGATACATTTGTTCTGTGACTCCTTTGGACAATCTCAGGTAAATACTGTTGTTACTGCCAGGACATCATGTCATGCACGCGCACCCTCTCTTGTCGCAGGACAAGGCAGTAGTCTACTATGTCTTTACTCGCCACAGTCATCAGCCACAATGGATTTATATTTGCCAGCCAATTGAAATTCTAGACGGCCATTGGCTGGTATTTACCTGCTAACGGAAACCCTGGGCTAATTATTTTAACTCATATTCAACTCATATCTTTTTTAATTTTTTTTCGCTTTTTTCCCGGCCCTTTTTTGAGGGCACTCCATCCACCCCCCCCCCCCCCCCCCTCTTCGGGGGACAACTTTATTATTTATTATACGTTTTAATTATTTACAGTACAAAATTAAATAAAAAGTGTAGTAAAATAAGAAAAATATTAAAAAATATATATTTCATTGCCCTCTCGGAGGGGGGGAACTCAGACTAGATATTGACAAACAAATTACAACTAAGGACAATGAAGGACAACAACGAATACACATGCCAAGGGAAAGGGGGGGGGCAGAGAGGGGAGTAAGTAAAGTAGAGGGGGATTGAGAGAAGGGTGGGTTATGGAGTGGATGGCTCACAGGTCAATCTCCTATGATTAGGAGCCTAGATTATCCACAAGCAATTTCCAGATGTTATTAAATTGTGAGACTTCGATGTGATCCACGGTTGAGATTGTTTCCTGTGATATGTAATTTGAGAGAAGGCCCAACCATTGGCCAGTATTCACCTTTTTTCTTGTCTTCCAGTTTAAGAGGATAGTTTTCTTGGCAACAGCTAGAGAAACGAGTAGGGGTTTAGTGTTCTGGACTAATAAATTGATAGCAGTAGTATCCCCAAGTAGGCAGAGGGAGGGGGAGAGAGGAATGCTGCAGCTCATGACCCGGGATAGTGTATTGATGACGGAATTCCAGAAGTCTTGGACAGGTGGGCAGAGCCAGGTGGCATGGAAATAGTTGTCTGGGGTGTTGAGGGTGCAATGGGAGCATACATCTGTGCTTGCAAATCCCATTTGAAACATCCTGTGCTGTGTGATATGTACTCTGTGTAACACCTTATATTGGATTAACGAAGGTTAGTGTTGTTAGTCATTGTGAATGTGTTGGTGCAAATTTGTTCCCAGGATACGGCATTGGGAGAGAAAGCCAAGTCCTGTTCCCATTTTGTGAAGGGGAGATGGAATGTAGTGTCTGCGCTTGCCAGTATTTTGTATATTTTTGAAAATATTTTCCTCTGTGATGTTATTTTATTCATTGCTAATATAATTGGAGGTGGTTCAAGATCATTCTGTGTAGTGTTAATTCTCGATTTCAAAATTGATTTCAGCTGTAGAAATTGGAAGTGTTGGTCTGTCCCAATGCCGTATCCTTCAGTCAAATCTTGATAAGTGATTAGGCTGTTGTCTGTGAAGATGTGGTGAAGATGAGTAATGCCTTTTTGTTTCCAAGCTGGGAAGTATATGGGTGATTTGCCGAGTTGAAAGTCAGGGTTGTGCCAGATTGGTGTGTATTTACAGGGGGTTAGTGTGTTACCAGTGATTTTGTTGGCTCATATCTTCTTAAGTTTAGACATTTTGTCGTTATCCTTCTTTCAGCGCTCCAGTAGTTCGTGTTGTTCCTTTTTCCTCTTGGAACAGATTTTTCTTACTAATGTGAGGGCCGGCGATCCTGGTAAAATAAAAATATCCAAATGGTTTATTTGCGAAGTCTTTCTTTACAGAAGTGGTCCTAAATCTACTTTCCTAAATATTCCTGTCACTACTACAAATACCACTACAAGAAAGTCTATTATGACATCACCACAAACGTTCTAGAATGTTTTATGTTCTAGAAAGGTCTATTATGACATCACCACAAACGTTCCAGAATGTTCTATGTTCCAGAAAGGTCTATTACGACAAATACAACGGTTCAATGACTTTACCTGGGACTAATAGGAACCCAAGGAGGACAATAACTGTTACAAAGGGTCAGATTAAACCGAATATATATATCTATTGCCTGAGATCCCATGTATAATATTTGTATATCGTTTGATATCCCTTGTGTATTCTTTGTACAATGTGCACTGAATATCCCTTTAGTCTACAGGACAGACCATAATATTCGTTCTCCTATTGGAAGCGATCCCCTGGCGCCAGTGCCTTACCCCCTAGAGCTGACTTCAAAGGTACCAACGAGATATGTCTGTACATGCCCAGCTTCTGCCCATGGATACGGCTGGCGAAGTACGAATGGTACTATTTGTTCACCGTACATATAGATAGGGCGCAAGAAATGTAGAACTCCTCTTAGTCCCTTGTCCCGTTCAGTCTCGTTCAGTTCCAGTTATCCAAGTGACGTCTCTCCCCACTACGCAACGTGGGCAGAATAGGGCTTGCATCGCCCCAAGATAGAGTCTCGTGTTATCCTAATACGTTTGCTTAACGTATCGTTCGCTATTTATTAGTAAACCTTCATTACGAGTCAAAGACCACGTGAAGTGGGTAATTGTGCGTCTACATAGAGCATTTATTGCCGCGTACTAATAGGATAGTAACGTCAAGTTCAACCGTGCACTACCGCGCACCACAGAGGATTTACACCGGACCAGCATAGCCACTTTCCGGCAAGGATTATTATTCTTCATTGCTTTGACCAAGCTGCTGGAGCAGAGAACCGCCTACCCCACTGCTGTGGGATCTACACCTGCCCGTGAGACCATCACTCGAGCCCGTCTCTGTCGTACCAGAGGCTCCACGGCTTCCATCTGCGCGGAGCGCACCCTGGGATTACCACTGCCTCTCCCCGCTGACTCAGGGAGTAATAAATATTCTAAACAAGTATTTGTGTGGAAACCTGTTATTGTGGAAGTGTTGTCATCTAATATACCTTTGTACGGTATTGGCCAGTAATGTACAAGACGGTAGTAGTTTAATGATACTAGTACTTGATTAATACAGTCAGGGAATTGTACCCCTCAGTTACAATAACACTACCTTAGGCATACTGCACCGTATGTGGATACTGTGATACTGTGAATAATGTATATTTCAGTGGATACTGTGATACTGTGAATAATGTATATTTCAGTAGATAGTAGATTATAACACTACCTTATGCATACTGCACCTTATGTGACACTGTGAATACTATGAATATATTTTTCAGCTAGTTAGATAGTAAATTATATTGACCTATTTGTTTACACTGCTTGTGTTGTTTTTACTACCTGTACCCCCCTTCCCCCATGCTGCTATGATGCCTGAATTTCCCCAAGGGGATCAATAAAGGAATATCTTATCTTATCTAAATCCAATCAATATTAAACATTCATATAATACAATAACCTAAATATATATAGCTTTGGCTCCTACATCAAGTATGACATTTCTTGTGTGTGGATCCAACATTTGAACCATATTTTTGTATTTTCTCCATTAATAAGCTTCATATTCTGGCTAGTTAGGCCAAATTAGGCCGAAAGGTAGCAGTGACAGGCTAGTGGTCTAGTACATTACGGATATCTGCTGTATTGCTCTGTGAGCCAAGAACACTGTCTGCCTAATGTACCTAATGCACTGCTCACTTTGTAAAGGTGTTTTCACTCTTGGGTCTGACGTTGCCAAGACCCTAGTTTCTTGGCAAGAGAAAACGTACCGTAATAGAAGCGTAATGTTCTGCAGATTCAAGGAGGTCACATACAATTAGTACTAGTAGTCAATTGATATGGATTTTTCAATGGACGATATTTAGAGAGCAGGGATATTTTATGAATTCTAATGAAACATAAAAACACATCGGGTAATGCTGTAGATTTCAGAACGCGACACATATTCAAGGGAGAGCGAGGTGCAGTACAGTATGTCCGAAGCGACGTCATTCAACGGCATTATTTTATATGACATAGGCCTAATATGTATTTTAACGCTAGCCAGTAGCCAGTAATGGTTGTAGATTAGATGTGCTCATTTAGGATCGGGAGTAACGTGTCAACATTTAGAAGGACATTTAGATAAACGTTTATAGCGGGATGCATGAGAGTTACAGTATAGGGCTCAAAACTAACTTTTTCACCACCTTCCCAAAACTGTACATATTTTTGCATGTTTGTTTGTTTGTAATTGTATGTTTGTTGACAGACTCGGTTATATAAGCCCAATAATCATACTAAACAATCACGTCAAAAAAAAACAATGACTTTCTTCACTCGTATTGCACATCCTGCTCATATCATCTACCAAGTGATAGTGTTAGCACACAGCCATAACTTTTGTGGTTAAGTTGACACACACAAAACATTGTTGTTGGTAAGTCCTCCTGTTAACGCGGCCACTCGTTGAATCGAGGCTATCTCAAGCCCATTATCAAATGCATTCTAATGCAGCTGACTGTAACTCAGTGGCGTCGCGTGGGTAAAATAACAGGGGAAGCCAAAAAAAAATTATTAAAAAAAAAATTATTCAATATTTGTATTAATATTTTTTTTTTTTTTTTTTTTTAAAGTCAAGCAGTCACCATGTACACTACAGTATGGCTCGGCGGCCAGTCAAACGTTATTTTTATTTATTTAACAGATTGCAGAATGGGTACAATACAGTACGGCTCAATACACATTTACGATGAATTGAAAATGGGGGACCCTGATGTAAACAAGACGAAAGTCTTTCTCTGGTCTGCATCCCCTTAACAATTGTATGTATTGAGCTGTACTGTACTGTACCCATTCTGCAATCTGTTAATAAAGTTTTCATTCATTCATTCATTCACACACAATTGTATAAGGGGATGCAGACCAGAGAAAGACGTTTGTCTTGTTTACATCAGGGTCATTAATACTGCTGGAGCATTGGTTAATTTTTGGTCCGATTTTTCCTTGCGCGATTTTGCCCGCCGCGTGGGAGCAAATTCGAGACACATATTCGGTTGCAAAAAGGTGTCCCACGGTCTCCTCTATGGCCGTGAATATTTTCACGCGGATCGGAATCACGGCGCGCCCGTGGGACACTTTTCCGTTTCGGCGAGTTTATTCCACGCTTTCTGTTTTCCTTTTCTAAGCATTTTAGGGGCTACATGTGAATCAGTAAAAGTTGCGGGACGCCCAGATGTTTCCACGATAGAAAGCTTGCGTGGATCCCATAATAGGCTCACTTAATACAGCGTTTTTAAAATCACGCGACATTTTCAGGGTCGCGAGCCGACCTTTTCCCCTCGTTTTCGATGATGGAAGTGATTTAGGAAAAGCTTCGGCACGCCGAGAGGTCCCCGTGGATTTAATCTCGCGAGGATCGGGGCAATATTCGGCCCGTGGGAACAGTTACGGGTTAATACAATGTTCAGAGTGCAGAGGGGAAAATATGGCACCTGCCCCGCCTCCAGGTGGAATATTATGCTGAACGTCTTCCTCCCAGCTCCGTTTTAAACTTTTAGGGTGTGGCCCAGTGGCAGTCAGCTCGAATCTGATTGGCTAGGATCGGATTTGGAGTTTGGACTCACTCTATAATGCTGGAAGCCTGGAGAAAGAGACCTACCCACTGCTTCTCTCCTATACTAGCTGCAGTAGTGAGCACAGTCTGACAGTGTGTTAGAGGGAGTGAGAAGGAGAAGAGGGAGACATATAAAAAAAAAAAAAAAAAAAAAAACACAGATGCACAGATGAAAATGAATGTAAACTATATTAAAAAAAAATTATATTTTAATTTTTTTTTTTTTTTTCATATTTCATATTTCATAATTTGATATGAAATTTATAGGGAGGCATGGCTTCCGTTGGCTTCCACAAGGATTCGCCACTGCTGTAACTAACGTTGGGTACTTATAGCTATCAAATCAATCTCTTACTATAGCAGGTTGTTGACTTAAGTTGAGGCGAGAGCCTGAGAGATTTGTTTGCTCTACTACTGCTGGCAAATTCTGCACTGGCAGATCATGTAGCTATATGAGTGCCGTTGATGAAAATATATGTTTATGTCTCATGCTTAACAACGGCAGCCCACAGACCACAGGCTCGCCAATGATAAAGGACCTCACAGTTACACTTGTTACTTGTTCCCACAGCCATCCCTAAAGACAAATCTGATCAATGTTTTACAACCCTGACTTGTCGAGAGTAACATTAGGAGTGGGCGTGCCCTGTAAGCTAACTTACTGGTATTTCTCTCTGGTTGAAGGCTTGAAACCATTACGATTCACAATAACCCTTTCACTACCACACTGCAGAAGGTTAACCTTTCACTACCACACTACAGACGGTTAACCAGTAGTGAAAGGGTTAAAACCTTCTGTAGTGTGGTTGTGAAAGGGTTGACCACCCTTTGTCGTGTGGCAGTGAAAGGGTTAACCATTTGGTAGTGTGGTAGAGTTCTCACTAAAAGACCAGAATTTATCTAATTAAACAGACAGCAAACATTGTAGCCTATATAGAAGATAAGATAAGATATTCCTTTATCGATCCCCTTGGGGAAATTCAGAAAAGGAGTAACGTTAGGCATAAAAGAAAATATTGTTTGTTTCCTGTTGGTTGTCAGTTAAGGCCATGGGTAGGTAGGGAATTTATTTAATTTTATTTTTTATTTTATTCTTTCCCACGGCGACTATGGATAGGGAATTTTATTTAATTAAAATGTTCACAACAACATGGATGCATGTACTCTGCCAGCATGTTTAATATCCATAATACTAAAGGTTTGACTAAGATTTCTATGAAACTTTATTGTAAAAAAATAATAATAATAAAGATTTAATTTAAAATCTTTAAAAAAAAACTCATACAATAAATTGGGTTGCACCTAAATCGGCAGGGTCGGCCGGCAACCAGAAACAAACAATTTTTTTTCTTTTAGGCCTTATTGTAATTAAGAAGAGTGGCCAATCAAATATATTAATGTTGGGCTACATCCAGCAGGCAGCATTATTCCCACACTGTTCTACTGCCACCACACTACAGCAGTCACTGAAACACTGTCTACAGACATGTTTTCTTTATCTGCCTTGTGAACTCAGGTGTCGGCCAATTGCAGATTAGATGTGGAATGCCGATTATCTCAAAATGTCAAATATCAGCCCTACTAATCATCCGACCACTGGGCTATACAGGCTATATAAGATTGTTTAAAAGATAGTGATACATAATATGTCCCCTTTATACACCCAAACAGAAACCCAGCCTTCTTCAAGTTCAAACACACAACAGCGTGACAGGATCACAATCCTACTGTAATTACAGCCCCGGCTGGAGCCTGCGGACGTGGTAATATTTATGCTAGGACTTGTCCTGCGAGGGTGATACAGCAGAACCAGTTATTCAGGTTTGCATACAGGCGGACTAAAATGATATAGGCACCTCAATCTTTTTTTTTTTTTTTTACAGTTTAGCCTGTCGACAAAAAAGCAGAAAAACCCTGCATTCCCTACTATGCCTGTTGTGATCTTTAATAAAAGCAGAAAAGGTGCTTTGAGGTATAAGCCGTTATTAATTATGTAATAACCAACGTGTTTGTAAAGTAACGGAAAATCTGTGAGCTACAAATGTGGACCATACTGCATGGGTTTGAGTCCGGGTTCATCTCTCTCTCTCTACTGCTGTAGTCTACGTGTACACTATCTTTATCTATCTAGAATCCATTATCGATTCTGCTTATCGATCCGATTCTTTATCGAATCCCTTATCGATTCCTGATACATTTATCATTTACATAAATAAATTGGAAATGCAACAGAACTAAGCTGGTTAGAATAACAACATGCAACTTGACATTTCTGATTGTCATTTATCATTTATTGTTGAGCCCCCAGAAAAATACAAAAACTGTAAAAAATTAATTAACTATACACTTAAATAAAATAATGGCATCGATAAGAGGAATCGATAGTCACGGAGGCATGCCATTCCAGGAATCGGACGATTAGGAACCGGTTCCCAATCGATTCCGATTATTCTCGATTCCCATCCCTATGAACACTTCCTGGGTCTCTGCTGGGTCTGTGTGGCGAGAGAGTCGCTGCAGACGCACCGTTTGCTGCATCAACCCCTGCTGTGCCAAGTGTTCCGCTGGAAGCCTGGAGACACGGGCTGTGACTGGCTACAGGGGGGGGGGGGGGGGGGGGGAGCCTGGGAGACACGGGCTGTGACTGGCTACAGGGGGGGGGGGGGGGGAGCCTGGGAGACACGGGCTGTGACTGGCTACAGGGGGGGGGGGGGGGGGAGCCTGGGAGACACGGGCTGTGACTGGCTACAGCCGCACACTGTGTGAGTGTGTGTGTGTGGGGTGGGGGGGGGGGGGCCTGGGAGACACGGGCTGTGACTGGCTACAGCCGCACACTGTGTGAGTGTGTGTGTGTGTGGGGTGGGGGGGGGGGGGGGGGGGAGCCTGGGAGACACGGGCTGTGACTGGCTACAGCCGCACACTGTGTGAGTGTGTGTGTGTGTGTGTGTGGGGGGGGGGGGAGCCTGGGAGACACAGGCTGTGACTGGCTACAGCCGCACACTGTGTGAGTGTGTGTGTGTGTGTGTGTGTGTGTGGGGGGGGGGGGGGGGGTTGTGCGCATATCACATTCAGAAAATATCACTTGGGATGGTTGAGGCCTTATCACCAAAATACGAAAATGCTCCAGGGCCCTATTCCCCGTACCTGGTTCAACTAAGTCGATCAAGATGTCATTATCCAGATTCAGTTAACCCGATGTTTGAAGCCGGGATTTTCCTGTTCCTCGAAGGTGGATTCAGTCTCGTTAGGCCTGCCGCGATAAGCAATAAATCGATTAATTGCCGCGATAATTAAAATGAATGCAATGATTTTGACGGGCGCGATTAATTGCTATTTGCGCGTTTGTTTTAATGAGGCGGAACCAGTGCCCCTTGTCAGTCACTGTCCGTGTTGGGAGGCGGGCCGCTGGCTTTACTACAGAGCAGAGAGCACAGCACAGGAGCTCCGTGGGGCAACACCACATAGCTTAACTACATTTCTCAATAGTGTTGCTCCTTTTAACCAAGTAGCGTTATTTGTAGTGTAACGTTAGCGTTTTAACGTTAGTAGCTAACGTTAAAACTAACCTAAAGTTAGTTGTTCACCAACAATCTCAACATTTGTTTTATCATTAGCTCATGTCGATCTACTAGTAGCATCAGCAAGCTAACGTTAGCTGGCCCCAGTCCACTAGCAGCATGTCGATCTACCAGCAGCATCAGCAAGCTAACGTTAGCTGGCCCCAGCCCATTAGCAGCATGTCGAAGTAGTAGTAGCATCAGCAAGCTAACGTTAGCTGGCCCCAGTCCACCAGCAGCATCAGCAAGCTAGGATAATCACAACAATACTTCCGGTCCGGTCGGTGGGCTTCAAAATAAAAGTCTAAAACACCGGAAAAGACGGAGCGGTGGGCTTCAAAATAAAAGTTTTGGGAAATAAATTTCCCAAAAAAAAATTCTCTAACCGGTCGCAATAATATCGCTTATCGCGATATTTTCGGGGGCAATTAATCGCCCAGCAAAATGTGTTATCGTGGCAGGCCTAAGTCTCGTTAACTCAAGCCAGACTTGAGACCCAGGATAAGTGCGCGCGGCCGCTCCAGTTGAAAAGCCAGCACGTATCGAAAGCAGAGATCCTGATTCTCTAGCGGCATTGATTGATTAATTGATTTAAAACTTTATTAACATATTGCAGTACGGCTCAATCGCCTCGCCGACAAGTTAAATGCGTTATCTATAGGCTAATTTTAAGTCCCTCATTACCTCAATCAATCAGATTATATTTCTTTAAACTTGCCTGCTGGATTGAATAATCAAATGAGATCTTGCTAGCGAAAATAATTAGTTAAACTGTTATACAGGATAACGATACGGCTCTCTTCCCATTGATTGATGTATGGTCGATCTTTTACTTATCTCTACTGTGGTGTAACGGGTTCTTCTTTTGACTTTCACGCAGACGACCGGGGTTCGAAACCTAGTCTTCCCCTTCTTTTTGCGATGTAGGAATAATTCAATTTGGTGCACGTTGAGAGCTATATGAAGAATGACATCCTCAATGCATGTAGATTTATAATATTTTAACTTAAAACCAGGCTACTTTGGCGTATAATCATTAATATTATATTCCAAAAAATTATATTGGAAACACGGGGTTTCGAACACCGGTCGCTGGGTTGCCAGGATTGAGCACTAGCGCTACGCCACTGTGCCAGATGGGATAAATTCATTGTTTATACATTAATGAACGAGAGACCCGTGTTTAGAATATTATTTTTTTTTAATGAAGTTTTATCTCTTTATCCTCATTCATTAATGTGACGTCAACGGCTCATTCAATTTCTCAAATCCGTCAAACAGCGCATCTCATCAGACATCTTAATCCCAGTTACAATTAAAATAACCACATAATGTGTACATCGCACCGAGCGAGCGCCACGGTATATATAACGTGCATTATTTAGGACAAAGTGAATTTAGTATCAGCATTTTGGGTCTATTTTACATTTCAAAAGCCCCCTCTGGAAGAATGGAGCACAAAAACGTAATTCAGAATGGTATAAAGCAGATCCTAGACTGTGGGAATAATTTCAGGAAAGAGCTGTCACTTTCTTTGCGGGGGCGTGGCTGTGCTTCATCCGGCTAACTTGAACTTAAACCCTGCTTTCGACCAGGCTCAAACTTTTGGATCTGTTGTCATGGTGATTTGGACAATCCAGGTACGGGAAACCGGAAAGTCCGGCTTAAGTCAGACTTAACCGAAAGTTATCCGGCTAACTCAGTTATCCAGGTACGGGGAACGGGGCTCCAGCTTGGCTGTTTACCTAACACAGTTAGACATCACCACATCACCATAACCACACAAGAATAGGTCTGGTTACAACTAGGGATGTGAATGACACAGTTTTTAGCTAGTTGACGCGTCGGACACGTAATATATCAAGTCAATATAGGCCTATATATCTTTGTGTGTGTTTTTTTTAAGATTCTGGTAGACCTATCAACAAACAAAATGTTATATGGCTTAATTCACCCACAAAAGGTATCTCAATGTAAGGATATTTTCCCAGATTGGCCTATTTATTTTCCCATATCAGATATGAATGAGCTTTTTCCAAACTTATCACCACCATTCCAACAGACCGTGTCTGCGCTGTCCTTTCAGCACCACAGCGGAGATGGATGTTCTCTCCGTTGTGTTCTGTATAACAGTATAGGGCTGGGCGATATGGCCAAAAATGATATAGCAATAACGATATCGATAAGTAACAATATCATATCACTCAATATGCGATATTATCGATATTGTTATAAGTATAAAAAAATACTTTACATTTTTTTAAACAACAGATGTATGTTTATTTGCAGCAATTATTTGTCGTTGCCGCCATCTTTAGTGTTACATCCCCTCACACTCCAGTTCTCAGGCTGCAGCGATCTTTTTTTTCCCGATATCGATTATTAAAATATATCGCGATAATTATCGTTATCGTTATATCCCCCAGCCCCAAACTAAATAAATAATATACTGTACTTACTATATGTGTGGCTTTATTCATCTGTTGTGTCTGACCGTCTACGTCTGTTGTTAATTCATTTTCAATGAGGAGTATCCAGTTGTTGGACAGCGTTAATGTTAGTTAGTTAAAGTACAGCATTAATGTTGCATCAGTTTCCGTCAGATTTTTGTCCGTTTTGATGGACAGAACAATTTGCAGAGGGTGAACTGATGGATACGTTACCATCTGCAAAGCTGTTGCTTCTGCAAAGGCACGATTACATTAGGTTCTAATTTAAACAAACCAACGGACAGTAATACCTTCCGTCAAATGTATTCATCAATAGTTGCATACCATTTGTAGCCTAGTTGCATACCTTCTCATTATGCAGCGCAATCTTCAATCCACAAGGTAGGTACAGGCTTGTCCATTATTCATTATTATAGGGGAGCAGCTAGCAGTGAAATATGTCTAAAAGTTCTGCCTCGTTATTTCAATGGTTTACTAAATTAAAAACTACACTCTCCCATTTGGACAACAGTAGCCTAAGCCTAGCCTACCATTAATTTTTATGTATTTTAAATAGGCTAAAAGTTACGTTTTTAAAATGTTTTGA
This sequence comes from Notolepis coatsorum, assembly GCF_963971535.1. NCBI lineage: Eukaryota > Metazoa > Chordata > Actinopteri > Aulopiformes > Paralepididae > Notolepis > Notolepis coatsorum. Next base: position 48,751,135 of record NC_140170.1, on the reverse strand, counting down.
ATAGGCCATTACAAAGAAAATAAATAAATAAAATATGTCCAATTAGGCTACTACTACTATTACTGTCAACACGGTGAACATGTCAGGAGTCAGTAGTTTAGTCGGCACATTATCACATCCCTAGTTACAACTAGTTAGCCTAACTTATAATGCTTTACAGGGCCGGCTCACTAGGACTCGTTTACCAACAGGATTGTTTAGCTGGGATTCGGGATGCACCGATCCGACTTTCTCAGTCCCGATACCTGGGCTTCTTTGGGCAACGGCCGATACCGAGTACCGATCCGATACCCATTGTTCAATTAATAAACTGTATGCCTCACTGTGTGGAAGAGACTGGGATCATTCTTTTGTGCAAGTCAGGCTTGACGTAAAACATTACTTTCCTAACTTAGTGAAACAAAATGTAACAAATTAACACATAGATATAAATGTACTGAATTGTTATTTCTTATTTTATTTGTTATTATATTATATTTAGTCATATCGGGGCCGATATCCGATATCAATATCAGATCGGTGCATCTCTAGCTGGGATTACCCATTCCTTACAGCATGTTCTAGAGTGCTCTTACAAATGTAAGTTAATAGAACCCCTGTATCCTAATAACCAAACATAAATCACCAGCTGATAAGAGTTGTGCCCTTCCTGATGTTGTCGTACAGAACTTGTAAGTCGCTTTGGATAAAAGCGTCAGCTAAACAACTAAATGTAAATGTAAATGAAGTAGTGATGCATCGATGTGAAAATGGTGGCCGATACCGATAACCGATATAAATATTTCTGTTCTGGCCGATACCGATATTTACTGAAGTCGATATCTCTGTATAGAAAACACTTTTTAATGATAATCAAATAAAGAGCTATTTTCCAAAACGCATTTTTTTTTTTTTTTTTTTTTACTTTTGTAACTTATTTTCAGAAATGACTCATATTTTGAAACTATTTAAGGCCAAAACATGTTAAAAAATTAAGTAAATAAAGTAAAGTAAATAAAGTATCGGCCCTATCTTGATATCGGACCGATACCGATGTGTAAAACAATTGCCATATCGGCGGCCGATATATCGTGCATCACTAAAATGAAGGAATAAGCTAATGACAAGGCCATGCATATAATCACAGAATACCGGGGACCATGAATGAATGTGCAAACCACAGACAAACAATGGCAGACACTCATAGAGCTGCCGAGACCTCGAGGCAGCCGGCAGTAATGTGGATGCCTTCTAGCCATTACCACCATAGATATATAAAGACTAGATGGCGCAAGGCGGAGTCTCCCACGTAGTTCACCAGCGGCCATCTTGCTTCAGTGGACTACTGCTTCAAAGGTCCCCTATTGTAAAAATGGCCTTTTCCAGTGTTTTGCATTGTTTTCAAGCAATGTGGGGTTGTACCAATACCAATACTGACTAAATGTGAAATCTGTACCAAGTCCCGTGTCTGCAGTTCAGCTGAGACCAGAACACCCTCACTGAAACAACAAGCCATTCTGAATTGACTCGCTCGCTGCGCTGATCTGCCACCGTCCGCCCACATCAACTGTGATTCGAGGAGAGCATAACGTTGAAATTATGAGCAAAACGGGCAAGCAGCGCCAGCGAGTGGAAATAATGCGGAAACGGTTTTGACAGCAGAGTTGCCACCTTCAGCTGTTCCACTGTCAGCACTTCCTCAAAAGTGTTCGACAGTGTTCCTCCTAATCGTTTCCTAATGATATCGTGCTCCACAAGCAATGGGCAAGGGCAGGGTACACGCACATATTTTTTCATATGAAAGTCCATTATAAGTATGCAGTATGATAACTACATCTCTGACGTTTTTAACAAACCAAACGGCTGAAAATGTATCAAGCTATGGTTATTTCAATAGTACATGCACTATAGACATTCATGTTATGTGTCGGTGTGCTACCCTGTAGCAAGATGGCCACCATGTGGCAACGTCGGTCTCCGTTGGCCAGCAGCGCGGGTGAGTCATCTAGTCTTTATATATCTATGATTACCGCACTAACCAAATACCGTTAGCACAGCTCAGCTAGTAGCTAGCTAGCAAGTATCCTGGTGATGTAGCAGTCCTTACATCAGCATTTGTTGTTGCTAGCTGCTAGGGTGGTTGGTCTGTTGGTTGCTGGTGTTTCACCAACATCCTTCTTGATTCTTGAGAAGAAGGAAATGTCTTGGACCCTTTAACCTTAAAGGAACAGGGTTGCAGACAGATTGGGACCATGTTTTTGACTAGTCTTTTGACTTGACTACTAGGTCTGTGTATTGGCAAGATTCTGGCAATACAATATGACGATACAGGGGTCACAATCATATAAATTGTAATATAGGCCTACTGCGATATTATGAAAACTGTGATTGCAATTCTATTGTAATTCTAATAGCACATTTTGAGACTATTGAAGCACACTTTGGTGACAAATAACATACTGTAGCCTACATCTCATTGAGTGTTCATAGTATTTTACCATAGACTTATCAACTAACAGGTGATTATCATTCAAATTGACAACATTGGCTAATAGCATGAGCCATATTATATGGCAAAACATGTCATGAGAAGAATACTATGAAAAGGTGGAAATAGTAAGGCTGATGGGGTCTTTTCTTTGCTGATTTCTAAGGCATACCCAACCCTTTCTCTGTCTCTGTCGACTAATTCACTTGTAGCACAACATCCTCTCAGAGGTGGCTGTAGGAACTATTTAAAATCCATTATTTTGAATCTATGTAGAGCAGTTCACTTCAGATGTAAACATGCAGCATTGGGATCAAAATGGGACTGGGTTAAAAAAGAAACTGTAAAAAGTTCCCCTCAAATCGATTTGAATCTGATATAGATTAATAAAATCCTAGATTGATCTTAAAAAAAAATATATATATATATATATACATATATATACATATATATATATATATATATATATATATATATATATATATATATATATATATATATATATATATATATATATATATATATATATATATATATATATATATATATATATATATATATATATATATATATATATATACTGTATATTATGCTATACTACTGTAGTGTGTTGGTCAATCATGTTGAATAAAAAGTACATTCATTTAACTGCTTTCGTCTTTTTATTTTTATTTTTTTACAGCATTAGTTCTCTGAGCACCAGTGGTATTGTAACTGAAATATCCCTAACCGAGTCAATATTGAAATCGAATTGGAAATCGATTTGGGACCTTGTGAATCGGAATCAAACCGATTTGGGAAATGGTTGTCGATACCCAGCGCTCGATGAGCACAGCACCTGACTGCCAGGCTGCCAGGCTCCCAGCTGCCCTGCCCTGCCTGCCCCTGACAACTGTTTAAAGCAGCCAAGAGAGAGAGACAACAACCTCCTGTCTTGTACACACAGCCAATCAAATTACAATCCTGGGCTTTTCCACTAATACTCAGCCAGTGTTGTTGGCCCTAGATCAAGTGTCTGGGGGTGTGATCTACTGTACTCTCTACAGGCAAGCAGAGACAGGCAGCAAGCTGATCCCTGACGCTACATCTTCAGTCTGAATAATGGATTCTACAGCCGCACTGAACACATTGGAATCCGTGAGTGGCCACTTTCCTGCGGCTGATGTAAGAGATTTAGATGGACAAGAGGTTTGACAGTAAAGACTCCCAGAAGGACCACCTTGAGTAGGGCTACAGGCTATCTCATTACAGGTGGGACAGAGGAGATGGGCAATGATGCAAACAACTTTTCTGTCACTTTATTTTTCTCCTTGAAATCTTTGCCCCTCAAAGCTTTTTACTATAAGTTTGTGGTGCATTAACATTCACACATACATTCTTGAAGAGTAGAAGAGGAGCCCTTTAAGCCCAGTATGTTACACAAAGATTTTGTCCCCAGTTAAAAAAAATAATAATCTGTTTACAATTAATATTGATCACCTCTGGTGCCTCAAATACGCATATCATTGCCTTAAGTTGTTGAATGAAGGACTAGGGAACTCAATGCCAGGTTAAGCGGACACAAAGCAGGTTCAATTTTAAATCGTATTCATCACTAAGAAGAAAGTGTCCATGGTTGGCTACATTCCTAGAATGCCGTTTCACCACCTGTTGGCATACTCCCAGCTCAGACACCTCGGAGCGGCCATAAGGAACACTTTGAGCCGATTAAGTCTCGTAAGTTTGACAAAAAATATTCTTTCCTCTTGTCAAGTTTGTTGTGCTTTATTGTTATTGTTATTGCTTTATTGTCCCATATCTGTGTGGTACTCCAGTGTTCTACTTTCTAACCACATCTCTGAGGTTAATCCATTATTCACCGTGAGATCAAACCTTGTTCTGGGTCGAAAATGCAGAAAATCACATTTGGCCCTTGGTATTTATTTGGTCAATTATTTCAATAGGCCTATAATCCTATTTGACCAGTATTAGTGGTAATGCAGGATGACTGGTCAGGTGACAGCCTATACAAAGAAGAGACAGGTTGGCTCAGAACGTCTGACATTAGGGCAGGGGTCAGCAACCTTTACTATCAAAAGAGCCACTTTTCCCCCGTCCCACAAAATAAAATGCTCAGGGAGCCGAACAACCTATTTACCCTTAACACAATGGGGACCGGCCACGTATATATACGGCTTTCGGTGCCATGCGTTGTGGACCAGAGGCACGTACATAGCTGTGGCAAGTTGTTATTGTTTTATTCCACATTAATAACCAGATCAAGATCCCAGACCGGCTCTGCAGAGCTACCCTCGTCTGTGGAATCGCGAACATGCAATACTGGCCAGATCCTCTTAGGGGCGCCATCGCTCCACTGCAGTATACCATGTGGGTGAATGGAGAAAAAAAGATTTACCTTCCAATGGCGTTTCATATTACCCTGATCCCGAACCAACAGCATGCACCGTTGATTACGTTTCGAATCGCAGATTTCACCATGGAATAAGGGGATTTATCATCAACCAATGGACATATCGATCTACCAGATGCCGATCGATAACGGGGAAATGCTGTAGGCTATCCCACGGGCTGACGGTAAGACCTTATTCACCTAAATTACAGCCGGATCAGACATTGTTGTGAGACGCAAGCATTCGATCAGTGAATGTGGCTAGTTACACGGACACTGTATTGGTAATCAATAATACTAAACGCCGTCCCCCGCCGCCCCCCTTTCATCAATACATGCTTTGGGAGAGCCCGGATCATATGCAGTTTGTGTTATTTCTTTAGCATATATAAAACGGAAATGCCGTTGAATATAACGTTAGTAGCCTTTAGCTCCATAACTAGCTTTCCAGAAAATATATGAGACGAAATCTGCGATAAAGCTTATATTCACGGCGCTATAAAATGACAACCTATTGATGGATTTTTCTTTTTCTTTAAGCCATTCTGAAGGGACGGTTTATGAACTCAAGTGACAATGAGAATGGACAGATAGCAATACTATAAAGTATAGATATAGCTCAACAAACAGGGTCACGTCTGTTTACATTCCCCGGTCCTCTAGCCACTAATTAGACTAAGCCCAGTGGTCGCCAAAGTGTTAAAATGAAGATAACACAGTGTATAATGTTTTATATATCCCCAAGCATACCCCATATTTAGCATAAAACGCCTAACAATTGCATACCCAAAGTAATTTGCGATTTATTATACTTTATACTTATAGCACACAGTTTGTTGCATTAATGGGATTATAAAGCAACAAAAAGAAAAATGTTGACTTTTTATTGCTGTTTTTACCTGTTATAACAAAGGAAAACCTCAAACTCTTATGAAGAGGAGAAAAAATACTGGCTGTGTAGACCTACTTTGAAATAAAACACAGAAAAGGAGAAAAAACACTGGCATCTGTAGACCTACTTTGAAATAAAACCCTAAACTATGCAGCTCTATTAGAGTCCTTCCCTTATTTGTGGAAAATCTATAAAATAAAAAGTAAATTTTTCATTGTTTGCTAATTTCGCACCACATATCAGGCGGTCCTTTTGTTGACTAATTATCTTAGTTGATGAAATATTTTTTCATTTCAGTGTCACAGTATGACATCGATCTCCAAAAAAAAATAAAAAAAAATAATAAAAAAAAATAATAATAATAATAATAATAATAATAATAATAATAATAATAATAATAATAATAATAATAATAATAATAATAATAATAATAATAATAATAATAATAATAATAATAATAATAATAATAATAATAATAATAATAATAATAATAATAATAATAATAATAATAATAAAGATTTTGCGCCAGGGAGCCACAGCTGATTGGCTAAAGAGGCGCATGCGGCCTCGGAGCCGCAGGTTGCCGACCCCTGCATTAGGGCAATGCAGAATGGCAATTTTACCAGCAAAGATTACCAACTGTACTTTTCCTCATAAACCTAACCCAAGTAGTCCACTATATATGCGTTTCAGGCCCCATAGCATAGGATTATGTCCCTACCTTGCGTAAAAATATCTACAAGTGAGATTTGGATCAAATAGCAGGGACAGACATCACATGACAAGCAGGTAACCTAAATACAGCTTTTGTTTTGCTCTGAAATATCCAACTGGCAGCAAGAGAGTGTAATAGATGGCGTGATTCTGATTAGGCTATAACTGGCCTAACGTCACATCATTATCCTCACCACCACTGTCATCATCATCAACAGGTCAAACGTAGTCATATATCCACAAAAAGTTTGTATTTTAGATGTGATAAAACAAGCAATTTGGAGGAAGCTATGCCCCCTTATTGTACTAAACTGGATCACAATTATGCTAGTGTGTTGCTAGTAGCGGCAAGGCAAGGCAGTGAGCGATCCCTGTGTGCGTTGCCCCTGACGTATCAAGCTCATCTAGTATTGAGCCAAACTGCCGTCGTTTCACTGGAAAAGCTTGCCTGATTCAAAGGTTATAGGGTTTTAATACTTTCAAATCAAGTTAAGCGGAATTGATCAGCTAAAAAATGGTATTAGTTTGGATACTAGCTCCGTTCGCTGCTCAGCTAGAAGAAGCTGGCGACCCCTCCCTCCTCTCTTGCGCATCTCTTCCGCGGCTGGAGAGGCATGTTGTCGCACGTTGTGTAGCGCAAGCCGCACATCATTCATACTCACAATTATTTTCCCATTCCGACCGAGATATGAGAGATATACTGCGATCTATACGAGAGAGACACGGCTCTAGGGTTCGAAATTAACGGCGGCTTGGGGCAAAAATGCCCTCGAAAATTTACCAAATGCCCTCGAAAATCAGTTAAGGGGGGCAAGAAAAGCCCCCGACAGTTTACTAATTATATATATAATTATATATATGCTCTACAGTGCGAGCATTTCCCTCGTATTTGCCCCTAATAATATGTGTGTGTGCGAACCGGAAAAATCATTTACTTGCAGTGTGCGAGACGAGTGAATATTACAAAACAGCTCCGCTGTTAATAGTTCAGAAACTGGACTGAAATTCAGTTTTTGGGTGGAATTGTTTGTTGCAAGGAGGGAGGGAGGCGGGGCCCGCTAGGTGTTACAGGGTACTTGAGTGGTGCGAACGCAGACAGACAGAGCTCTGCTTTCATCAAGCATGCATAGTGTAACATTAAGTTACACTGCTATCTTAACATTAGCAAGCTAAGCATCTGCATAGCGCGACCTGTGTAACGTTAAGTAACTTGTGTTCCGCGGGGAAAGACTGTTCCATTTGTAACACAACTCCAAAGAATAACATCCAAATCCGATCCCGATGCACATTTCCTTCATTCCACAGCGCTGAGCGCGCAACGTATTTTATTGATACTCTGGCCAGAGCCTATACTCACAAACGTTCCAATGCTGTCTTCGGGATAATTTTAATCCAAACGTCCATTCAAAACGTTGTGTTATGAAATAATTCTGGGATGTCTGACTATTTCCCTATGCATTGGTGCGAGTTCATTTGACAGTCCATGACATAAGTTCATGAGATGCTCTGTTCTTTTGTTGTGTTTGAGGTGGATGTTGTTGAGTGTGTGTTTTCATGTATCAATTTGAAACAAGCCTCTTGACTGTTGGAATTAGGGATGTTAAAAATAGCTAATAATATTATTCAATATTAGACATTGATCCAGAGGCAACCGGCTATTCGTCTGCTATTTGTAGATATATCAAGACAACAACACAACTTGCCCTCAGGGACAATAATATTTCATCTATTTAGATACAGTATGTATGTATTATTTACAGATAATTGAAGGTACCTCAAAACATGAAACCAAGCCATGTCACACATCGTGTGTGTGTGTGTGTGTGTGACTTGAACAATTTTCACTGTGCTCCTAAATTTCTTTGTGTGCTCCTAAATTTGTATTTAGATTTTATTTATTAACATTTTATTTAGGAGCACATGTGCTCCTTGGGAAAAAGGTTAGCGTAGAGCCCTATATATGGAGACATTAACATTACGTTATCAAACATAGGGATGAAGACTGTAAAAAAAAAGGTGTCAACAATGTTTTATAATCTTTATGTTAATTTGCATCATAAAAGTTCTGTGCCCCCGAAATACAAAAAAAAGCCCCCGAAAATCAATTAAGGGGGGCAAAAAAAGCCCTTGATTTTTTTTTTTTTATTTCTAACCCCAGTGTACAGTGCGCAGATCGTACATACCTGAAATATAGACTAAGCGGTATATCTGGCACTCGTGAGTCACTACTAGACAACTTTGGAAGGATCATACAATTCTTCAGGAGTCGTGTTCCTCTATGGAAAATAGGCATCATTATTATCTTACGCAGAGAGTTGGACCACGATCCACTGTCATTCTTCTTGCAGAGCGTTAGACGAGTGTTTAGCAGGCTGTGACGTACAGGCGTGGAGACAACTATGATTGATTGATTGATTGACATTTGTATTACAGATTGCAGAATGAGTACAATACAGACAGTACGGCTCAATACAGACCAGGGATGCAGACCAGAGAAAGACTTTCGTCTTGTTTACATCAGGGTCCCCCATTTTCAATCCATGATAACATTTATGACATAGCCTACACAACATACAGATATACAGTACTACTGTTACATCCAGACATTTATGACATACAACATGATACAACAAGATACAGTACTGTTTATTTACAGACAGAGTTTCTAAAAGAGAATAATTACATTTGAGGGGGAGGAAACTGTACATTGGGGGGGTTGGGTGGGGAGGTTGGACATTTACCGGGGCCAGTTTCGAATTGCAGCCTCCCGTAGGTGCTCTTTTAGAGCAGTTTTGAAGGTGGGTAGGCTTAGAGTAGACGACAGAGTACAGCAACTTGCAATGGGCCTGGTCTACAAGATACACACCACTAAGATACCCATGTACATGTCGAAATACTTCCCAAAGGTCAGTGAATTCCACAACCACAACACCAGAGGGAGCTCCACAAATCATGTTAAACCCAGATATGGCTCAAACAAGGGACTAAACACGTCTTGTCAAGTTTGTTGTGATGTCTTGAAGAGTCTTCCTCTGCCTGCATGGACCACAGGAAACCCATGCCCCACAACCAGCTTCACCAGCCATCTCAAAGGCATGTGAAAACCCTGCGGCTACATGAAAAAACATCATGAATGGAGGCTTTGGAGACTCCTTGGTGATATGAGCGAGAAGGGTGTTAACAACTATAGCATGACTGGCTGGCTGCAAAACCCGCCAATCATAAGATCACACACACATTGGCTGGATTTAGGTTACATTACCTCCCCTCCTCCAGTGAGGCCCAGCTCTGGAATGGGAATACAGGAAATAGCCTATACAGTAGGCCTAGCCTATATAACATGTCCTAGTTAGGGATGGATGCACCGATGCCCAACAATTTCACTAACCAATACCGAACCTCCGAGCACTGAACTTTGAAATGCAAGGAGAGAAGTGTCATGCCCTCAAACCACAACTCACACAAAAGCCCATGTGGGTGCTGCTCTCAAGAGAACAGTGGTGTTGAATTGAGGGGCTGGCTGTTTTACTCTTGATGCACCAATGCGTCAAAACATAAAGCTTTATTGTCCCATATCTGTGTGGTACTCGTGCAGTGTTCTACTTTCTAACCACATCTCTGAGGTTAATCCATTATTCACCGTGAGATCAAACCTCGTTCTGGGTCGAAAATGCAGAAAATCACATTTGGCCCTTGGTATTTATTTGGTCAATTATTTCAATAGGCCTATAATCCTATTTTACCAGTATTAGTGGTAATGCAGGATGACTGGTCAGGTGACGGCCTATACAAAGAAGAGACAGGTTGGCTCAGAACGTCTGACATTAGGGCAATGCAGAATGGCCATTTTACCAGCAAAGATTACCAACTGTACTTTTCCTCATAATAAACCTAACCCAAGTAGTCCACTTTATATGCGTTTCATAGGATTGTGTCCCTACCTTGCGTAAAACTTAAAGTATCCCATACAAGTGAGATTTGGATAAAATAGCAGGGACAGACATCACATGACAAGCAGGTCACCTAAATACAGCTTTTGTTTTGCTCTGAAATATCCAACTGGCAGCAAGAGAGTGTAATAGATGGCGTGATTCTGATTATAAAGGCTACAACACACAACTGGCCTAACGTCACATCATTACATTCCTCACCACTGTCATCATCATGAATGAATGAATGAATGAATGAATGAATGAATGAATGAATGAATGAATGAATGAATGAATGAATGAAAACTTTATTGAACAGATTGCAGAATGGCTACAATACAGTAATACACACAATTGTTAAGGGGATGCAGACCAGAGAAATACGTTTGTCTTGTTTACATCAGGGTCCCCCATTTTCAATTCATAGTGACATGGCATAGGGACATACATGCCATACAGGTATATAGTACTGTTACATTTGTGACAGATATGCAAATATACAGTACTGTTACCCATAGATCCTGACAGAGAGTATACATAAGATGGGGAGGAGACTGTACAGGTCAAACGTAGTCATATATCCACAAAAAAGTTTGTATTTTTAGATGTGATAAAACAAGCAATTTGGAGGAGGCTATGCCCCCTTATTGTACTAAACTGGATCACAATAATAACAGCTACAGTGTTGCTACATGTGTAGCGGCAGCAAGGCGGTGAGCGCCGCTCCTCCCTGGCGCGTCGTTGACGCGTCGAGCGCATCTAGTATTATTGAGCCAAACTGCAGCGTCGTTTCATTGTGAAAAGCTTCAAGCCTGATTCAAAGGTTATTGGGTTTTAATAATACTTTCAAACCCACCTAATATCAAGTTAAGCGGAATTGTGATCAGCAAAAAAATGGTATTAGTTAGTTTTGGATACTAGCTCCGTTCGCTGCTCAGCTATAGACGAAGAAGCTGGCGACCCCTCCCTTCTACGTCAAATCAAATGTATACTGTCTTTTGTTAGACTCTTTTTGTATCACAAACAGTACTGTATTTGTAAATCTGGTATAAATGTATAGATGTAGCAGTACTGTCTATCTGTATGTCATGTGTGTCATAATGTTATGATGAATTGAAAATGGGGGACCCTGATGTAAACAAGACGAAAGTCTTTCTCTGGTCTGCATCCCCTTAACAATTGTATGTATACTGTATTGTACCCATTCTGCAATCTGTTAATAACATTTTCAATCAATCAATCAATCGATCCCTCCTCTCTTGCGCATCTCTTCCGCGGCATGTTGTCGCACGTTGTGGAGCGCACAGCCGCACATCATCATCATTCATCATCATACCCACAACAATTATTATTATATAATGAGAGATATACTGCGATCTATATACGAGAGAGAGAGACACGGCTCTAAGGTGTACTACAGTGCGCAGATCGTACGTACCTGAAATATAGACTGTACTAAGCGGTTATTATTCCCTGGATGTAATAAACTTGTTACTGTTCCGATGGCGAGAGCTGAGAACACGGAGCCGAGAGAACAGGAAGGATGTGGAGGCTGACGTCAGAGGAACGAGGCGGCGTGACGTCAGCCTGAAGTGTTCCCACTAGTTCCCATCGCTGGGGAGTTTGTTTTGATTGATTGAAAACTTTATTAACAGATTGCAGAATGGGTACAGTACAGTACAGCTCAATACATACAATTGTTAATAAGGGGATGCAGACCAGAGAAAGACTTTCGTCTCGTTTACATCAGGGTCCCCCATTTTCAATTCATAGTGACATTTATGACATACACAACATACATGACATCATGACATTTATGGCATAGGGACATACATGACATACAGGCATATAGTACTGTTACATTTGTGACATATATTGTTACGATTATGCTTCTTCGGCATGGTGAACCCAGGGCCCTATTCCCCGTACCTGGTTCAACTAAGTCGATCAAAAGTCCCATTATCCAGATTCAATTAACCTGATGTTTGAATCCGCGCTTTCCCTGTTCCTCGAAGGTGGATTCAGTCTCGTTCATTTGAACCAGACTTGATACTCAGGATCAGTGCGCGCGGCCGCCTCAGCTGAAAAGACAGCAGGTGTCGATCGCAGAAATCCTGATTTTCTAACGGCATTGATTGATTGATTGATTTAAAACTTTATTAACATATTGCAGAATGGGTACAATACATATGGCTCAATAGCCTCGCCGACAAGTTAAATGCATAATCTATAGGCTAATGTTAAATCCCTCATTACCCCAATCAATCAGATTATATTTCTTTAAATGTGCCTGATGGCAGTAGGCTTAAAATGGAATGAATAATCGAATGAGATCTATTGCTAGCGAAAATAATTAGTTAAACTCTTTCAGAATAAGTAGATACAAACAAGCCCAAAGAGTATCTAATTGATAAGAATTAATAGATGCTTATGAGGATATCTGCACTGTATGCGCTCGGCTTAGGTAACATGTACTTTATATATAAATACAATTTTCAAGGCGCGACCCCCGAAATAACAGAGAGGCTTGGAGCCGGCTATACAGTTTCACTATTAATCAGGTTTTAATCTGTTTCGGACATAATCCATATGCATTGAATTGATTAACCTTTGGTTTATACCAGTGACGCATGTTCATCATCAGATAACAGTGCTTGAACAGATAAACGCATTTTCTCAAATGCATTAATGTGACGTCAACGGCTCATTCAATTGCTCAAATCCGTCAAACAGCGCATCTCATCAGACATTTTAATCCCAGTTACAATATCACAATAACGTGTGAGTGATGATACAATTCAACAATCCTCAGATTCCTCGTAATTCATAATCCACAAAGACCACAATCCACGCATAGACACTTCAATTTTATGCTTGAATGAAACACAATCCGGGCGCTCCGTTAAGCAAATCTACAGCGGAGAATATATGAAACTAATCAGAGCCAAACGGCCGATAGGTTTCATTCATTAAAAATATCCCCGCGGGATTCACATTTGCAATGCGCCGTTATTAAAATAACCACATGCAGTGTGTATCGCGACTCCGAGCGCCGTATATGACGTGCATTATTTTATTTAGGACAAAGTAAATCTATAGGCTGAATATGATTTATTATCAGCATTTAGTTCTATTATTATACATTTCAAAAGCCCCCTCTAGGAAAACGAAGCACAAAAACATAATTTAGAATGGTATAATGCAGATCTACACTGTGGTAATTATTTCAGGAAGCGAGCTGGCACTTCTTTGCGAGGGTGTGGCCATGGTTCATCCAGCTAACTGAACTTAACCCTGCTCCGGACCAGGTTCAAACTTTCTGATCTGTTACCATAGCGATTTAGAAAATCCGACTTCGGGGAACGGAAATGTCTGGCTTAAGTCAAGCTATGCTGAAAATTATCCGGCTAACTCAGTTAGCCAGGTACGGGGAATAAGACCCTGGTGGCAGAGTAAATAACGATGATAGATGAGACAGAAGTCGACGTGGTGATGATAACAGTTTACTTTACAAGACAGGAACAATACACGACTGACAAACATAGGTAACATTTAACAATTAACCCGCAAGGGACTGCAGGCCCACAACACCTAATATACAGACACTGATAGACACAGAGGGTAATTACAAACAGGACACAGGTGTGGTAGACAGAAACAACAGAACACAGAGCACACTGGGAAAACAATAACAATTAAACAACCAGACTAAAACATATTTACAAAACACAGACAGGGGAACACAAGTCTAACAAAGTGGAGACAACAACGACAACACAGACAATAAACATAATAAACATAACTGGCAGTAAATAATAATAAGCTGGTGTGTGAGCTGATGCCAGATCTGCATCAGCCCACCGGTTGGCAATGTTATGTTATGAGGGTTATTGATGGGGGGTTGTGAATGTCTGGGTCCTGGACCAACCGAACCGGGCGGAGGGTTGCCGGCTGGTCCCACAGGACCGGGGGAAGTGTTAGAATATATGATATGCAAATATACAGTACTGTTACCCATAGATCCTGTTCCTGTTATGACATACACAACATACAGATAGACAGTACTGCTACATCTATACATTTATGACATACCAGATTTACAAATACAGTACTGTTTGTGAAACAAAAAGAGTTTAAAAACAAGAGAGTATATACATTTGACGAAGAAACTGTACATTGGAGGAGGTTGGGTAGGTGGGGGGTTTGTTATAAGGGTTTGTTTGTAATAAGGGGTTGTTATTATAAGGGTTTCATAATGCAGCATATAGCCGCATTGCATTGGTAATTTAGGCTATATAAAACCACTCAAGAGATATATTGAAATGTAATTAAATAATGTAAAAGTTGCTGGTGTTGTCCAGTGTTGTATAGTTCACTGATTCTTGAGAGTTGAGACAAAACATGTCCTACATAGAAAAGTCGAATTTATATAAAAAATAAAGAAATACATAATGATTGACATACTCACAAAGTTACATCTAAAGGTATTGTGTATACTGGTGTTATGTTTTAGCACATATATATTTTTTTGGGGGATATTTGTTTAAATGTATAATCTGTGGTTAGAAGCTCCCATGTTAATTATCTTGTCCTCAGCAAGGGGTCACATTATTGACCAGCCCAAAAAAGCTTGAAATACCTCTCCACTTGTGAAAACATACATATCAAATCAAAGATAAGGGTTATACATGTATAAAACAATGCATGCCATGAAACTCAAATAATATAGTCCATAGAAATCTACCTATCAAAGTTGTGTCCTCAGTTTATGTCAACTCTGTCAGACCTTTTCATAAACCTAATTAAATCAGGCAATAGCATGGCCAGCTCTATCCCTGAGGACCCCTTTTCCTTCCCCTGAATGTGGTGAATGCAACCATAGATATATATAGATATCTATGAATGCAACACTACCACACATGGTCTGGTAAGTTTTACACTTTTTGATATTTTAGACAAACAATGTCAATATTCCGATGGTCACAGCTGGAACATGTCAACACCGTCTCTCCGTTATTATACTTTTAAAAAACAATAGTGGATTGAATTCAAGTGTTTCAGTGAGATTATTAAGACAGCTAGCCACTGCCAAAAAACTAGCTAGCTGTAGTGCACAATACAGGCTTGGAGGGAAAATGTGTGCCCTTTTGTCAACTCTGTCAGACGTCAATTCCATCAGATTTTGTGTCTGACGGAGTTGACGTGTAAGCTGACGGAGTTGACAAATCCATCAATAACCTCATAATATGCTATTATTATACTATTTTTGAACATGGTAAAGGATTTAAATGTTATTTGAGAGTTGTATCTGCACAGAAGTGTGCATATAATAGCATGCATTACAATACACTTCTGACTTTTAGAGCATGGGCAGGCTGTGGTCTGCTTATTGAATAATTGTCTTACTTTCCCAGCACATGTGTTAATAAATAAATATAAATATATCATAAATCATAAATATATGATTGATTGATGTAAAATATGGTGCAGTGTGTAGTTTTCACTACCAAACATCTACACTCTTGCCTCTTATAGAGCGGGGAAGGAGTTCCATGTTGCCCTATCCCAGAAGGTATACAAGACAGAAGAAAACAGTTATTCTTGTTATTATACTGTTTACTTAGATCATCAGAGCAAAGGTGCACAGTGGTAAACTGTGGATATTTCATCTTAATATCTTTATAATAATTCTTAATATAGGACTGGTTCATGCATGTCTAGATTGCTGCATCATCCTTTCTCTGACTTTCCATCCATAGTGTAATACATTATGGTATGGAGTAATCAACAGGATATTTCTTTGCTAGTCAGTTGTCACAATCTTATCAGTTGTAATATACCCTAGGAATATTGGAATTACTGTCTTCTTGAATTTTCTCCCACTGCTTCCACTGAACATGGATGTTGTCTGCACAAGCCAAGCCAGTGTGAAGATGTTTGCAATATCTAGTTGTAGAAACTACGCACTGCAGCTTTGACGTCAATCAATCATGTTTAGTAAATACACACCTGATTTTATAGTCTTATTCTAATACATTTTCATTACTTTTGTATTATAGGAAAGCATGGCTAGACAAAAATTGTCAGTTGAGGAGCGAAGCAGAAGAAATAGAGAGTACCAATGAAAGAGAAGAGAAAGATATACAGTGACGAAGAGAGCAAACATGCCTTGCAAGAGCAGGAAAGACAAAGGTGGAAAAAGAGGGTTCAAGACAAAAAAGTAATAGAAATAGACAAGATGGGAGAGAGGTCCAGAAAAGGTGCAGATAGAAAAGGTCCTCTGAAGGTGTGGTGCTGGAGGCAGACACCCCCCCCAGATCAGGATATTCTAGATAACAATGCCAGACAGCGCAGAGAGTCTCTCAGACAGGAACAGAAACAAAGTAAAACGCAAAAAAGGCATTCAAGAGAAATACAAACTTTAAAAGAGAAGATTACAAATGTAACAAAGCAACAAAACAACCTGAGAAAAACAATAATGTGCTGAAAAAAGGCTACAAATACATCACCACTGGACTCTCCAGGCACGGAAACAACGAATATGCTATCAGGAAGCAAAGTAAGGAATCAGAAAATCCAAAAGGCCCTGCTATTCCACCACATCATCAGAAGAGAGCTGAAGACAAACAAACAAACTCCTGGCCCACGGCGCCAAAAACCAGCACTGAGTGTGTCATCAGGCACGATTCTTAAAAAGTATCGTCTTCTTCAACAAATTAAAGACTTTGGGTTAACCTATAAGTTAATGAGAGAAAGGGAGCATCCTCAGAAAAAGCCAACATTCATACAGGGTGTAACACAGACTGTCCAGGATTTCTTCCTGAACTCTGCACGTGTGACGATGTGTGACGATGGATAGTGCTAATGATGGCTTTGTCATTATAAATGATTTCCCATATCTTTTAAAATCTTCGAAAGGGAATGGGTACATTTGGAAATTTTGCAATACAAAATTATGTAGGTTAGAGTTATCCTATCCCAAAAAATTTACTAATTTAAATTCCCCATTAAGAAACACATCATTTAGACACTTTGCATGTTAGGATTTCCTTCAGATTCATGTTGGCATCCATGTATGGCGAAGGCCCGGACTGGCCATCGGGGCGCGATTACCAAAACAAGCCGCATTTCTCGGAGACACTCTCTGATTGGCCGACGCCTGTTTCTACACTGGTTAAGCTTAGGCACTCTTCGAAGTAGGTTAAGGTTAGAGTTTGTCTTAGAGCGTGACGGCAAGTTCTTTCGACGGTTAAGCTTAGGCACTCTTTCGAAGTTGGTTAAGGTTAGAGTTTGTCTTAGAGCATGGCGATAGAACACCAGGTAGTTTGCAGGCTGTTTGATGAGGAAATGGGCAAAGACACAGCTCGTCACGGATTGGCCAAACGCGTCAGTGGCCAATCAGAGAGTGTCAGTCAGTGCCAATCAGAGAGCGTCTCCGAGAAATGCGGCTTGTTTTGGTAATCACGCGCCATCGGGAGCTCTGTCTGTCTGTCACACACACACAAAGGGAGCCGCATGTGATTGGTGGAGGCGGGACCAGGCCATACAACTGATTGACAGTGGAGATGGCGAATGGAATGGCAGGTGGCACTTCTGCAAAATGACAGGGAGAGACAGCAAAAGACAAAAAATGTCAAGCATAACCTGCGCTTGAAAATGGACAGTGAAAAAAGAGGAAGGGTCGAGCAGAGGGAAAGAGAGAAAAATACATACTGCTTACTGCTTGTATTTCACAGAACAGACCAGTCAAGATGGAAATGACTGGAAATTAAATGTTTCAACAGTGGAAAAAAGAGGAAGGTGGAGCAGAGAGGGAGGGAGAGAAAAATACATACTGCTGCTGACTGCTTGTATTTCACAGAACAGTCAGATGGAAATGTGTTATGGTTTGTAACCGACCCCAATCGCACAACACAAGACAGGTATGAGAGTAAGCCAAAACAGGGCATTTATTCAATACAAACAAAAAGCGGCACTGTCCCTTTAAGGGAGAACACAAAAATACTGGAAACAAAGAAATAGGGAAAAATGTGGCACTGTGCCTTTAAGAGGCGAGCAGGCTAAGGGGCTAAGGCTAAAGGACAGGGCCAGGGCAAAAAGGTCAGGGCAGGAAGAGGCGGGCTGGAGGCGGGGAGGCGGGCTGGAGACAGGGACAGAGAAACAGGGTTAAGGCCTTGGACAGGGCGAGGGCCAGAGCTGCTTACAGGGATGGCAGGGTTCAGACGGCGGAGGCCTGGCAAGGAGATCCTCCTCGGAAGTGAAGAGACGCATCCTCCCGTGGGATAGGAAGCGATGCGCGCCGGCTTGAGCGTCTGGAGTAGGAGCGCGCCGGCTTGAAGAGACGCATCCTCCCGTGGGATAGGAAGCGATGCGCGCCGGCTTGAGCGTCTGGAGTAGGAGCGCGCCGGCTTGAAGAGACGCATCCTCCCGTGGGATAGGAAGCGATGCGCGCCGGCTTGAGCGTCTGGAGTAGGAGCGCGCCGGCTTGAAGAGACGCATCCTCCCGTGGGATAGGAAGCGATGCGCGCCGGCTTGAGCGTCTGGAGTTGGAGCGCGCCGGCTTGACGTCTGGAGTGGGACACTGGAAAACCTCCCGTAGAGGATTAGAGAGCGTAGACGGTGTCCCACTCCAGGCAAACGGCGACAGGTGGTGATGGCTGGCACCTCGTCTCACGCCGGAGACGCGGCAGGTGATGGTAACGTCCAGGACTCCATGAACACTGAACACAGAAAAGGATAAAGAGTCCAGAACAAAGAACCAGCATACAGAACGACCCGACGAGGACTGGAGGGGAGGTCCAGGTATTTAAAGCCCTCTGGGGCGCTAATCATAACTTATCACAGCTGTGAAAGGTAGTCCAAGGGTGGGGGCTGGTGAAGAGCAGAGGAGAGTAAAACATCGCGAGGGTGGGGGCTGGTGAGGTGAGGAGAACAGGGAATTAAAGGTCCAGGGAACAGGCGAAACCTCACAGAAATGCCTTTTTCAGCCGAGAGAGAGATCTTGTTTACACTGACTGATCTTTCCAGCCATGATACTGCTGTTCCAATACATGTAGATACCACATAGGATGTTTATAATGTAGTATACTATGTTTAATGTAGAGAGAGAGAGAGAGAGAGAGAGAGAGAGAGAGAGAGAGAGAGAGAGAGAGAGAGAGAGAGAGAGAGAGAGAGAGAGAGAGAGAGAGAGAGAGAGAGAGAGAGAGAACTGAATCAGAATCAAACTCACTCAACCACTTCACTTTAGGACCAAAGATGGGTCACATGGGGTATGGAGCCTGGTAGTGCTTGTCCCACAGCCCCCCACATGGCAAGAGTATGTTTTAAAGGAACACACCAACATTATGAGAAATGCATTTACCGTCTTCTCCAGAGTCAGACAAGAAGATAGATACATGTTACCTCTCTGTGCATTCAGTAGAAAGCTATCCGGCTGCAAGCTATACTAGCTTAGCACAAATTAATAGAAGCGGATATAGAGCTGTTGGCCAAAAACACCTCTCCCAGAGTTTTAAGCTAGGCTATAGGTCCGTATCCGCTTCCATTAAAATAATTTGTGCTAAGCTAGGATAGCTTGCAGCCAGATAGCTTTCTACTGAATGCACCAAGAGGAAATTGGTAATGCTTTGTTCTTAAATGCACTATGAGAGAATAAAGAGATAAAAGAGGCTGTAACTGTAACACAAGTTAAATCCCTATCTGACACACGTCACGGTGATCAATATCCCAATGTACCCAACCCCCCCCCACCCAACCTCCTCCAATGTACAGTTTCTACGTCAAATGTATATACTCCCTTTTCTTGACTCCTTCTGTATCACAAACAGTACTGTATTTGCAAATCTGGTATGTCATAAATGTATAGATGTAGCAGTACTGACTATCTGTATGTCATGTATGTCATATATGTCTATATGAATTGAAAATGGGGGACCCTGATGGAAACAAGACAAACGTCTTTCTCAGGTCTGCATCCCCTTAACAATTGTATGTATTGAGCCGTACTGTATTGTACCCATTCTGCAATCTGTTAAATAAAGTTTTCATTCATTCATTCATTCAGCCACTCTTATTGTCTGGGACCAAATACGGCCACGCCCCACTCCCAGCAAAAAGTGGGAATCTCTAGAATGGGTTTGGGGCGGCGCTGTATACGGAAGTAGCTCTCAAGGTGACGATTAGACAACACTTTTTTGTTGTCAGTAGATGGCAGCATTGGTTTAAAATTAAAGGCTGAAAATGTTGAGAACTACAACACTGCATTTCCCAAGAGCGTTAGCACAGGTCGCAGGTCACTGGGATGGGTCTATATTCTCCGACGTGATCTGAACAGCGTTAAACTATTACTGCAACCTCGGTATAGCGACCGCGAATGGCCAACTAATTATCTTAACAAAAGTGCGCTGGTAGCATTACATATGTTGTCTAAAGGGGGACATATGGTACAATTTAAGATTCTAATGATAATCGGCATATAAAGGACAAGATAAAGCATCGTTAATTTGTAAGAAACCTCAATGAAAACGGCGCAGGGTGCTATTGTTATGAAAATGTGATAGAATCCTATAAAAATGTGGACGCACTTGGCCTACGTTCCGTTAGCTATAGGACTCAAGATCCAATCTACAGATCAACAGAGTTATGTACACACAAGTTTGAATCATATTATTGTCCAGAGATAATAGTATTATAAGAATACCATTCAAACCTGCTCTGTACATAACTCTGTTATGATGTCGGTTTGACACATGCAAATATATAAACGTGAATTTAACTTGTGTTGCTTCTTTTAGGTACCACACCCTGACAAAATGTACTCAAAGTGAGGGCCAACTGAACAAGAAGACAATGCCACCATCTAGTGGTCAGCACTGTCTTTTGCAATAAATAGACAAAAACAGTGGTTTGTTAGAAAGTTTATTCAGATAATAATCAAAAGTGCTTCCCTTGGTCCTTAAATATAAAACTAAGAACATGTCTACTATTTCCATCAAGTTACATAAAAGCCATATCGTCATTTAAAACAATTGAAGTAAGGCACAAATAATACAGTGCAATCTTTATGTCCTGTCAAGAAACAACATCCTGACTTATTCTTTCTGATTAAAGAAAACCTCACCTGTAATTAAATCACTTTTCTCATTATACAAACTGTGTTCTGGTCTCACAACCTGCATCATTATACCTGATCGAACTGGGGGAGATACTGGATGAAGTATACAACTGCATTTTATCTTTTTTAATATGACTCATGTACAGGGGGTGTGCGAGCAGTGCGGTCGCACAGGGCCTCGCGGGAAGGGGGGCCTCGCAAAATAAAAATTAAATTTTTTTTTTTTTTTTTTTTTTTTGCGAGGCCCCCCTTCCCGCGAGGCCCTTTTTCATCACAGACCTAAAATCTAGTTTTGCTTATATGCTTATATATTTCACATTAGACACGTTTGTAGAATGTGTCTGACTTGTTCCTGGCTCTGCGGCTCTGCAGATACACTATTGGCTCTGCAGATACACTATTGGAGGCAGCTCTGAGGCTCTGCAGCAGAATTGGTTTCAATGAGGGGAGGGGTTACAGGTAAGGTAGAGTCTGACTATTTCGCGCGTGCAGCATTGGAGGTTATGCCAGCCAAGATGAAGAGGACATTGTTTGGCAGATGGACTGAAGATGAAAGTTGTTGCATGTTAGACAGTTCAGTCAGGCTAGCCATCCCAGCTAAAGACAGGGACAGCTAGTTAGCTTTAGCTACGTTATAATATTGAGTGCTAACGTGTGGTTCAGTCGGGATATAGCCATGATGATGTCGGCTAGTAGCTAGCTTAGCTAAAGGCTACACGAGGTACAGGGATTATCTAATTCAGCGCTATTCAGAGGAGCGAGGCGAGTGGATGTCTTTTCAAAAGAAGGAGAAGAGAACTTGTGAGCAGATAAATCTGTTAGGCAGCAATACGCCGAAAGGTGTCCAGTCTGCCGGAAAGTACTCGAAGAAGAAGAAGAAGAAATTACACCGTGGGCCAAGAAAGTCTCCTTCCAACTTTACCATTGGCGCCGCATTCATTGATACTGCGTTATGGTGAGTCAACCTATGATTATATACCCGCCGTGGACCTATCTATCTTTCTCTCTCTCTGGAGCCAAACTGGTCGACTAGCTAATATAGTACTACTAGTAGCTAACGGTGTGTGCCTGGTGAGAGCACCTGGCTGTATGTAGCCGCATAGCTTGCAGAACGCAGAAGCAAGCTATGCGGCTACATGCAGCCAGGTGCCTGATTGAGCTAACTGTTAGCCAGTTAGCTGTTTAGCGTCAGCTGGGAACGTTCGTTTGATGCTATCAGTTAGCCTTGAGAATAGCAGGCCCTGGCACTCTGACTACGACATCATCTTTGACAGAAGATGTAGTCGGGCCTGCACCATGACAAGGCTCTGGCCATAGCTTATTTGTCCCGACAGCGAGAGGCCTTTCGTCAACGTGGAGACCTGTGTTGCGGCCTTTCGCCCTGCGTTCCTCGTGCAGGTAAGATGTCATGACATTACCCCACTCTTCCTTCCTTCCCCTCCCGAATGTTTTGTTAATAACGATGTTTTTTTCCAGGCAAAACATATGCTACTTCACAACATTTGGAGATACGACATGTGCTGTGTGTGAATGGTCGTTTGTGTAGCTTGGGTAGCGTTGGGCCGTTGGCCAAAGCTGTGTGTGGCCTGGTGTCACAGTACCTGGCTAGCCTATTTAGCTGATGTCGGCCATTGGCTCCTTGCTGCTTTGGTTTCTCTGGTATAGACCCTCTTCTTGTTGGATTTAAGTGTTGATCTTTGTCCTTTTGAATCTCTCATACATGCTCTAGTCTCTCTCTAACACACACACACATGACAAACACACATGTTCTCTCTCTCTCTCTCTCTTTCTAACACACACAGTCTGCCTATGGCGGCCTTTCTCGATGGCTAGGCTGTGCTCAAGGATCTTCAGTCACAGTGCTCAGGTATTCTGCCACTGTGTACTCTCTGTTTAGGGCCAAATAGCATTTCAATTTCTTTCCAATGTGTCTCTCTCTCTCTCTCTCTCTGTACACTGTATATTGACTGTAGAACGGGAGCTCTCTCTCGCTCTCTCTTTTGCTATATGTTGACTGTATCATGCCCCGCCTCGGGCAGCGCTATTATTTAAGAATATGTTGACTGTAAAAAAAAAAAAAAAAAAAATATATATATATATATATATATATATATATATATTATATATATATATATATATATATATATATATATATTTTTTTTTTAACCTTTGGGGGGGGGGGGGGGGTTGCGTTATATCTCGCACAGGGCCTCGCATTTCTCCCAGGCGGCCCTGCTCATGTACAATAAAGTGCTTTTTATGGGAGACAATACCTGGTGCCTTTTTCAAATTTGATGTCATGTTGTTTTCTCCTGTGCACCAGTAAGAAGAATATTCTCTAAGAATATGCAAATGTGCTAAAACCTTACTCTTTCTTTTGGCTAACCTTAGGTCAGATCCTAGGCTAGGCAGCTGGCATCACCTCTGGACATAGGGTTACATAATTATAAAATAGCATCATCCTGTCTTTGCTTTCTCAGACAGATAATCCCTGTTCTTCTTTTGCAGGCCTCTCCTCCAAATCGCCCACTATTTCCCACAGAGAGCTCCGCGTCTGGAAGGGAGAGAGAGAATCCACATGTTATGGACAGAAAAAAACACACCATGGCACATTATCTGAACAAGTAACTGCAATGACAGTTGTCTAACCTAGTTTGTAACTCTGTACTCCCTAGCTGTCGTGATAGAACTGCTATTATTAGGTTTGAAGGGTCAAAGTGGGTATCAAACAGGGAAGAAAGACTGTCAGGTTTTGAACTGTGTGGATGTAAAAACAGGGAAGAAAGTGGGTATCAAACAGGAGGAAAGACTGTTTTAAACTGTTTAAACAGTCATTCAGAACTGCATTATTTTACTCTGCCTATTCTATTTGACTGTGTCCGTCAGGTTTTGAACTGTGTGGGAAAGACCGTCAGGTTTTGAACTGTGTGGGGGACGCAGGCCTGGAACTGCGCCCTGGGAGTGATAGGTTTTTCAGTTCATTGATGATGAATATCCTCTATATATCTAAAGGCCTTAATGAAGAATATGCCTAGAAGTCTGTGTCTCTCTTCCCCTGCATGTGGCGTGACCTGATGACCGTGCACACACATGCAAAATTGGGCTCCTGCTCTTTTTTGTCTACTGGTGATGTGCCCGCGCGGGGTGACTGACTGTCTTCTGAATAAAAGCTCCGTTTGAGAAATACTCTGTCTTCCGCTTCGTCTTTCGGCCGACTGGTCCACAACTATATCAATTAAGAACTCACGACCAGGGATAGGCTAATCCCTAACAAATGGAGGTTCCGGAGTGAGAATTGATGTGGGCCAGCCGCAACCAAGGACGGAACAGGGAATGGAGACGCGGAGGAGGAGGAGACGGTGCAGAGGATCCAGCAGTCACTACCAGCTGTCTGCAGCGCGTCTGAACCAGGGGTGAGATACCAGCAGCCCCTCAGACGTCCGTGACCAGACCACCAGACGACCGGATGACAGGCAGGAGGAGACGAAGGACAGACGGGCCAGGATGAGAGGCGACCGGAGGAGATGGCAGCTGTGCGAGAGGCCGGAGATGACCACCGCAGCACCGGAGAGGAACACCGCAGCCAGGCACCGCTGGCACCGCAGATCAATCACCGCTGATCGTCGTCTACGACACGCAGTTCATCCACGACTAGAACGGGGGAAGCGGCCGCAGGGGAGACACTGAGCTGAGTTGGAGTGATGGTGGGCCGGCCGGCGAGAGGTGGAGAGGACAGTCTGAGACACTGGGAAGGCAGCGGACCGGAGGAGGCACGTTTGTCTAGGGGACCGCACCCTGGAACGGGGACCAACCTCAGGAGGTCAGCCCTTGCCCTCCAGAAGACGGGGCCGACCCAGGTGGGCGGTGCACTGTGACAGAGGGAAGGAAGCGCCCTGATGGACGTTGTGTGTGAACCAGCTCAGGAGGAGACCCACATCCCCTAGAAGACGGGACCAGGGGTGCACTGTAAATAGAGGGGGGGTTCCTCTGGGTTAGGTGAATGAGTAAGGGGGGTCCAACGGGGTTACTGTATCTTCTGTTAGGTTGCGAATTCTGTGTTTCTCTCTTTCTTCTCTCTCTCTCTCCCGCTTTCTCCCCTCCCTCTATCTCTCTCTCTGCTCTCCTGATGTTGATTATCCTGTCTGGTATTGGATGTGATGCATGTAATGAGGTGACAATCGACGGATACAGATCAATGAACTGTGTGTTGACGTTTTATTTAACGTCAAAAGGGGGAATTGATAGGTTTTTCAGTTCATTGATGACGAATATCCTCTATATATCTAAAGGCCTTAATGAAGAATATGCCTAGAAGTCTGTGTCTCTCTCCCCCTTCCACACACAGGGCCGGCTCCCTCCTCACACACATGCAAAATCATGTAGCAGAACATGCAAAATCCTAGTTCACTCTCTCTCTCTGGCAGTTATACATGCAAAATCATGTCCCTTCCTTTCAGCACACACACACACACACACACACACACACACACACACACACACACACAAGCACACACCACACAAACACCCATACATACACACACAGAGACATACACACACCCCCCTCCCCTTTCTAAAGAGTGTATAAAATGACATGTAATATGGACATTCTGGGCTCCTCCTCTTTTGTCTACTGGTGATGTGCCCGCGCGGGGTGACTGACTGTCTTCTCTAATGAATAAAAGCTCCGTTTGAGAAATACTCTGTCTTCCGCTTCGTCTTTCGGCCGACTGGTCCACAACTATATCAATTAAGAATTCACGAGGGATAGGAAATCCCTAACAGGAGGAAGGTTCAAAAGGTCAAATTGGGTATCAAACAGGAAGAAAGACTGTCAGGTGTTGAACTGTGTGGGGGATGCAGGCCTGGAACTGTGCCCTGGGAGGAAGGTTCAAAAGGTTTGCCCTTAGAGGGAGGTTCAAAAGAAGGTCAAATTGGGTATCAAACAGGAAGAAATACTGTCAGCTTTTAAACTGTGTGGATATCAAACTGCTCTTTATTACTGCACCTATGTTAGAATTGTCTATATCATGTGTGACAATCAAGCCGTAAACAAAGAGGCCTATTGGGATGTTAGATCCTAATATGAAGAACTATGTCTTACCTTGACTTTGTCTATTTATTTATTTTTATAATTATTATTACTTTTTATTTTATTTTTTGGTTCTCTGTCTACCCCCCATGTGGGGTGGTGTCATTGTAGTCTGGGATGTTAGTGGTCTAGGTGTGTGTGTGTGTGTGTGTTGTCCTTCAGGACCGACCCATGTTGATTCACAAGTTATGTCATCATTACTTTGTATTGTCCTGATGTCCTGTGTGTGCAAAAAGAAAAAAAAAAACTCAATAAAGTATAAGTCATAAAAATACTTTGTCTATTTTTGCCCTGTCTTTTTTTGTGTGTGTACTGCTGTGAAGCACTTTGAGCTGCAATTCTTGTATGAAAGGTGCTATACAAATAACATTTATTATTATTACTTCTATTCTATTCTATTTCCTTCCACTCTATTCCAGTTCAATTCCACTGTATTCTATTATTCTGTTGGATATCTGACCCCTGGGCGTGGCACTGGAGCCCAGTGGCACAGGGGCAGTGATCGCGGGGCCCGTCCTGGTCCCAAGCCAGCATGTCCATCAGCAGGTTGGCTGGCTGAGGCAAGACTCCCCTCTCTCAGGTCTGGGGGTACACACTGGGAACAACAGCTCTGGAGAGAGAGAGAGAGAGAGAGAGAGAGAGAGAGAGAGAGAGAGAGAGAGAGAGAGAGAGAGAGAGAGAGAGAGAGAAAAGAAAGAATAAAAGAAAGAAAAAATAAAATATCTCACTATTCAGATCACATTTGACCTTCATACTGACTAAATATTATTTTTTTATAATTCTTTTTGAATTGACAAACACTATTACATCCCTTAAGCTCGCTATGGAGAGAATTCCACAACTTTACACCAATAACGTTAGGTTATGACTATAACCAAGTTCTGTTAGTTAGGGGCGATGCTTGGCATCGCTACTGCACTATCTCGCGTACGTGCACGCGTACTGAATAAACCACAAATGTACCTCTAATACCAGTATTAGTCTGACCACACCCCTCATCAGCTTACCTTCATAAGCAGGTGTGTGGTCACCTGCTCTCCTCCTTCCCAAGCTTTCACCACAAGGTGAGGACAAGGGCTGCAGCGGCGTCCGATGCCAAGCATCGCCCCTAACTAACAGAACTTGGTTATAGTCATAACCTAACGTTCTGTATCGTTAGTGGCTTAGCTTGGCATCGCTACTGCACAAGGGAGGCCAAGCGGAGCCACTTGGCTGACAAATACACCCCGCTGACAGCCCCCCAAAACCATCAGAACAGGGAGGGCCGAGCCCCCCCGACCCCCCCTAATGGAGGGTAGCCCCCCTATTAGGGACGTCACGGGAGGGCGACGGACCCGACCGTGCGAAGAGGCACTCAAGCAACTCAACGCACAGGGTGAGCAGACCGTGGCTTGACCCCACGACTACACACACGCACAACCCGCATGCCACCCGGGAACGAACGGAGGAACAACCTCGTTACTGCCCCCAGAATCACGGGGTCAAGGGCAAACCCAACCCCGTGGCAAGGCCGTAGCAGCGGAGCACGAAGGAAGACCCAGACCCACCAAAAGGACTGGACTCCCTGGAATGGGGGCCCGGAGAAGTCCATGATGCCAGCATCAAGACCCCACCAGGTGGGCACGTAGTGCCCCGCCCCCCACATCGCCAGCGTATTCGGACAAAGGCCCCTCAGTTACTGCACCTGGTATTCCCAGGCGGAACCAACCAGGCCAGAACCTGCCCAGCTTCCGAGATCGGACGAGACCGGGCGTGTTCAGGTCGGTATGGCCGTAAGCCGAGCGGGCCCCGTCCCCCCAATAGTACACCGCCTGGCACACTGACCCTGCAGAATAGGCAGTCAGCATGGCCGTAAGCACACAAAAAAGGTTAACCAACGGAAGCAGGCAGCGCACCGGGGAAAAACCAGGCAACAGGCTGTTAACCCTAGCCTGGAGACTGCGGACGAGACAGGCACCAGAGGGGACAGCTGAACACAGCCGCCCCGGCGGAAGGAGCGTAAGCTGGCGGTGTTGCATGACCAAGCCTCCATTTAACAACCCCCACCCAGAGGGGTCGAGGCAGAGAAGGCTGACACGATTGGCAGACGTCATGAACGTGCAGGGGCACCCTCAAACGGTGAACCCGGGAGTTGACACTGCTCCAACACACCAGGGAATCAACCACCTCGGTGTTACCCAATGCGGTGGTTGTTCCTATAACCCCTCAAGAAAAAACTCCAAAACACACCTGCGGGTATACACCGGCTATACCGCAGTACAAGTGTTTCAGTTTCCAAAAAGGGTTAACCCAGGCCTACGGGTCGCAAACATCACTTCGGACCGGGCCTGGCGGTACGGGAAGCACAGGGTCACCAGAGGAGGTCAAAAAACCACCCCCACAGGCCCCTCTTCGCCATGCGTGAGAGAGGAGCGAAAAATAATGGAGAACCAGCCCCTAAGCACACCGTACCTGGTATTCCCCGGCGGTCTCCCAACCAAGTACTGACCAGGACCAACCTGTGTAGCGGCCGAGATCCGACGAGATCGAGCGCGTACAGAATGGCATGGCTGTAAGCCATGACGACAGTGCTGAGTAAAAACATACCCAACCAGGGTCTCCATAGCGCTTAACCCTGTGACACCCAGACCGACCTGGCATTTTTCCCCCTGAAAAAAGCCCAAGTCCCTCAGGGTACCAGAACAGCAGATCTGCATCCCCGGCGGACAACGGGTTCAACTGATCTGGACCAGCGTGACCAGAACCAGTCCCGTGCCCTAACCACGCCGACATGCCTACTCCAGGAGAAGGGCAGATATGCGTGTTGATCTTAACATGAAAAGAAGGCGCCACCCAGACGTCGGGACGAACCGCGCCTGGTGGCCCACCCCAAGGGCGTGAGACCCCACTACATATGTTCAGATCCATCCCGTCATCATCCCCCAGACATGAACGAGAATCCGTCGACAACCCACCCAGGTCATGGGATGTGGTCGCCGGAAGAGGAAAAACCCCCATCTCAGTTGCTTTATAAAAACGCTGTTTCAACCACAAGCAACTAAGGCGTGCCAGTCAATCGCCTGTTTACAGCGAGCTAGCACTATACGTGCGTCGGGACACACCCCCATCAATGAACAGGCTATTTAGACCTGTCATTGAATCCCCAAGGCGCCCAGGGGAACGACAAGAGGGGTGTGACACTCCCTAACTCCAACACTTCTGGAATAGAAAGAAGGAAGCATCAACAGTATGTATCCCAGTCTACACAGCCGGGGTAAAAAATGTTCACATTTTTACATCCCACCACCCTCCCATAGGAAAGAGACGGGGATCCCCAGAGAGACTTCCCACGCGAGCTGTACAGATTGAAAGGAATATATTGCACCTTGAGCCATGTAAAAAACTGGTTTTAGGGCCTCCGGGGAAGAGGCACCGAACCCATACACACTCAATAAACGAATTGAATCGAATATACATACAATAGAAAAGGACCCTTCTAGAGGGTCCACTCACTTTGACAATCTGAGGAGGAAGGCTCTGTACTCTGATGGAGGCTTCCTCACATGGAAGAAGGAGTCCGAACTCACAGAAGGCCTGAGTAGGCGCTTGGTGAGGAGGAGCCCTGACCACCCCCCCTGAAAACAGATCCATCACATGGACCTGAACAGCACACGGAAGTCCTACCAACAGAGACGCGCACGGTGACGTACTCTATGGCGGGGGAATTCCTGCGGTGCACACGCCCAATATACCAGGCCGTGGGACCAGGAACTCCCTCCCCCCCCCCCCCCCCCCCCCCCCGTAACGTGCCGAACCGCCACGTGACGGGAACCTTGAAGGACAGGGGGTGTACCCCTGACCGACAGAACAATGGGGAGAGGAAAGGTTACCAGTTCACCCCTTTACGACCCCACACCCATGATACGACGTAACGACAAAAAGAGAATATGACACAGTCATAGTCAGCTCTATGAAGCGTTTCACAGCTCCACACAGCGCACGAGCTAACCTGCTATCTGATTTTTACTAAGGAAAAACACAGAATAGAGAGGGCTCTAAGAACCCCGGTCCAACATACACATGTGCTTCTGTGGCCAGTACAACCCAGTTGTAGGTCACATGACACACACAACCCATCATCACCTACAAAAAATGGCAAAAACACTCAACAGAGGAACGCCGTTTTTTTTCACAATGAGAGAATACATCATTCTCGATTAGTATCGACCACAGGCCTTGCTAAGCACACATGACAGCAACCAAACCAATTTCCCTTTAGGAAATAAGTTTCTCCAGCAGATTTAGCACAACCTCAGCAATCAAGCTGAGAGTTACATCGTATCCCTACCACACAAAAGACACAATTAATGCACAACATGTCTGATAGGAGGTGATAAAGTCCCCAGGGAACCGGGGGGGGAAACACAATCCTCCTATTTTACCCTCAATACGGCCAGTTAAAACAGGAAAACCTGTTAATGTGTGAACTCACTGTTCATTGTCATTACAGTCTGAGAAAGAACATTCTTTTACTCACTCGTCACCAAGCATAGCTTCATAGGTTAGTTGCCTTAGTAGTGAGTACACGGTACACATAAACACCATGATGTTTCTCACACAACAACCAGATCAATACATCACGACCTGCACGGAGAAGCTAACTGCCAGTGACAAAAACAGCTCACACACAACCCGCAACGTATCTCAAATGCATTGCAACAACACACGTTTTGGGAAAAAACACCGTTATTCACAATACATTTAGCAAGGTAAAACCAGAAGACGTGTTATGAGGTCTGGCCAACCCCGTACCTGCCCGGAACGCAGATCAGCGAAGTGCAGTCACAAGCCACCGTAGAACACAGCCGTCCCGTGTTGTTCGATCCGGGCAGCGTCGCCGCTCCACCAGTCGCTACAGTCCTCTTTGTTGACGCAATCCCCGTCTAGGCTCAGGCAGGGTCGACGAACATCCCCTGTCAAGGATGACGTCGTGGTCAAGAGTGTAAAACATGTTAAAATCAAAGCACGTTCAACAGAATAGCATCAAGCTAACGGCTGCTCCAACCGTTCGGGTGCTATTGCTTCCGCTCGCGAGACGCCGATCTACGACGCACGCGATCAGGAGCGAGCTCCCGGCGGCGCGCGAGAAGCCAAGCTACCCCGCGCCAGGCCACCGACCGGCTAACCGTAAGCTATGAACATGTAAACAATGACATAACACTCACCCAGACAGGCCGCCGTTCTGAACCCTCCTCACTTTTTAAGAGAAAAGAGAAAACAAGACGTCAACACCGCTTCACAACGGTGACATTAACACGTCCGGCGGAATCAGCACAGTACCAACTGGCCTGTATAGCTGACTTTGAACATGAATCTGCCGCTATCGCACATTACATGCACATATCCCCTCGTGAAGGAATACTCTCATTTGGATATGAAAGATGGGGTCTTAACACGGTGACAGAGAGAATCCACTCGTCCAGAACACACAGGGATCACCAGTGTCAATGGTCGCGGCCCACTAGTTAAAACTATAATGGTCGCCAGACCAAGGCCTCCTGTCGCCTAGACGGCTAAACAAAGGACCCTAGCCTGGGGCCGGTTTCCATAAACTTTGTCAAGTAGCCCCCATAGCACTAACAGACAAGTGGAGCCCGCCAGCAAACACTACTCACCCAACCTGGAACGCACCGCTCCTCACAACAGCGGCATGTCCGACAGTTCAGCTGTGGCCTGACAGGTTTCACCCCAACAAACACAGCAAGGAACTGCAGTTGAGAAGCATGCAGCGGCGTGCTCCCAATACGAAAACCGGTGGAGGGTTTGTAGAATGATCATCATCTTCTAGACACTCCAGTACGAAGACAATATCGCCGTATTTTCTCGAAAATAGTGAGAGAGAAAATAAAGATATGATGTCAACGTATCCTTGTTTCCCAAGCTGTTCCTAATCCAATTTCTTCCATCATGGTGTCAAGTGTGGGGATCTACCGAGGCACCTCTTCCTTGTGGTGAAAGCGAGAAGGAGGAGAGCAGGTGACCACACACCTGCTTATGAAGGTAAGCTGATGAGGGGTGTGGTCAGACTAATACTGGTATTAGAGGTACATTTGTGGTTTATTCAGTACGCGTGCACGTACGCGAGATAGTGCAGTAGCGATGCCAAGCTAAGCCACTAACGATACAGAACTGAAGGACACATCTGTTTAAGTGTGGTACGTGCAAACTGATGTTTAAAATTGTATTTTCTCCCACTAAACTCACTTTCTAAATGAAAAAGATGTTGTAGTTTTTCTGGCAGTGTATTATTTCTTGCCCTAAACATAATTAACATTGTTTGAAACTTAACCATGTCTTCAAGTTTAATTATTCTAGATTTAATAAATGATGTGTTTGTGTGTTCTCGATAACAG
>NC_140170.1:48563150-48715650 GCF_963971535.1 Notolepis coatsorum | reverse complement strand
TCTTTAGTCGACGGCGAAAGATTGGACGGGTTTCGGCTGTCCTAACTGGGGTGGGTAGTTCATTCCACCATTGTGGGGCAAGGACTGAGAATAGGCGACCTCTCTTCTCTTCTCTTCCTCAGTCTCCTTTCTCCACACGTATATTCTCCTGCTGAGGGATTGTGTCCAACATCTGACACGTATTATGACCTTGATTACAGTGGTCTGTGTGTCTTGTCTTCGGCGCTCCTCTATCCTCTCTTCTAACCTCCTCTTTCATCCTCTCCCACATTTCTCTCTTATTACTCCCCATGTAATTTTTTTTACTTGTCCCTTCTTTCCACAGCTCCTGTTACATCGCCCCCTCCTCTCCTCTTATCTTTTCGACCTCTTTCTACTTCTCTGTATCAACAGCATGGTCATCAGACCCTGGATGGGTATTAAAATAAAATAAAATAAAAATCTTTTCTCCTAATTCTCATTTTCCTCTCATCCTCTCCTGTCCAGTTATCACTAAATGGCCATGCCGCAAAGAAAAAGAACAAGGGGGGAAAAAGAGTCTAAAAGCCTGGTGAATGGCATTGCCATTGTTAGCATGTGCCGCCCTAATCAAGTTTCAAGTTTCAAGTTTCAAGTTTCTTTAATAGTTGTCATACAGAAGTACAGAATACTTTTATACAAAATGCTTCTTTCTGTTACGCTCCAGAGACTGTGCTAGACAAGAGATAAGTATGAAATAAAATAGTATAGCATGTAAAAATAGAAGTAAAAATAGAAGTCACGTACGTAGACACAGTGTTCAGTATAGACATATGTACAATGTTCGATGCAGAATAGAAGTAACTGAGTTACCATACAATATACAATATACTATACAATACTAATATACAATACTATATAGTGCAAAGCATAAATGGGATGAGGTACAATTTAGGTACAATTTACAGTAAGGTGTACTGAGGTATGGCTTGTAGTGCAAATCCTTTATCAATAAATATAAAGTGTGTTTAGGTGTTCTAAAGTGTGGAGAGTGGGTGCTGCAGTGTGTTGTTTGTTTAAAGTGAGTGTGTGCGTGTGGATGTGTGTGTTGTGAGTGCATTTGATGGTTGTTGCATAGTGTTATTGTTCGTTGAGCAACCTGATGGCCTGGGGATAGAAGCTTCTTCTGAGTCTCTCTGTGCTTGCCATGAGACTCCGGTATCGCTTGCCTGACCGCAGCAGTTCAAAGAGGCAGTTGTTTGGGTGGCTGGAGTCCTTAATCGAGTTTGACTGCGACCGTCCGTCTGACTTAGAGCTCTTGGCAGCCTATGGGAGCTAAAAATCACAATATCTTTCAAAATAGATTCTCAATTTTAGGTTATAGGGTTGGGTGTGAGATCTGGCTTTAGATGACGAGTTCTGGCTTTGCAGCTTGGCCAACAAGTGACGACCCTCCTCTCCTCTCCTCTCCTCCTTTCCTCTCAGACTCTTCTTTCCTTAGCTCTAAAGCTAAACTGCAGTTGTATTGCTCCACATGTTTTCCTTAATAACCAAAGGATTTAAAACACAAATGAACCCTTCACAACCATCTGTAGTGTGGTAGTGAAAGGGTTATCCTTCTGTAGTGTGGTAGTGAAAGGGCTAACCCTTTGTCGCGTGGCAGTGAACGGGTTAACCTTCTGTATTGCCGCAGTGAAGGGGTTAACCATTGGGTAGTGGTGAACAGTGAACAGGTTAACAGTTTATTGGATATCCACCTCCCATAGTGCTTTTGAACCAGGAGTGAAGAGGGACACAACCTGTCAACCTGGCTGTTGTCCATCAGTCGGAGGAAATGGCGGCTGCCAGAATGAGGCCACTGGGATTCAGTGACTCTTTGCTTCTTCTTTTTTTTAATCTCTCTCTGTATGTTGTCCCCGGAGAGGTGGTGTGGTGTGGAAACATGTATGTTGTCCCCGGAGAGGTGGTGTGGTGTGGAAACATGTATGTTGTCCCCGGAGAGGTGGTGTGGTGTGGAAACATGTATGTTGTCCCCGGAGAGGTGGTGTGGTGTGGAAACATGTATGTTGTCCCCGGAGAGGTGGTGTGGTGTGGAAACATGTATGTTGTCCCCGGAGAGGTGGTGTGGTGTGGAAACATGTATGTTGTCCCCGGAGAGGTGGTGTGGTGTGGAAACATGTATGTTGTCCCCGGAGAGGTGGTGTGGTGTGGAAACATGTATGTTGTCCCCGGAGAGGTGGTGTGGTGTGGAAACATAGCCGAGTCACCTGTATGTTGTCCCCGGAGAGGTGGTGTGGTGTGGAAACATAGAGAGGTGGTGTGGTGTGGAAACATAGAGAGGTGGTGTGGTGTGGAAACATAGAGAGGTGGTGTGGTGTGGAAACATAGAGAGGTGGTGTGGTGTGGAAACATAGAGAGGTGGTGTGGTGTGGAAACATAGAGAGGTGGTGTGGTGTGGAAACATAGCCGAGTCACCGAAACAACAGGCGCTGCAGCAGAGCCGACTGGACTCTTTCAGAATCAGAATCGGAATCAAGAGCCATTTTAATTTCTCATCCATTTAGCGGACAACCTTCCAACATGAACGGCTCCGGAGTTATTCAACTTCAAGCCTTTTAACACAACTTTTGATTGATATTGATCATCGCAAAACAGCTACATTTCTTATATATATAGGCTGTCCTGATATGGTTTTTCTGCTCCAATATACCCCGGTTTAGTCTGGATATACAGTACATAATGTCAGAAGCTTGACTTTCAGAGTCATAAAAAAAACGAAATGACATCATTATGAGCAGCTGGGGAAGCCAACATACTGTAGGCAGTTCAGTCACTGTGTTCATAAACCCACATGCATGCGCCAAAAAACACAAACGCTATAAGTAACGTCGTCGTAATATATCACTGTAGATTTAGTTCAGAAATGGCTTGGTTTATCAAGGATAAGGCAGACATGCACAGTGCCATTTTACCGGGGAGAGATCTGTGTACTGTAAGGCATTAGCATAGCATATACTGTACAACCTTAAATCTTAAATATAGGCCTTTGACAATCAACTAGATCCCGTAACTAATATTAATCATGATGGTAAGGATTTCAAACTGGATGTCAACAAAGGCAAATCTTTGAGGTCTCAAATAAGGTTTGATGACGGCTACTATTGATGTCTGTTACAGTAAATCACTGAACCGTCCATGCTATGCAGCTTCAGAGGTTTATGACTCAACCAGTTCCATAGTTTGTTTTCCACTACGTGTGACATACTGTAGGGGATCAAACAGACCACACACACACACACACACACACACACACACACACACACACACACACACACACACACACACACACACACACACACACACACACACACACACACACACACACACACACACACAAATTCTCTGACATGCCTAGTCTAGACAGATGAGGCCATCTCTCTCCCTCTCTCTCTTTCTCCCTCTCTCTCTCTCTCTCTCTCTCTCTCTATTTCTCTCTCTCTTTCTCTCTCTCTCCCCTCACTCTCTCTCCCACACTCTCTCTTTCTCTCTCTCCCTCACTCTATCTTTCTCTCTCTCCCTCACTCTCTCTTTCTCACTCTTTCTCTCACACTTTATTTCCTTCTCTATGCCCCCCCCCCCCCCTATCTCTTACTCTCACTCGTACTCTCTTTCTCTCTATCTGGCCCCTGACTCTCTCTCACACACCTCCAGTCTGACAGCCATCTCAAGTAAAGCGCTCCTGTCTCCCACCACTCACACTCACATACCAGACAACTCCCAGATCCAGTCAACACTTCTTTCAGCAGTTGAGACTTTCAGTTTCTCAAGTACCTCAAAAGAAATCAGTTGGTAAAACACACACACACACACGCACATATACGCACACAAAAGAAAAACACTGCTGTACATATAATTTAAAATATCTGAGCATAAGACACGCTGTGGATAGCAGTACCCTGCAATTATCTTGATACATCCCAGACGACCCAAACTGCTATTAAGTCGTGAAACCTAGAACACACGTTATTTTACTTTTCTTTCCATGAAGATATTTTCCCCAACCCCCCCCCCCCCCCCCCCCCCACCCGCCCCTTTTTTTAATCTGAACCAGGAAAATGTAAGCACTGCACAGCATTTCGTCTCCAAACAAAGAAAAACTGAAAAGGCCTTTTTACCCCCAAGTAGATACAAGTAGCTCAACAGCACTGAAACCAAACAGTGATTTATTGTCTTTCTCCTTTTTTGGTGAGTGTGCTTTATTCAGGGTGAAATATCTGGATATTTAGTCATTTCAACAGGGCAGGCCTTTTGAGTGTACTTTATTCAGGGTGAAATCAGGGGCGTCACTAGACTTTAGGCACTACTGGGGCACAGGCCCCCACCCACTGGGGCTCCATATCAGCACGGCTGTGCTGGTCCATCGGCTTTGCATTGTGCCTATGACGCAACAGGCAGGCTGATGTAATCCATATAGGACCTCCCTCTCGTGTGATATTGCTTAAATTAAATATTATGCTGATTAATTATGAGTTTAATGGTGATTAGCACATACACACATTCACTCTAATGTATGATGTTTTATTTATCATGGCACATTTCATCTGCAAATTGTTGTAATACAGTAGTCTCAAAATGTTGAATACATGCCACAAAAGCAAATAAGTGCATTAAAACAGAATAATGTCTTAAAGGTCCCCTATCTTATAAATGGCCTTTTCCAGTGGTTTGCATTGTTTTCTAGCAATGTGGGGTTGTACCAACACTGACTAGATGTGAAATCTCTAGCCAGTCCCTTTCCTTCAGTATGCTGAGGCAGGAACCTCCCCCACTGAACTAAGCCATTCTGAATGTACGTCAATCTGTGACGTGTTAGAATACTGATTTGCCACCGCCCGCCCACAATCAACTGTGATACGTTGAAAATTATAATCAAAATGGAGCGAGTGGAAATAATGCAGAAGCGGTTTCGACAGCAGACAGCAGACCATCAGCTGTTCAGCACTTCCTCAAAAGTGTTCGACAGCATAGCTCCAGAGTGCTTATAAATCCCAGCTTTCCCCCGTGCTCTTTCTATGTGCAGTAAAAACGTCAATGCTTCTAATAAGCTTTGCAATGCACCCTCATAACGTTAGCCGCTAGCTAGCCAACCGAGTCACACAGAGAAGACAGCAGCTTCGCTGGTTAGAATGGGTTGGAGGGATTCGGGGGGGGGAACTCTCTCTCTCTCTCTCTCTCTCTCTCTCTCTCTCTCTCTCTCTCTCTCTCTCTCTCTCTCTCTCTCTCTCTCTCTCTCTCTCTCTCTCTCTCTCTCTCTCTCTCTCTCTCTCTCTCAATTCAATTCAATTCAAATGGGCTTTATTGACATGGGAAACATACGTTTACATTGCCAAAGCCAAACAAAACAAAACAATCAAACAGAGAAAACAAAAGAAATCAGTACATTACAGACGGAATTTCTTATACAGTCTTTATGGTGGTTGCATTCCGCTGGATGTCCTTTTCTTGTCACAGCAGCTCACAAATCTTGCTGCTGTGTTTGCACATTCTTGTATTTCTCCCAGTAGGTATGGGAGTTTTGAGTTATTGTCCATGTTTTCAAAGTCTCTTTGGGTGTTTGCAATTTGTGGGAAGTATATGTCTCTGATGTCTTGGTATAGTGGGCAGGTTGTTAAGAAGTG
The DNA here is from genome assembly GCF_963971535.1 of Notolepis coatsorum. NCBI lineage: Eukaryota > Metazoa > Chordata > Actinopteri > Aulopiformes > Paralepididae > Notolepis > Notolepis coatsorum. The sequence goes on along the minus strand of NC_140170.1, from coordinate 48,710,014 downwards.
GAGCTCGGTTTCTTGTGTGCAGTGGGTGCACAGTCTGTCTTCGCTTGGGAGCCAGGTCTGCCTATGGCGGCCTTTCTCAATGGCTGTGCTCGCTGAGTCTGTACCTAGTCAAGGATCTTCTTAGTTTTGGGTCAGTCACAGTGCTCAGGTATTCTGCCACTGTGTACTCTCTGTTTAGGGCCAAATAGCATTTCAATTTGCTCTGGTTTTGGGTTGTTTCTTTCCAATGTGTCAGATAGTTTTCTTTTTGTTTTCTTATAATTTGATTTAGTCCAGTGTGGTTTCTGTCTGGTGGCTCTGCTTGTGTTTGTGAGCAGAGTCCCAGAACCATCTGGCTGAGTGGGCATCTATCGAGGGTGAGGGCTACTGTATGTTGTGGAGTGTGTCTGGGTCGCTTTCTTTTAGGTGATTGTGGAATTTGAATGCTCTTTTTTTAATTTTGATGATTAGTGGGTATCTTCCTAGTTCTGTTCTGCATACATTATTTGGCGTTTTCCGTTGGGTGCGGAGAATGGATTTGCAAAATTCTGCATGCAGAGTCTCAGTTGGGTGTTTGTCCCATTTGGTGAAGTCTTGGTTTGCAAGTGGGCCCCAGACTTCACAACCATATAGGGAAATCGGTTCTATGACGGAGTCTAATATTTTGAGCCAGATTTTGATTGGAATGTCTAACTTGATGTTCCTTTTTATGGCATAGAAAGCCCTTCTTGCTTTGTCTCTCAGGTCGTTCACAGCTTGATTGAAGTTCCCTGTAGCACTGATGTTTAGGCCGAGATATGTGTAGTTTTTTGTGTGTTCTAGGGAAATATTGTGTCTAGGAGGAATTTGTGTTTTTGTTGTTGTAGGCTGGGCCTTTTTTGGAATGTCATAATTTTTGTTTTGTTTAGGTTTATTGTCAGTGCCCATGTCTGGGAGAATTTGTGCAGAAGGTCAAGGTGCTGTTGTAGCCCTTCTTTTGTTGGGGACAGCAGCACCAGGTCATCTGCAAACAGTAGGCATTTGACTTCTGTGTTTGCTAGGGGGATGCCAGGTGCTGCAGTTTGTTCCAATGTTTTTGCCAGTTCATTTATGTATATGTTGAAGAGGGTTGGACTCAAACTGCACCCCTGTCTAACCCCATGGCGTTGAGGGAAGAAGTCTGTGTGTTTTCCCTCAATCCTCACAGCACATGTGTTGTTGGTGTACATTGACTTTATGAGGTCGTAGGTTTTTCCTCCAATGCCACTATCTAACAGGGGTGGCCAACCTTTTTTGAACCAAGATCTACTTTTTTATTTACCACCTAGCCCGAGAGCTACCAGCCAAAATTGTATATTGTAAGCAGTCATTTGAGGCTTTATAAAAGCAGCATAATGAACACAAATCTGTCAGTGCCGAGTCCGACCTCATCTTAAATAACAAACAGCATTGCTTGTTGTAGTTAACAAGGAGAGGAAGAGTTGATTTAGCTTTATTTTTTTTTAAATAATCAAATTTTATTAATCAAGATCTACTTGAAATCAGCCCGCGATCTACCTGTCGATCGCGATCGACTGGTTGGGCACCACTGATCTAACAGTTTGTACAGCAGACCCTCGTGCCAAATTGAGTCAAATGCTTTTTGGAAATCAACGAAACAGGAGTATACTTTGCTTTTATTTTTATTTATTTGGTTGTCGATTAGGGTGCTGAGGGTGAGGATGTGGTCTGTTGTACGGTGATTTGGTAGGAAGCCAATCTGTGATTTGCTCAAGGTATTGTTGTTTGTGAGGAAATGTATGAGTCTGTGGTTAATGATCATACAGAGGATTTTTCCAAGGTTGCTGTTGACACAGATCCCACGGTAATTGTTTGGGTCGTATTTGTCTCCCTTTTTGTGGAGCGGTGAGTCCTTGGTTCCAGATATTGGGGAAGATCCCGGAGCTAAGGACAATGTTAAGGAGTTTTAGTATAACCAATTGGAATTTGGAGTCTGTGAATATGATCATTTCATTTAGGATACCATCCGCGCCGCAGGCCTTCTTGGTTTTAAGTGATTTTATTTTGTCCTGTAGTTCTTGTAGTGTAATTGGGGAGTCTAGCGGGTTCTGGTAGTCTTGTATGGTTGACTCCAGGCTTTGTAGTTTATCTTGTATGTGTTTTTGCTGTTCATTTTTTTGTATTGGGCTAAAGAGATTGGAGAAGTGGTTTACCCATACATCTCCATTTTGGATGGGTAGCTCCTCGTGGTGTACTTTGTTTAGTTTGTTCCAGTTTTCCCAGAAGTTATTTGTTTTTATGGATTCCTCTATATCTTTTAGCTGGTTTCTAACATGTTGGTCCCTTTTTTTTCTGACTGTGTTTTTGTAATGTTTCAGTGTTTCACTGTATTGGAGACGTGTGTTCTGGTTGTCTGGGTCTCTGTGTTTTTGGTTTGATAGGTTCCTTAATTTCTTCCTGAGATTTTTACAATCATTATCATACCATTTGTCATGCATATTTTTATTTTTCCTCGCTTTCCTATTTGAGGCCTTTAGGTTGGATAAGGAAGCTGTAAGGTCAAATATGTTATTGAGGTTTTCTACCGCCCCGTTTACACTTTTGCTGTTGTGTTGGAAGTTTTTTTCTAGGAATTGCTCTAATTTGGATTGGACTTTTTGTAGCTTGATAGCGGATTGGAATGCTTCCATACTACTTTCCTTCCATTTGTAGTTTTTTTTAATAGTGTGTAGTTTGTTGTAGGTATTTCCTGGTTGGGTGTTGATCTATTCAGGTAGATAGTGGTTTTGCTGTGGTCTGACAGGGGTGTTTGCTGGCTGACTGTGAACGCTCTGAGAGACTCTAAGCTGAGGTCAGTGATAAAATAGTCTACTGTACTGTTACCCAGAGATGAGCTATATGTGTACCTACCATAAGTGTCCCCTCGGAGCCTACCGTTAACTATGTACAGTCCCAGCGAGCGACAGAGCTGTATAAGTTGTGACCCATGTTTATTTGTTGTTTGGTCATAGTTCTTTCTGGGGGGGCATATTTGGGAGGGGATGTTTCCACCTCCTGGTAGGTGTTTGTCTCCCTGTGTGCTGAGAGTGTCAGGTTCTCGTCCTGTCCTGGCATTGAGGTCCCCACAGACTATAATGTGACCGCAAGCCTGGAACTGGTTGATTTCGTCTTGTAGGATTAGGAACATGTCTTCCTTGTAGTATGGGGATTCAATTGGGGGGATGTAGGTGGCACACAGGTAGATATCTTTCTCGGTTGATGTAAGTTCCTTATTTTTTATTTTTTTTTGGTCTTTTTCCCCCTCCATTTTCCTCCGATTTTCTCCCATCCCAATGTTAGTCGTATGCCAATTCCCAGTCCCTTCCTGGTCGCTGCGCTTTACCCCCCACAGTCAGATCATTTGGGAGAGTGGAGGCTACCACGTGCTTCCTCCGACACACGTCCAGCCAATCACCGCTTCTTTTCACCTGGCAGCGCGGATTCTCATTGAGAGGGCGTAGCGTGTGGGAGGACCACACTATCCCCCTCACGTCCAATCCGCGCTTAGCAGGCGCCCCGACCGAACTGTAGGAGTCGCTGTTTACAACGACCCGGACCCACCCCGCCAGCTTCTCCCACCCTCTGATACAGCCAATTGTATCAGTGCAGACGGCCAGCCAAGCTGGTGACAACCCCGGAGCTGTGAGCTGGATTCGAACAGGCGAATCAAGCTCACAGCTCCGGGGCTGGTGACGAACGCAATCTCCGCTCGACCACCTAACCGCCCTGTTCCTTATTTATTTTTAACCAGATGAAAAAAGCTCCAGTTTTGATTAGCTTTATGGAGTGGGTTAGTTCTGATTTGTACCATATTAGCATGCCTCCAGAGTCTCTCCCCTGTTTGACCCCTGTTAGCTTGGTGGATGGTACCAACAGCTCTCTGTAGTTTGCAGGGCAGCCAGTAGGACTATTTCCTCTGTGCCATGTCTCTTGTAGGACCATGATGTCTGTGTTTGACATTTCTGTGGTAAAGTCTGGGTTTCTGCTCTTTGTTCCAAGGGCAGTTGACCTCAGACCTTGTATATTCCAGCTTCTCTCTCTCTCTCTCTCTCTCTCTCTCTCTCTCTCTCTCTCTCTCTCTCTCTCTCTCTCTCTCTCTCTCTCTCTCTCTCTCTCTCTCTCGCTCGTATCTGCTAGTGCAGGTGGGTGACTGCAGGCACGTTGGAACTTTAAATCGGTAGGGGGTGCAGCCTTTGAGCCGCCGCGGGGGGGTCGCCAGATGATAATAAAAAATTTAAAAAAATGTGCGGAATATTATTATAATTTTTTTGTCAGGCCACTGAACTTAGAAGCAGGCCAGGCCAGTGTTTCTAGTTGCACCAGCGCAATAGTTAGATAACCTAGGTGGGGAACAACCAGGAGATCACTGCAACTCACACAAGTTGGAGAACTATCTCTCTCTCTCTCTCTCTTGCTCTCACACACACACAAAGGGAGCCGCATGTGATTGGTGGAGGCGGGACCCGTACAAAAAACTGCTAATCATTGACACATGCTAGCATGTAATAATCCCCCCCAGAAAAATCTACTTTGCATTTGATATATTGCAAATATATGCCATCACACACACTGGCATTTAAAGGGTTAGAATTATAAAATGAATATGTGGTGTTATGATCAGGGCTGAAGTTGAATAAAATATTGTATTTATCAATTACAAAAAAACTGAAAATCCATAAAAATCTGTGTTGTTGCTAATCATACATATGCTAGCCTGTTTTTTAACAATAATTTGTGATGTCATCACAAACACTGGCATTTAAAGGGTACAAATAAAATAATTCCTGCACCAGAATGCAGGAAATGAAGTCTTTGTAACAAAAAAAATCCTGGTGGGGGACCCCCAGACCCCCTGCTTAAAAAGTGGCCTGACTGGGGCTATATTTTGCACTATATTTCCTGGCCTGAATGATTTCCCCAGTCCGGCCCAGGTTAAAAGCCTCCAATCCTTATTAGTGTGTGTGCGTTTGAACGTTTGCATGTTTCAACCATACATTTCCATTTATAATAAAATAAATAAATAAATTTATATTATTTTTTATAAAACTTTTTTTTACCTCCTATAATAGTGGGGGTCGCGGCTCTCTGACACCGTTTTTTTTGGGTCGCGGCCTGAAAAGTTTGGGAACCCCTGGTCTAGCCTGTACCCCCCAGACATGTTGCTGGCCCCGTCAAAACAGTATCCTATCAGCCTCTCCATGGGCAGGTCGAGGCGTAAAAGTCTTTTATACACAAAAACAGCGTCTCGGCTGTTGTGTCTGGGCCGGGCATTGTAAAAACCCCAAAAGAAGTTCTGAGCTTCCAAGTTGTCATCGGCGAACTGTATATTACACGAGAATTGTTCTTTTCCAGTGAGTGACATCAGTGGTTCCGTCAGCGCTCAAGCCAAAGAATGGGCTTTTGGATGCTTTGCCTCTAATTTGTCGCTGAATATCATGGGCAAACAGCTGTAAGATTTCATTTTTGGATGTTGTTGGACATCCAGTTGTCTCTCTTTTGGAGCCAATTCTTCAACTCGGAATCAGACTCGGTGCGCACTATTTCCATCATGAGCTGCCATAACACCCCATCCCTATTTGCATCACCCCTCAGTGGAAGCCCCTGGTGCCCGAGGGGGGGTATAGGGGAACAGACTCAGTTAACTCTTCAATACCTGATGCTGAGGCTGAACCTGTCGTCTCTGTCTCTCTCTGACGTTTATCAGATTTTGTGGGACTGTCACTGGGATCGGCGGGACGTTTCGAAAATAAATCTGATATTTTTCTTTTCTGCGAGTGAGACATTCTGTGCTAGCAAAGTCTGACTACTAGCTAAAATCGACTGATGCGCAAGCACTGTATCACAGTAGCTCAGTGGTTTGTGGCGCGTGGGAAGGGCGGGAGACGGGAGGTGAATACAATTAGTTGTTTCACCTGTCATTCAATCAGTCTGTGTCAGTCTGTCATCACTCGAAAATCTACTCTGCTGCAATCTTGTCGGTTTTACACGTATGATTGTGTACGTACAGTAGTGTAATGAATGAATGAAAACTTTATTTAACAGATTGGAGAATGGCTACAATACAGTACGGCTCAATACAGACAATATTAAAATGGTGAAGTGCTTTGAGCAGGATAAACTTATAATATACAGTGTTACAGTTATACAGTTACAGTATATAATATACAAATATATAAATACTGTCATGAAAAAAAACATTAAAAAAAAATGATTTTTTTTATATAACGTGCCTGCGTGACTGTCAATCAAAGCGCATTGCGAGTATGGGCGGAGCCCAGCCAAAAACAGCTTGGAGTCTGGAAGGGCAGAAAGTGGTGCACCAAAGTATTTGATAAAAAATACATAACAATGAATTTTATTGAAAATAAACCTTACAGATGTGTTCCATAGACTCACAGGAATTGTGTAAAATGTCCCAAATAGTGAAAAATAAAGCAAAATATGGGACCTTTAACTTTTTAACATGTTTAAATTTAAATAACTTTATAGAAAGAAATATGTGAATGTGCATGAATGTGTGAAGAAGCATATTTGATTGTTTAATAAAGAATTAATTTTATTTGATTGATATACTAAAACGTTCATTGCAACATTGTGCAGTTAGACCACTTTTGTTAGGGCAATATCATGCTAATGGGTGGAGATGTGCTGGGATGCATAATTATCACCATAGTCAGTGTTTTTGCTGTGCTATTATGAGTGGTGTGAGGTATATAACTAGTATTATTATTGTGAGTGGTGGGGTATATTATAGTAGCATTGTTATTGTGAGTGGTGGGGTATATTATAGTAGCATTATTATTGTGAGTGGTGGGGTATATTATAGTAGTATTGTTATTGTGAGTGGTGGGGTATATTATAGTAGCATTGTTATTGTGAGTGATGGGGTATATTATAGTAGCATTGTTATTGTGAGTGGTGGGGTATATTATAGTAGTATTGTTATTGTGAGTGATGGGGTATATTATAGTATTATTGTTATTGTGAGTGATGGGGTATATTATAGTATTATTGTTATTGTGAGTGGTGGGGTATATTATAGTAGTATTGTTATTGTGAGTGGTGGGGTATATTATAGCATTATTGTTATTGTGAGTGGTGGTGGGGTATAGTATAGTATTATTGTTATTGTGAGTGGTGGGGTATATATTTGGCCTATAGTATTATTGCTATTGTGAGTTGTGGACCAGTTTCATTCATATGGTGTTAGCAATCTTATTCTCTTATTTCTTGGGGGGTGGGAGTATTAGGCTGTAGCGTCTGTTTTTAAGTGTTGCAAAGCGGTCAATCACTTGACTGTAACTCAACTTGTTAAGGGCATCTTTTACAATAGACATGACCGCTAAGTGGCCTGTCTTGTCCCATGGTGAACCGTAACCAGGTGTGTCGTAGTCGCCGCAGCGTATCGTAGATAAAAAAAATAATGTGGACGGATTTTTAAACTTGGATATTTTTTTGCTATATTAAAACCACTTATGCATCTGGCACATTTAGCATAAAACGCCTGTCGATTGCATACCCATTTGCAATTTATTCTTGAACCACTTATATCAAACAGGGTTTTAAACTGTAAAACAGTCATTCAGAACTATTTTATTGCACTGCACTATTGCATCATTTTACTCTGTCCATTCTATTTAACTTTTTATTACAGGTTCTAAATGGTCAGGTATGGTATTAAACTGTGTGGGTATCAAGCAGGAAGAAATACTTTCAGGCTTTAAAACTGTGTAGGAGACCCAGGCCTAGAACTGCTCCCTGAGAGAGGGAACTGCGCCCTGAGGGAGGTTTGAAGGGTCAAAATGGGTATCAAACAGGAGGGAAGACTGTCAGGTTTTAAATTGTGGATACCAAACAGGGAAGGTAAAGATGACTTTAAACTGTTAAACAGTAATCCATAACTATTTTATTGCACTGCACTGTTGCATCATTTTACTCTGTATATTCTATTCTACTATTTTATTGCACTGCACTATTGCACTATTTTACTCTGTCTATTCTATTTTACTCTTTTTATTATTGTCTATTTTTAAAACTGCAATAGAATCAAACCATAAACAAGGTGGCCTATTGGGATGTTAGATCCTAATGTGAAAAACTGTGATTTTATGTCTGCACTTAATGTGCGCATTTTGTGCCTGTCTTTTTCTGTTGTGAAGCACTTTGAGCTGCAATTTTTGTATGAAAGGTGCTATACAAATAAAGTTTATTATTATTACTTATAGCACATGCATGAGTCTGGTCTCTTTTGAAAGGAAACATTCTGAACTTTCAACAGGAAGAATCACTCTGAGTGCTAATGTAATAAGAGTTACAGAGGTTTGAACACACTGAAATAAAAGTTTTGTTTACTTGCAAACAGATGCCTGCAAAAGAGTTCCAGCTGAAAGGTTGGAGCTGGAAAACACAATGGTTCCATAGCCTGAAGTCTTAATCTAGTACAGGTCCAAAGTTAATAACAATCCCAAGGAAAATTAGTGTTTTACATACGTTTTTCTTATGACTGTAGCTGTAATAATTCAGTATGCTTATCCAAAATGGCCGTCCGTTGCAATACATTCTCACGGAGCGCGAGCGAATAACTCTCCTTTCTTGGCCTTCTTCTCTTCCTTTGTCGTAGTAATCATCCCTCATATAAAGTACCGTTATGTCCAGAATTCCATTGGCTACAAAATCGATCAATCATTTTCACCGGGAGGTGAAATTTGACGTGTCCGAAAAACTGACGTTCGTTGGTTGTTTGGTTTTATAACCCGAGATTGGAAGCACATAATAGGTAGAGTAGGGTGTCAATCAAACTGCGACAATTTTAGCTTTCCAACAATGTGTTGGTTGGTTTAACACAGCCTGAAGCCAGCAGACGAGGGCAAATGTGCCGCGACATGCCCGGAGGGGGGCCGCCGAACGTTAACAGGTTTAATGAAAAATCTGTCAAGAGATTATATTTTACTTAATCATTTTACTGGGGCACAGCAAAGCTTTACTGAGGCATGTGCCCCAGTAAATGGGGTGTAGTGACGCCACTGGGTGAAATACCTGGATATTTAGTCATTTCAACAGGGCAGGCCTTCTCCCCGGGCTTTGCTCGCCTCCCCTGCATTTTTTCCCAGCAGCAAGCTCCATTAATGTAACCACATTCTGTAAGCCCGCCAGGAAAGTATAGAGATCAAAGACACCGTTGTAAACTCTGTAATGGTGAAAAACAGACCGCTAGCGGGGAATAATGACCTCAATACAAGCTGCTCTCCTGTCGCTCAAAACTATGAAAAGTACATGGTAGCGGGAGGCTGAGGAATTCATTAATTCCGTATAAAAGCCTGCTGAGACAATACATTCACACTGCCAGAGAAGTGGGTCGGGATGATTCAGGTTCTCTGCTGAGAACATGCACAGGTTTGATGACATCCATCTAAGAGTTAGTGATTCTACGTGCAAGTAACTGTAGTGTAGTAGTTGCACCTTAAGAAAATGCATTTCTTTAATGTATTTTATAACATTTTGCTGGACCTTCTTGAGCCTTGTGCTGAAACCACAAATGTCCTCTGTACTTTAAAATAAATGGAAAATGGAAGATCAACTGCCCAAAGGAGTAAACTCGATCGGGGCTTAGCATTTCCAGACTTTAAATATTATTTTCAAGCTTTCTCTCTGAGACCTCTGATCACTTGGTTTGACACTCAAGCAGCTGTATCTTGGTGACCAATGGAGGAGAAGTTGGTGTCCCCATATAGACTTCAGGATATTGTGTATACCAACATATCAATTAAACAATGTAAATTACGATTTGGCCCTCTTATCACACATGTGATCCAGACTTGGCGTGACACTCAGAAAGTCAAGTCAAGTCAAGTCAGTTTTATTTGTATAGCACGTTTACAAATTACTAACAGCCAAACCAAAGTGCTTCACAACATGATAAAAACACATACAATGCAATAAAAATACACTAGAAAAAGAGGTAGAGTACAGTACATATAGGAAAGCAAGGGCAAAGTGCAATAAAAGAGACAAGAAAATTTGATAAAAAGTGCAGAGTGACAGCTGACGTCATGTATAGATGCTGGGCTAGCTCTGGTCAAAGGCCAGGGAGAAGAGGTGTGTTTTGAGCAAGGATTTAAAAACCTCCAGGCTCTGGGCAGATCTTATGTGGGGGGAGGCTGTTCCAGAGTCTGGGGGCAGCAGCAGCAAAGGCTCTATCTCCCCTGGTTTTTAGCCTGGTCCTAGGCACCTCCAGCAGCAGCTGGTCAGCAGACCTTAAGGCTCTGGATGCGGTGGGGTGATGTAGGAGCTCAGCTAGGTACGGTGGAGCCAGCCCATGTAGTGCTTTAAAAACAGTCAGTAAAAGTAAAAGTGGGTACTAACCGCCATCAATGGCACACGCATTCCCCTCTATTTAATAGCAATCTTCTCCTTATTGGACAACAACCTATTAGGTACCCTAGATGGGAAAAGAAAGGCATTCACATGTTGGGGGATATCTTCGATAACTCTGGTCTCCGCTCTTTCCAGGATCTATCCAACGGATATGATCTCCCCGGAACCTCCTTTTTCTTTTATTTACTAGAGCGTCACCGCTTTCACAAATTATTTTATGACAAAGAGACATCGAGAGGCTTCGTTTCTGACTTTTATCGCCATTTACTCATGTCCTCGTATAAAGACCTCCCCCTGGATACGATTTGGAGAAAGGATGTCCCGGAGTTGGATGTAGATTTTGATCGGGATGCAGTCTGGGAAAATGTTCGGTTATCCTCACACAACCCAGATCACCAACAGATTCATCAAAATGTTATTCACAGGACTTATTTAACCCCTAGACGATTGAATTCAATGGGTCTCAGACCTGACTCTTTATGTACCTTGTGTCCAAACGGTGCCACAGGTACATTTATGCACATGTACTGGGAATGCCCTCCTGTTGTGATTTTTGGGGAAAATGTTACATCTCAGCTCTCAGACATTTTCTCTTTGACCATACCTGTATCTCCTTCTGTATTGTTATTGAATGATCTCTCTCAATTACCGACCTCTATAAAGGTGAAAAGACTCATTTTGGCCAGCCTCACAGCCGCAAAAAAATGTATTGCCTCACATTGGTTTCACCCAGACAAACTCTGCCCGAAGGTATGGTTTCTCACCTACCTTGATGTGATCTATTTGGAGATATCCACGGCACGTGTTATAGGGGTTAAGGAATCTAATATCTCAATTTGGTTGGCTGCAGTGGCAAAGTTAAAAGAACGCATATAAGTTTGGAAATTTTTGTTTTGATTTTTGTTTTTGATTACTGAATAATGTATTGTGAGTGTGACTCACGTTGAGGTCCTTGGGTGAGCGGGGGGGGGGGGGGAAGAGAACGAGCGAGTGTCCATGTAGGATGATCACTGTACAGTCTATCTCAGTTATTGTCTTGTCATGTGGTGTTAAGTTATTGTCCTGGGAAGTCTTTTTATGTATTATTATTATTATTATTATTATTATTATTGTATTGTGATATGTTTTGTTTCATGTAAAAAAAAATAAAAAATTAAAATAATATTTGATTAAAAAGAATGGAAGACCTTCAGCTCCTCTTCAGTGACATGTTGTTGAAAGTGGTCTAAACTCTAATTGGAGGACACTTTATCAGTGTTTGAGAATCACATCCTCATAGTTTACATTGTAAGCAGCTGTGGGATATAAATATTTGGCCTGAAACTGGGGCAAGGGGATACTATCCCTCTGCCTGAAAAACAAACATGCTGTTTCCTGATCTCTCAGAATCTACAGGCTATCAGCTGTATCTAACTAGCTAACTAACTAATGTATGTAGTGTTTTAGGCTTTGATACGGTCAAATAGCATAACATCATCCACAAGGACTAATTCAATATCAGTTCATTATATTATCTGAAAATCCATGATATGATACATTAATTATCATCATTGTATTACTGATGTGAGAAAATGTCGTAGAGCAGTGCTTCTAAACTGGGTTGTAGGCCTGTTTCTGTTAGGTCAAGGGCTATTCTTGACTAAAGAAATCCTTATTGGTTAATAGTCATGGGATCTTGTTGACTTAATTGATCAGTTTTAATCAACAAATCTATAAATTGTGTTTCCCCACATACAATCATAAGGACCTCTTTAGATGTAGGGCAGACCTATAGTTGGGTCCTCACATAATAACAGTACCAAAGTAAAAAGAGTGTTTTCATGAGCCTTTCTCATTGGGGTACAGTACCAGGCTGAAAGGAAATCAATCGATATAGAATGTTTGAAATACTAAATCTTCTTTGATACCATCTTCTCATATATGCCATCGGTTCACTGAGCTGAGGAAATAGGCATTATAAAAGATAAAGACTTACATGTTCTGCGCTGTTCCAGTTCCCAGTTATCTCCATGTGGGTGTGTCCTGTACTGTTGATAGTTTCCTAAGAGACAAGAACATCATAACATATACCTGACTTCAATGCTACCATGTATATGTGTGTGTGTGTGTGTGTGTGTGTGTGTGTGTGTGTGTGTGTGTGTGTGTGTGTGTGTGTGTGTGTGTGTGTGTGTGTGTGTGTGTGTGTGTGTGTGTGTGTGTGTGTGTGTGTGTCCGTGTGTGTAGGGGGTGGTATTTTATTTCACTGTTATGTGAAAAAATAAAACATTTCACTCAATGGAGCAGACGTGGTTTTAATACTAAACACTTGTGCCCAGAAATGGTGCAGTGGTTAAGACCCCCGTCTCTGGAGCCACATGTACAAAACCTCTGCTGGCCTGGGATCAAATCCTTGCAGAACCTTCTGTCCTGTGTCTCCCTCTCAGCCTTCCTACGGTCTCAATAAAGAACCTTCTCTCCTGTGTCTCCTCTACTCTGTCTCCCTCTCAGCCTTCCTACGGTCTCAATAAAGAACCTTCTCTCCTGTGTCTCCCCTACTATGTCTCCCTCTCAGCCTTCCTGCTGTCTCAATAAAGAACCTCCTCTCCTGTGTCTCCCCTACTATGTCTCTCTCTCAGCCTTCCTACTGTCTCAATAAAGAACCTTCTCTCCTGTGTCTCCTCTACTCTGTCTCCCTCTCAGCCTTCCTACGGTCTCAATAAAGAACCTTCTCTCCTGTGTCTCCTCCTACTCTGTCTCCCTCTCAGCCTTCCTACGGTCTCAATAAAGAACCTTCTCTCCTGTGTCTCCTCTACTCTGTCTCCCTCTCAGCCTTCCTACGGTCTCAATAAAGAACCTTCTCTCCTGTGTCTCCTCCTACTCTGTCTCCTCTCAGCTTTCCTACTGTCTCAATAAAGAACCTTCTCTCCTGTGTCTCTACTACTCTGTCTCCTCTCAGCCTTCCTACAGTCTCAATAAAGAACCTCCTCTCCTGTGTCTCTACTACTCTGTCTCCTCTCAGCCTTCCTACAGTCTCAATAAAGAACCTCCTCTCCTGTGTCTCTACTACTCTGTCTCCCTCTCAGCCTTCCTACGGTCTCAATAAAGAACCTTCTCTCCTGTGTCTCCACTACTCTGTCTCCCTTTCAGCCTTCCTACGGTCTCAATAAAGATTCTCCTCTCCTGTGTCTCCCTCTCAGCCTTCCTACGGTCTCAATAAAGAACCTCCTCTCCTGTGTCTCTACTACTCTGTCTCCCTTTCAGCCTTCCTACGGTCTCAATAAAGAACCTTCTCTCCTGTGTCTCCTCCTACTCTGTCTCCCTCTCAGCCTTCCTACTGTCTCAATAAAGAACCTTCTCTCCTGTGTCTCCACTACTCTGTCTCCCTCTCAGCCTTCCTACGGTCTCAATAAAGAACCTTCTCTCCTGTGTCTCCTCCTACTCTGTCTCCCTCTCAGCCTTCCTACGGTCTCAATAAAGAACCTTCTCTCCTGTGTCTCCTCTACTCTGTCTCCCTCTCAGCCTTCCTACGGTCTCAATAAAGAACCTTCTCTCCTGTGTCTCCACTACTCTGTCTCCCTTTCAGCCTTCCTACGGTCTCAATAAAGATCCTCCTCTCCTGTGTCTCCCTCTCAGCCTTCCTACGGTCTCAATAAAGAACCTCCTCTCCTGTGTCTCCCCTACTCTGTCTCCCTCTCAGCCTTCCTACGGTCTCAATAAAGAACCTCCTCTCCTGTGTCTCCACTACTCTGTCTCCATCTCAGCCTTCCTACTGTCTCAATAAAGAACCTCCTCTCCTGTGTCTCCACTACTCTGTCTCCCTCTCAGCCTTCCTACTGTCTCAATAAAGAACCTCCTCTCCTGTGTCTCCACTACTCTGTCTCCATCTCAGCCTTCCTACTGTCTCAATAAAGAACCTTCTCTCCTGTGTCTCCTCTACTCTGTCTCCCTCTCATTCCTACAGTCTCAATAAAGAACCTCCTCTCCTGTGTCTCCACTACTCTGTCTCCTCTCAGCCTTCCTACAGTCTCAATAAAGAACCTCCTCTCCTGTGTCTCTACTACTCTGTCTCCCTCTCAGCCTTCCTACGGTCTCAATAAAGAACCTTCTCTCCTGTGTCTCCACTACTCTGTCTCCCTCTCAGCCTTCCTACGGTCTCAATAAAGAACCTCCTCTCCTGTGTCTCCTCTACTCTGTCTCCTCTCAGCCTTCCTACTGTCTCAATAAAGAACCTCCTCTCCTGTGTCTCCACTACTCTGTCTCCCTCTCAGCCTTCCTACTGTCTCAATAAAGAACCTCCTCTCCTGTGTCTCCACTACTCTGTCTCCCTCTCAGCCTTCCTACTGTCTCAATAAAGAACCTTCTCTCCTGTGTCTCCTCTACTCTGTCTCCCTCTCAGTCTGTCTACTGTCTCAATAAAGAACATTCTCTCCTGTGTCTCTCCTACTCTGTCTCCCTCTCAGCCTTCCTACTGTCTCAATAAAGAACCTTCTCTCCTCTGTCTCCTCTACTCTGTCTCCCTCTCAGCCTTCCTACTGTCTCAATAAAGAACCTTCTCTCCTGTGTCTCTCCTACTCTGTCTCCCTCTCAGCCTTCCTACGGTCTCAATAAAGAACCTTCTCTCCTGTGTCTCCCTACTCTGTCTCCCTCTCAGCCTTCCTACGGTCTCAATAAATAACCTTCTCTCCCGTGTCTCCTCTACTCTGTCTCCCTCTCAGCCTTCCTACGGTCTCAATAAAGAACCTCCTCTCCTGTGTCTCCTCTACTCTGTCTCCCTCTCAGCCTTCCTACGGTCTCAATAAAGAACCTCCTCTCCTGTGTCTCCTCTACTCCGTCTCCCTTTCAGCCTCAATAAAGAACCTTCTCTCCTACTCTGTCACCCTCTCAGTCTGTCTACACTGCTTTAGGGGTACCTCCTACCTTCTTGTGTCGCGATTAAAGGATGATAGGACTTATTGATTTCTTTACTAACTTAACATGCTTTACTCTGGTGTTATGCTGTTGCCGTGGTGAGAAACAGTTGTAATGTACAGTAGCATAGTGCTGCTCACACAAAGATCACGCTAAGGAAAACCATCCAACACACCCGTGTTATTACTAGGGAAGAGCATTTGAAGGCATATCAATATATTACTGTATTATATATATTACTCAAAGATTTGCACTGCATCTCTACCTAATTTTTGCATTTGAAAAAGTTAGCATTTTGTACTTCATTGTTTGCATTTTGTACTTTAGTTTGTACTTTAGTTTGTATATTGTATATTTTGTAGTGTTTGGCCTTTATTCTTTTAACTTTTTTTTGTATGAAGAACAGTCTCAGAGGGCTCATACAGAACCAAGCTTTTTTCACTGTAATGTACTTGTACCATATGTGACAAATAAAACAAAACTTGAACTTGAATTGGCAAATATTCCAGTAACCATGGCATGCCCATCCCTATATTACAACATTATAATTATATAATCTCAAAATGCATGGACATTTACATTTACATTTAGTCATTTAGCTGAAACGCTTTTATCCAAAGCGCCTTACAAGTTCTGTACGACAAGTCATTAGGGAGGGCACAACTCTATCAGCTGAGTAACACTGTTCATCAAAGTGTTGAGTGCTACAGTGTAGGTTAGTTTATTAGGACAAGTGCATGACGACAGTAAGGTTAGGGTTAGATTTTGTATTATTATTTTTTTTAGATAATGGTTGAATGGTCAATCTGGACATCAGGTACTGTATAGTTTCTCTCAATTCTGGAGATACCAGGTTTGCATCTGATGGCACTGGTTACTGTGTTGCTTTAGAGACAATCATCATCTGACTGAGAACAACAGAACAGAACAGAAAGTACCTCGTCAGACCCACCCAGCGCTGTTCTATTTCCATTCCTAGCGGTCCTCGTGCTTTCGTTGTGGTAGCTGGACAGCAGGTCCCGTGAACTTAGAGACGATTTGGCACTCTCTGTAGCTATCTGTTGGGATTCAATCAGACAGGGTCAGAATGGTTTTGATTTATTGATTGAAAACTGTATTAACAGATTGCAGAATGGGTACAATACAGTACGGCTCAATACACACAATTGTTAAGGGGATGCAGACCAGAGAAAGACTTTCGTCTTGTTTACATCAGGGTCCCCCATTTTCAATTCATCATAACATATATGACATACATGACATACAGGTAGACAGTACTGCTACATCTATACATTTATGACATACCAGATTTACAAATACAGTACTGTTTGTGATACAAAAAGAGTAAAACAAAAGAAAATAAGAGAGTATATACATTTGACGAAGAAACTGTACATTGTAGGAGGTGGGGTGGGGGGGGGGTTGGGTAGGTGGGGGGGGTGGGGGGGGGACTGTACATTGGAGGTGGTTGCAGGGGCGGACCTTCCTACAGGCGATATAGGCGGTCGCCTAGAGCGCCACCCAGAGGGGGGCGCCAAAAAAATAAATAAAAAAATAATTTTTTTTTTTTTTTTTTGCAGTTTTGGCGCCTCTATATCGGCAACCATTATTTTTACATAAAAAAAAATCTAACATAAGGGAAAATGAGCCAAAAATCTAAAACGGTCGGTCGGTCTGAGCCTCAGCTTTAGGTGTTCACAGTCAGAACATGCTAGAGTGCTGTGCATTGATGGGTATCGGTCAAGTGTTTATAGAATTGAGCGTTGAGGAAAGAAAGACTAACGTTAGAGAACTATGAAGAGGCAAAAGCCATAAAAAAAAAAAAAAAAAAAAAGTGGTGAATCTCGCCTAGGGCGCCAAATGTGCTAGGTCCGCCCCTGGGTGGTTGGGTGGGTGGGTGGGGTGAGGATGGGTAGGGGGGGGGGGGGGGGGGGGAACTGTACATTGGATTATCGACAAAACCTTACTAGGTCCAAGAAGAGGGTCTCGTGTATTACTGGGTTAGGACATTTACTGTACATTTGAGGGCGTTGGGTTAGGGTATTTACAGGGGCCAGTTTCGAATTCCAGTCTCCCGTAGGTGCTCTTTGAGAGTGGTTTTGAAAGTGGGTAGTGATACACATTCCTTTACAGCTGTGGGTAGGGCGTTCCACATTGATGTGGCATAATTGCGAAACGTGTTTAGTCCCTTGTTTGAGCCGAATCTGGGTTTAACATGATTTGATCCCGACAAATTATCTTTATCCTCCAATATGAATATGACACATTTTATTTTCTGGAGTATAATAGAATAGAATATTAATAATATTGGAACACGTGCCTGCACAAAGTAGCAATGATGAATGGTCAAAGACCATTATTAACCATTAAATTAACACTAAAGTATAGAAACAGCTGGCCAACAAAGTTGTTCGCTACACAATTATGGGCATATTGATTGATTGATTGATTGATTGATTGATTGATTGATTGATTGATTGATGACAATTTTAATAACAGATTGCAGAATGGGTGTACAATACAGTACGGCTCAATAATACACACAATTGTTAAAGGGGATGCAAACCAGAGAAAGACTTTCGTCTTGTTTATTACATCAGGGTCCCCCATTTTCAATTCATCATAAATATCCCCGACCCGTGGATCTCCAAATGTTATTTGAAAAATTCTAAACACTATAGTTTTTCTTTAGTTTTTAACTTGTTTTCAAATAGAAGCAGTAGTGTGGAGTCTGCTGTTTTTAGAAGAACAACAGACCTGGTCCACGGCCTCCTCCAGGATCTGCTGCGTGTCCTCCATCAGCATCTCCACCTCGCGGAACATCTCGTCCAGACTGGCCGCCTGGCCGCGCTCCTCCAGCTCGTCCTCCTCCAGCGCGTCTCCAGCGCGCACCGCGCCGCCGCTCACCACCAGGACACACAGCGACAGGGACGCGACAAGGCGCCGCACGGCCGGTAGCAGCAGCATCGTCCTGAGTCCTGAGTCCTCCTCGCTGTTTGAAGGACCTTCAGTTCCCCTAGTTGTGCCGAAGTGGAGAGAATGAGTCAAACCCACCGTGGATTATAACTGTCTGTATGTTGATGACGCACGCAAGGAGAGAGAGCACAGTGGCGCACACAGCTGGATGCGTTTTATTTGGAAAGTCTGAAGAAGAGGGAGGAGGGCGGATTGAAATTGATTGATTGAAAACTTTATTAACAGATTGCAGAACGGGTACAAATACAGTACAGCTCAATACACACAATTGTTAAGGGGAATAGGGGGTGCAGACCAGAGAAAGACTTTGGGGTGGTGATGGAACCGGAAAAGTATCAGATTTCTATGGAGTATAGCCTTTATTAATAAGCACTGTTTTGCAAAAATGGTTGATACTTTCACACGGACCGGGAGAAATTGTTTACATGTATTTTACATGTGCAGTGCCAGTTAGTCAGAAGAAGTGGTTAATGTTATGGGTTAGTTATAGCTAGGGATATATGTTTTTTTTCCTTTTAAGGTTAAAATTACGACGGCTTTGCAGCTTTGCCAAAATCTTGTGTTTTTGAACTTTGACATTTTAATTGAAATATCTATTAGGGAGGACAAGGTGGTTTTGCTTAATATATTTCTGTCAACTTCTTTTAACCATTCTAATCAGAAGAAAACAAATTCTTAAAAATGTGATGATACAAATAAATACATAAATAAAACTAATCAACATGGTTGCAATAAGTTACATAATATCTGACACAAATGTCTAGCAATCTCTCACTCTCAGGACAAAAACGACATCCGCAGAGAGAGATGTATGAGTTTGCCATCTCCACTACTGCGCGCCTTGTGGCAGTGTGGCAAAATTACTTTGTTGTTGTACTTTCACTTTCTTGCCGCTAGATGGCCCTATTTCCTCAATACTTTGAACCCACTCGGTCAGTAATGTTTCTTTAGGCTCAGGGATTCTCCAACATGTCACGTGGTGCCCTCTGTCAGCATTGATTGATTGAAAATTGTATTAACAGATTGCAGAATGGGTACAATACAGTAAGGGGATGCAGACCAGAGAAAGACTTGCGTCTTGTTTACATCAGGGTCCCCCATTTTCAATTCACCATAACATGACATACAGATAGACAGTACTGCTACATCTACATTTATGAGATACCAGATTTACAAATACAGTACTGTTTGTGATACAAAAAGAGTCTAAAAAAGACAAGGGTGATCATGGGTGATAGTCTGTCTGTGTGATGATTGATTGATTGATTGGTTGATTGATTGAAAACTTTATTAACAGATTGCAGAATGGGTACAGTACAGTACAGCTCAATACATACAATTGTTAAGGGGATGCAGACCAGAGAAAGACTTTCGTCTTGTTTACATCAGGGTCCCCCATTTTCAATTCATGATAACATATATGACATACAGATAGACAGTAGGCTACTGTTACATCTATACATTTATGACATACCAGATTTGCAAATACAGTAGGCCTACTGTTTGTGATACAAAAATAATCTAAAAAAGAGAGTATATACATTTGACGTAGAAACTGTACATTGGAGGAGGTTGGATAGGTGGGGTGGGGAGGGGTGTTGGGTGGGTGGGGGGGGGGGACTGTACATTGGAGGTGGTTGGGTGGGTGGGGGGGTTGGGTAGGAGGGGTGGGTGGGGGACACTGTACAACTGTACAAGCAAAACTGTACATTGGAATATTGACAAAACCATACTTGGTAATTTACTGTACATGATTCTATGCGATTAACCGACAATTTATAGCGCACCAGTCAATGGCTAACGTTTCAAACTTTAACTTTAGAAAGAAAGAAAGAAAGAAAGAAAGAAAGAAAGAAAGAAAGAAAGAAAGAAAGAAAGAAAGAAAGAAAGAAAGAAAGAAAGAAAGAAAGAAAGAAAGAAAGAAAGAAGAAAATAAAGAACGATAGCTATACTGTAAGTCTGTATGTATATCGTGTGTGTATGTGTGTGTGGTGGGGGTTGTTTGCTCTGGGAGAAGGAGAGATAGTGCTGCTGCTCTCACACCTGTTGTGGAGCAATAAACCAGAGAGAGAGAGAGAGAGAGAGAGAGAGAGAGAGAGAGAGAGAGAGAGAGAGAGAGAGAGAGAGAGAGAGAGGGGGGGGGTTGTCTCGATTATTGTGGCTAATTCTGGCACATTTAAAGAAATGTTCATTAATTAACGTGACCATGTCCCTGTCGAATATAAATAGAAGGAGGCGGTGGAGAATAATAATTGATTGTTTATATCATCGTGGTATATGAAATTAATTATATTCATCGTGGCATGCTTTGTTTATAAAAGTGGGGCATATTCTGCCCCTTGCTCCCCTTTAATTAAAAGCATGGCATTATCAGGTATTCATGCGAGTTATGTAGCCCCCCCTTACTCATGAGTTTTAAAAAGTGGGCCACACATACTGGAATAATTTAATACCCATGGTTAACCAAGGTCACCATTTTATCAAACACTAGACACAATTTAAATTTTCTGACTGATCGCACTGCGTAACCTGTTGAATCTGTCTTGATTGATTGATTGAACATTTTATTAACAGATTGCAGAATGGGTACAGTACAGTACAGCTCAATACACACAATTGTTAAGGGGATGAATGAATGAATGAATGAATGAATGAATGAATGAAAACTTTATTTAACAGATTGCAGAATGGGTACAATACAGTACGGCTCAATACATACAATTGTTAAGGGGATGCAGACCTGAGAAAGACGTTTGTCTTGTTTCCATCAGGGTCCCCCATTTTCAATTCATATAGACATTTATGACATACACAACATACATGACATTTATGGCATAGGGACATATAGGTATTTAGTACTGATACATTTGTGACATAGGCGGTATTCAAATATACAGTACTGTTACCCCTAGATCCTGACAGAGTATATACATATGATGGGGAGGGGACTGTACATTAGGAGGGGGTGGGTGGGTGGGAGGGAAATATACATACGGCGGGGAGGGAATATATACATGCGGTGGTGAGGAGACTGTCTATTAGGAGGTGGTGGGGGTTTTGGGCATTTACGGTGGCCAGTTTCGAATTGCAGCCTCCCGTAGGTGCTCTTTAAGGGCGGTTTTGAATGTGGGCAGGGATTCACATTCCTTTACAGCTTTGGGTAGGGCGTTCCACATTGTTGTGGCATAATTGCGAAACGTGTTTAGTCCCTTGTTTGAGCCGAATCTGGGTTTAACATGATTTGTTGAGCTTCCTCTGGTGTAGTGGTTGTGGTATTCACTGACCTTTGGGAAGTATTTTGACATGTACATGGGCACCCCGGTCGTATAGTGTATCTTGTAGACCAGGCCCATTGCAAGTTGCTGTACTCTGTCGTCTACTCTAAGCCATCCTAGGTTGGCAAAGTGGGCAGGGGTGAGGTGGGTTCTGGGGTTCAGGTCAAGTAGTAGTCTGACCAGTTTGTTTTGTGATGTTTGTAATTTTGTTTTAAGCGCCTTTGAGGTGCTTTGGTACCATGAGGTGCACGCATAGTCATAGTACCCTTGAATGAGTGCTCCTGCCAGAGTCTTCAGGGTATTCTTGTTTACCAGAGAGGAGATCCGGTACAAGAATCTAGTTCGTTGGTTGACTTTTTTTATTACATTGGATGCCATTTTGTCACAGGAAAGATTTGCCTCTAGGATGGAACCCAGGTAGGTAATTTCGTCTTTCCTTGTGACAATATTGTCACCCACTGTAACTGAGAAGCCGTCGGTCTTGCTGAGTTTGTTATTTGAACCGAAGAGAATGGACTCTGTTTTGCCCATGTGTAATGATAGTTTGTTATCAGCGAGCCATATGCAGATTTTGCCTAGTTCCGTGCTGAGGGCTTTTTCAACCTGCAATTTGTTCTTGTCAGAGACCAGCAGGGCTGAGTCGTCCGCAAACAGGAACAAGTTGCAGTCACAGGCTGACGACATGTCATTTGCATAAATTAGGAAGAGTAGCGGTCCTAGTATGCTTCCTTGTGGAACACCACAGCTCACTGTGAGGGGGGGGGGATAGAGTACCGTTTACCTCTACCATCTGTTCTCTCCCCTCCAGGTAGGATTGCAGACCAGAGAAATACTTTCGTCTTGTTTACATCAGGGTCCCCCATTTTCAATTCATCATAACAATAACATACATGACATACACACAACATACAGATAGACAGTACTGCTACATCTATACATTTATGACATACCAGATTTACAAATGTACAGTACTGGTTTGTGATACAAAAAGAGTCTAATTGGAAGCATCTGGTTTCCTTTGAGGGAAGGTAATTGACAGTGGATCCCCATTCGGCAACACATCACACTCCCCCCAGTGTGTCGCTCCAGACACCATTGGACGGACGGACGGACGGGGGGGGCGCTCCTAGGTGCTGCAGGCACCGCCTTTAAGCGCGTCGGCGGCGCACGGCGCGCCTGTGTGTTTGGGTTGATCCAGAGTGGATGACAGCCGCGGTCCTGTGTGTTTGGGTTGATCCGGAGTGGATGACAGCCGCGGTCCTGTGTGTTTGGGTTGATCCAGAGTGGATGACAGCCGCGGTCCTGTCCCCCTCCTTCCTCTCCCCAAAGAAGCGTGAGTGTTGTGCGCGCGGACCGAACGATTCTCAGCAATGTTTTTCAAAATGTGGCTATTTTTTCCTCTTTCTTTTTTCTTTCTTCTTTTAGACCTCTGCGTACTCCGGTTTTGAGGTAACGTTATAGTTACTTACATTATGCATTTACAATAGCCTTTGTGTAGTTTATTATTGTAGGGCTTATTCTTGTTATCTGGTGGTTGCGCTGCTGCTGAAATATTTATCCTGGTCTCTGAAGATCTAGCCTTACAGATATTCGGCTCGAAGCAGCATATAGGGTTCAGTTTCCAATTAAGTGACTCTTTTTAATTTGTACAGCAGGTGACGTGGACTGCTATACGACCTATACGTTATTAGGTGCAATGTTTGTAGGCGATCTACTGCTGGGGATAAGACCAGAGGTTGTTCTTCTCGCAGACTTTGGATCATTGATTGAATAGAAATATAACACTTCACTAACCCTCACTCAGACTCGTGCAACAAGTGATTTATTATTATCCAATATCGATGGTTATATTTGATTTGAATTCGTTGTGTGTTAAGTGTCCACCACGACCACTTCTTCTCACCGATTATTCCGAGGTGCGAGTCTTGTGTGTAGCAGGTGGCTTCACGTGTCCCCCTGCAGTGACATGCAGGTCAAGCCAGTGAAGCCAGAAGGCTCATATTAGAAACTCTGTTGTTCTGGACTTGTATTGGTTCAGACTAGGGGCACACTTTCAGTCAATCTGCTGTTGAGAAGCCTTACAGCTTATGTTGTGTTGTGTTATGTTACTAATAGCCTAAGTGTGGACATTACAGCTTACTCATAATATCACTTAATCTATGTTGTAATGCTACTGTACCTTGTGTCCAAACTGAATTTAAGGAGTAGTTCTCTTTTCTTACATAATTCAGAGCTGGCTGGTGTAGCAACTGGCAAAATTATGGTTGACTGTCGTTTTAGGTGAGCAGAGCCTGTTGCTTGATCAATCAATATGTAAAACACTCAACATACTGAATGAATTGTCCTGTAGAAATGTTTTTCTGCATGTTCTCTAGTCTAAGTAGCTAGTTTTTTTTTTACTCTGTACTGTATACTTAAGTAAAATCTTTTGCTACTTGTACTTTACGTGAGTATTTTCACTTGAAGGGACTTTATACTTTTACTCCGCTACATTTCAAAGGAAATATTGTACTTTTTACCCCACAAAATGTATCTGAACCCCATCAGTTACTAGTTGAAGAAAAATATTTTGCATAGAAAACGTGGCAAAAATGTATGAAGATGATATACGTTCACATTTTGAAGCCTGACCACTTCAAGAGGACATAATCATAGCCAGTATAACTGGACCACTTTAACACATAATCATAGCCAGTATAACTGGACCACATAGCACTTTAACATGACCTGTAGAGGTCAATGGATCGAGGTTTGAACTGGAGCACTGGAATACATTATGTAGAATGCATACTTTTACTTTAGATACTTAAGTAAAAGTAGTGAAGTATTTGCTATTGAAACTGAAGTAGAATTCCAATGGATGACATTTACTTTGACCAGATTACTCGATTATCTGGGCATTTCTGCTTTTACTTAAGTAGAGGAAGTGCAGAACTTCTTCCACCACCGCTACCCTGTCAGTATATTGCTTATTGGGCCTCGTTTTTGGAGTGTGTTTGTCTGTTCACTCCTCTGTATCAAACATGGATTAACAAGCTTCAGGAAATGCAACGTTTGCAAGCAGCTTAAAGCCGTTGTGAGGTGGAAGTCGGCACATTGGACCTGGGTCAGGATAAGGTGCTCACTGGTCAAAGGAGCTGGACGTCTTGGACAACAAATCCTCTTGAAATGGAAGCTTTTCAACAGTGGAAACTGTTGTGATCGTAGAAGAGGCTTAGGCTACCGGCTACTACTGCGGATAGGCAACTATAGTACTATAATAATGAAAGCAATTGATGACAATCATGAGCTTTATTTACATAGAATTTTTCAAAACATACTTACAAAGTGCTTCACAGTTTTAAAAAGTGAGAAACTGAAAAGAAAAGCAAGAATAAAAACTTGGTGTGCATTGTTTGCCAATAACTTCAGACCTCATTGTTTGATTGATTGAAAACTTTATGAACAGATTGCAGAATGGGTGCAATACAGTACAGCTCAATACACACAATTGTTAAGGGGATGCAGACCAGAGAAAGACTTTCGTCTTGTTTACATCAGGGTCCCCCATTTTCAATTCATCAGGACATATATGACATACACGACATACAGATAGACAGTACTGCTACATCTATACATTTATGACATACCAGATTTGCAAATACAGTACTGTTTGTGATACAAAAAGAGTCCAGAAAAGGGAGTATATACATTTGACGTAAAAACTGTACATTGGAGGAGGTTGGGTGGGGTTGTGTGGGGGGGGGGGGGGGGGGGTTGGGTAGGGGGGGGTTGGGGGGGAAACACTGTACAACTGTACAAGCAAAACTGTACATTGGGATATTGACAACCATATTTACATTGGAGGGGGTTGGGTTAGGACATTTACAGGGGCCAGTTTCGAATTGCAGTCTCCCGTAGGTGTTCCTTGAGAGTGGTTTTGAAAGTGGGTAGTGATTCACATTCCTTTACAGCTTTGGGTAGGGCGTTCCACATTGATGTGGCATAATTGCGAAACGTGTTTAGTCCCTTGTTTGAGCCGAATCTGGGTTTAACATGATTTGTGGAGCTCCCTCTGGTGTTATGATCGTGGTATTCACTGACCTTTGGGAAGTATTTTGACATGTACATGGGTACCTTGGTCGGTCGTGTAGTGTATCTTGTAGACCAGGCCCATTGCAAGTTGCTGTACTCTGTCGTCTACTCTAAGCCATCCTAGGTTGTCAAAGTGGGCAGGGGTGAGGTGGGTTATAGGAGTAAGGTCAAGCAGTAGTCTGACCAGTTTGTTTTGAGATGTTTGTAATTTTGTTTTTAGCCCTTTGAGGTGCTTTGGTACCATGAGGTGCAAGCATAGTCAGTCGTAGTACCCTTGAATGAGTGCTCCTGCCAGAGTCTTCAGGGTATTCCTGTTTATGTTGGCGCTTTGTGTTGGGGCTTTATGTTGGCGCTTTGTGTTGGGGCTTTATGTTGGGGCTTTATGTTGGGGCTTTATGTTGGGGCTTTGTGTTGGGGCTTTATGTTGGGGCTTTATGTTGGCGCTTTGTGTTGGGGCTTTATGTTGGGGCTTTATGTTGGCGCTTTGTGTTGGGGCTTTATGTTGGGGCTTTATGTTGGCGCTTTATGTTGGGGCTTTATGCTAGGGCTTTATGCTAGGGCTTCATGCTACGGGTTTAGGGTTTAGGTTGGGGCTTTTGGTTTTGGCTTTATGTTAGGGCTTCATGTTGGCGCTTTATGTTGGGGCTTCATGTTGGGGCTTCATGTTGGCGCTTTATGTTGGGGCTTCATGTTGGGGCTTCATGTTGGCGCTTTATGTTGGGGCTTCATGTTGGGGCTTCATGTTGGGGCTTCATGTTGGGGCTTCATGTTGGCGCTTTATGTTGGGGCTTTATGTTGGGGCTTCATGTTGGCGCTTTATGTTGGGGCTTCATGTTGGGGCTTCATGTTGGCGCTTTATGTTGGGGCTTCATGTTGGGGCTTCATGTTGGCGCTTTATGTTGGGGCTTCATGTTGGGGCTTCGTGTTGGTGCTTTGTGTTGGGGCTTTATGTTGGCACTTTGTGTTTGGGCTTCATGTTGGGGCTTTATGTTGGCACTTTATGTTGGCGCTTCATGTTGGGGCTTCATGTTGGGGCTTCATGTTGGGGCTTCATGTTGGCGCTTTATGTTGGGGCTTCATGTTGGGGCTTCATGTTGGTGCTTTATGTTGGCGCTTTATGTTGGGGCTTCATGTTGGCACTTTATGTTGGCGCTTTATGTTGGGGCTTCATGTTGGGGCTTCATGTTGGCGCTTTATGTTGGGGCTTCATGTTGGGGCTTCATGTTGGTGCTTTATGTTGGCGCTTTATGTTGGGGCTTCATGTTGGGGCTTCATGTTGGCGCTTTATGTTGGGGCTTCATGTTGGCACTTTATGTTGGCGCTTCATGTTGGGGCTTCATGTTGGGGCTTTATGTTTGGCGCTTTGTGTTGGGGCTTCATGTTGGCACTTTGTGTTGGGGCTTCATGTTGGCACTTTGTGTTGGGGCTTCATGTTGGGGCTTCATGTTGGCACTTTGTGTTGGGGCTTCATGTTGGGGCTTTATGTTTGGCGCTTTGTGTTGGGGCTTCATGTTGGCACTTTGTGTTGGGGCTTCATGTTGGCACTTTGTGTTGGGGCTTCATGTTGGGGCTTCATGTTGGCACTTTGTGTTGGGGCTTCATGTTGGCACTTTGTGTTGGGGCTTCATGTTGGCACTTTGTGTTGGGGCTTCATGTTGGGGCTTCATGTTGGCACTTTGTGTTGGGGCTTCATGTTGGCACTTTGTGTTGGGGCTTCATGTTGGCACTTTGTGTTGGGGCTTCATGTTGGGGCTTCATGTTGGCACTTTGTGTTGGGGCTTCATGTTGGCACTTTGTGTTGGGGCTTCATGTTGGCACTTTGTGTTGGGGCTTCATGTTGGCACTTTGTGTTGGGGCTTCATGTTGGGGATTCATGTTGGCACTTTGTGTTGGGGCTTCATGTTGGCACTTTGTGTTGGGGCTTCATGTTGGCACTTTGTGTTGGGGCTTCATGTTGGCACTTTGTGTTGGGGCTTCATGTTGGCACTTTGTGTTGGGGCTTCATGTTGGCACTTTGTGTTGGGGCTTCATGTTGGCACTTTGTGTTGGGGCTTCATGTTGGCACTTTGTGTTGGGGCTTCATGTTGGGGCTTCATGTTGGCACTTTGTGTTGGGGCTTCATGTTGGCACTTTGTGTTGGGGCTTCATGTTGGCACTTTGTGTTGGGGCTTCATGTTGGGGCTTCATGTTGGCACTTTGTGTTGGGGCTTCATGTTGGCACTTTGTGTTGGGGCTTCATGTTGGCACTTTGTGTTGGGGCTTCATGTTGGCACTTTGTGTTGGGGCTTCATGTTGGGGATTCATGTTGGCACTTTGTGTTGGGGCTTCATGTTGGCACTTTGTGTTGGGGCTTCATGTTGGCACTTTGTGTTGGGGCTTCATGTTGGCACTTTGTGTTGGGGCTTCATGTTGGCACTTTGTGTTGGGGCTTCATGTTGGCACTTTGTGTTGGGGCTTCATGTTGGCACTTTGTGTTGGGGCTTCATGTTGGGGCTTGTTCTTTCTTTTTGTGTATCGGTATCCAGACAGACTAAAAACACTGAGGGGAACAGCTGGTGTGGCAAAGTTCAGGAATGTGCTGATTTTCTTTGCACAGGATTCTCCATGGTTTTTATTATTATAGTCGGATCAAATAGCATATTTCCTTTTAACCCTTTCAAATGTACAATCTCACACGTGAGAGAATTCTGAGAACTTAACGTTCTAATAATGATGTAACAACAGCTGCTGGCCAATAAAAGCTAGAGTTTTGGAACTCCCAAGAGAATATATAAAAGAAAAGAAGGCTACACCTGAAGGGGTTAAAGCTATAAGCCACATTATAACCAAAGTGCTGTCGCTGGCAGTGAATGAAGGGTTCAATCACCCTTTGTCAACATGATCCTGCTGCCAAAGACGGAAATCTTGTGTCATGTTGTCAAGAGACGAAACCTGTTGCTTCTCTATTATTGATTTGAGTGGGAAACTGACTTCTATTGAATGTTTGTTTAGGCCGAGTGAGCTTTGTTTCATTTTACTCCTGAAAATGATGATTGGGAAATCATCTGGGTATATTGTCTATGTCTCGACAGTTGTCTCCTATTCAGTCAAAGGAGCAGCTGCGTGATTTGTCTCTTCACAGATAACAAATCGCAGATGACATTTGCGAGACGTTAATTAATGTCCACAAATCCAGACTGAACTGTCCAAATTGGGAATAACATATTAAGTAGATTATATTTTTTGGCTAGATTTCTATCCTAAAAAGCCTTGATCTTTGTCCTCATATTGTTACCACCAACCCTCGAGATGCTAATCTCCATCTGTTTTCATGTTGGCTTTTCATAAATAATCTGTTTCATGTTGCCTATGCGGGGTAAAAAAGAAAAACACCATTACACAAGCCATGACTTCCTGGAATAAGTCGTAGACTTATAAGGGGCTGTCCCTGCATATCTGCCCAGAGAGAGGGAGAGGGAGGGAGACCAAAATACACCAGGGACCGGAGTGTTGCTGTCAAAGCAGTTGAGCTACTGTCAGATGAGACAGGCCAAGTTGAGCGACAGTAAATTGCACTAGTTTCCATGTTTGGCTCGGTGTGTTAGTGTTAGATGGTGGTAATATTAAAATGGGTTCTAAAGTTTTAGCAGAGAAAGTTGTTGCGGCTTCAACAGGTGATACAGTATGTTTTGATTGTGTTATTTTGTATGAAGCTGCAGTACCGGA
The DNA here is from genome assembly GCF_963971535.1 of Notolepis coatsorum. Classification (NCBI taxonomy): domain Eukaryota; kingdom Metazoa; phylum Chordata; class Actinopteri; order Aulopiformes; family Paralepididae; genus Notolepis; species Notolepis coatsorum. The sequence goes on along the minus strand of NC_140170.1, from coordinate 48,680,726 downwards.
CGTATTGTTGCAGCCTTCCCAACTCTTTCCCCAACTTACACGAGGCAGGCTCAGTGGACTCGGTGGGCTAGATTATGAGACTATGTAGAATGTAGTAGATGGATGAGTAGGTACTGTAGGTAAGACTAGACTGGCATCATAAACCACAAAAACAGTTGGGCTGACTAGAACATTTCTATAAAAAACTTGGGTCTCTTGGTCGCTTCCAAACTCTATTCAAGTCTTGAGGACTCTGTACTGTAGTAGGCAGTGGCAGGTGGAGAGAGTAGCCTCTCACCCTAAAGTCACCAGGAGTTAGGGGCTGTACCGAATGTCATTTTCTTTTTCTTTTTTTTTTATTCTAAGCTTCTATTGAAGCTTTCGAATGAAGCTTCGAATGTCTGTCGTCATATTTTATGACGTAATCATAAAAAAAATAACAAAAATCCTCAATTTGAATTACCGTAATTCTTCTAATAGTAACCGGGTCTCAAATACAAGCCGGGTCTCTATTAATGGCCGGGTGCGCTCTTGAGCTAAGCAATTATAAGCCGGCCTCCTAATACAAGCCGGGTTACTAATATACTGAGCTGCATACTGAGCTAGTTACTTGATTTCACTTTGAAAACGTTGAAATGACCAGTGACCACCTGTAATTGCACTGTTTACTATTTCATACAGTACTTGGTTTCAATAAATGAACCCAGTACATTTTACTGGGTTCAAACTGACACAAAATGTTGATTTATTCATTATGATCCATTTGAAATATAGGCCTCCCTCTTATACAGGCCTCCTCCTAATACAAGCCTGGTACCCGCTACAGTTGAAACAAATACAAGCCGGGGTTACTATTAGAGGAATTACGGTAAGTGATTAATCTGATTTTAAATGGGTCTAAATCTTTTTTTAAATAAAATCAACTTTCTGAACATAACTCGTCAGTTTCGTCAACATAAATAATCCAACATGGGCACGGTTGGTACGAAAGTGATGGTGACGTCTTGATGGAGCCGAGCGGATGCAGATAGGCTACATCTATGATAAATGTTTTATTTAAATTTTTATGACTGGTCATATACTATAATAGTATAATACTATAATATTAGTGTAGCCTAATCTTTATCTGCAACTGTGAAGAAAAACCCCATTGGTTTAAACAGAATGAATAGACGCACACAAAAAAAAGAATAATAATAATAATAATACAAGAAGCTTTGAACTATTCGGTACAGCCCTACCAGGAGTCTAATACCCATTAGCCCATACAATCCTATACTTCTTGAGGGCACATATGGGTCCAAATCCCCCCCACAAGTTCTAAAGTTTAATCTAAAGCAGCATAAAGCCAATGTGACCTTTAGCATTGGAAGCCTTGTACAAAACCTATTACCTTTTTATAGCTTGCGTCTACTAGATGCACAAACTTAAAGGGGAATGCCACCAATGTTGTTCTTCCTTTCGAGGACAGTTCAGTCAGTATTTGGGAACACGCACCACTCTTTCCTAAAGGTGGAAATCGGAGAGAGAACCCTCCAATGTGAGGGCGATATAACTCAAATCTTTGGCTGATCTGTAGACGGTAGTGTTGTCAGTGACGATACCAACATTTTGACTTCGATACCGATACCTGCCTAGGTATCACGATACCGATTTCTAAATGATAAAACGGCAAAAAAACTAAAACATCAGGGAAAGTAATGGAATATAATGTTAGAACAGAACATGGAACATTCTTTATAAAATATTTAAATGTATTTGTCGAGTCCTGGCTTTAGGCAAAATCACCAACAAGACGATGTGGAAAACTGCTTTTAGTGAGTTCAGCTGACACTGTTGACACGCCCACTACGCAGAGCCTGCACTATCTCTCTCCCTCCCACACACACACACTGCTCCGGTCACGAATCTACTCAACTCATAGAAAACACGGCATGGGGCTATTAATCTAAAAGTATCGATACTAACTTTTTAACGGCTGGGTATTGCGATACTTTTCTAGTATCGGTGTATCGTGCAACCCTAGTGAATGGGGCTCTCGATTTACGAGACATACAACTTTTGCGGGAACTCTTGAGCACTAAAATTTAGGTTTAACGTTTTTTCCTTTTTTTAAAGGGGCTCTTCATCCAAAACAATACTGATTTTATTTTGCACATAATCTCTCACGTACTCTCTCACATACTATCTAAAGATCGTATGAACAGTTTTTCACATATTTATTTAGCTTGACAGTTATTGAGAGTAAATGAGTTTGAACATGGCCACCAGTGATGTCATCAGTGACATTGACTCATTGTTCTTACTGTAATTACAGCTGAATGAAATGATAAGGTAGCAGTCCCTATAAAGACAACGTATTGGTGTTTGGTCATTTCATGGTGCTGTAATTAACACAACGCAAGGATTCAATGTCGCCCATGACATCACTGGTGGCCATATTCAAACTCATTTACTTAATAATTAAATGTGTACAAAACCTGTTTATAGAGTTTTTGGATATGTGGGAGTTTATGTGCAAAATAAATCAACAAACATTTCCTTTTTTTTGTATGTACTACCTACGTACTGTACCACATACTGTACAACGGTCTAAAGCCACAGGACTCTTCAAGCAGGCTAATCCCAGCCCAAACCACTTCAGAATGTGCTGTTAATACTGCGACTGAGGAATGTGCTGTTAATACTGTGATTGAGGATTAAGGGTTAGATTTCTGCCTGATTCACATGCATTCACCATACTGTGCGTGTGTAATTTTGTACGTAAGCAAGCATATGGCACGTATTATTATACCATGGGAGGGAAGGCAAAATCGACCTGACGGTTTTCTTCACTAGAATTATCCAAATTAAATGATATGCGAGTGACTATTCTATCTTTTGTTTCACTTACTCCACATATCTTCAAAAATCCTCTCCGATGGAGGGTGGTCCCTGACACAAAATGTTTATCAAATATAGGAGTTTGCGGCCTGGTGTGTATATTTTGAGGTTCCTTGAAATAGTTTGGGAAACACTGCTCTAAAGAACTAGCTTATGATGGCTCTCAGAAAGAGTTTCTGATTCTTTTTCCATACCATAACTACCTTTTCTTTTCCTATTATGATCATACTGCTTTTATTGCTTTTGGTGGGAAGTGTGGTCACTCATTTGTGCCTGGGTAACCTTTGTTCCCTTCAGGTGGGGGGATTCCACGCTCTCTGTATGCCCTTATTAGTAAACAACGGTCAGATAGGTCAGACAAACTGATGAGGTTAAACTTAAAAAACCATGTAAGGGTTTATAAACCAGTGTTTGAATTATGATTGGCTGTTTCACACAGGCAACTGTGTTCATTCATTCATTCAACTACCTTTATATATCTGATGGATAGAACCACACTCAGGGTTGAGGCAGTCGGCTACTTTCTTCACTTCATGGTATGTACGAAGTCACGGTTTCTTATGGTATCTACCAAATCACTGTTTCTTAAACTTATGGCATGTTGCCACATTACAGTTTGTTTTAATTACAGTCCAACTCCCGGGGGGAGGGGGGTGGGCGCTGCTACTGCTACATTTCTTTGAAGTTGGTCCAGGGCTGGATACGTTTAGGAGTCCCCCTGCTCTAATGAATGGTGTTGCTTGATATTTGCTTGCTACTGTGGCCTGGGTTTAGCAAGTGATGGGGAGTTTCATTAGCCATTTCCTGTTGTACAATCTTAGTTGTTTTGACTTCATATTGGTTGAATGGATTAGTTTGTTGGAGGTAGTAGGCTGTCGGAATACAAAAAAAAGGAGTGTTAAGATATGGACTTTTATCTTTTTGCTTCATAATTGGTGGTGGGCAGTAAGGTTGGGCGATAATTCGGCGTGAACATTTATCATATCGGGATCATATCATGATCAAATGTGATGTCGTGCACAATTGTCACCTAGATGAATGACCACAACCACATTTACTATAATTTCTTTGTTTTGAGGGGATGTTATTTGAAAATAAAAGGTTTTGGTTTGAAATTATATTTGTACATTCGATTTGATTTATTTGGCAATAAATAGTCCATTTAATGAACAGCAATAGGGTTATTTTACATACATGAACAGATATTGCGATGTACCCAAATGAAAAAATCCCAAATGATACCTGTGTTGAGGGTTGGTTTAAATCTTTAGAAAATTCTTGAACCTTTAAAAAAATATATTATCTGTGGCAAGAGACAAACCGATTAAAAATAATACTTTTATAGAGATTGTTGCATCTCTTCCTCCCTTTTTTATTTTCATTTATTTATCATAATCTTTCAAGAAGTTTAGATTTGAGAATATTTTATTTTAGACGTTTGGTATGATTTGTCAATATAAATGGTGCATTAACCCATTCCGTGCCAATCACGAATATAGTCGGGTTTTAATCGTTATTTCTTTTATTAGCGATATCCATTCATTTTCATCCATCCAACCTGATGTTATCATTGGGAATGGGTCTGAGCTTGCAAAAGGGCAAATACCGCCGCCTATCGTCTCCCGGATGGTATTGCACATCATTGGATTGGATTGGCTGGGGATGTGCATCAGGAAAATAAACTCCGGTCCGGGTTTCCCTTCTCGGGCATGCAGTATTGTGTTACCACATTGACTGGGGAGGCTGGGAGCAGCGTGGATTATGTGTTTTGGACTATAACGTTGGATCAATGGACTCGATCGATATTTGGAATGGCGATCAGGAATTGGATTAATCTTTTTGCAGAACATCTGATGGACTCTGTTACCAGTCTTGGGTTAATCAGATGTTCCTTTCACCGCCATCGGAGCGTGTGTGTGTGTGTGTGTGTGTGTGTGTGTGTGTGTGTGTGCGTGCCGTTGGCGTGGAGCAAGACACAGATAAGCGATTTTTCAGCCCGCTTCTCTAGCGTGCATAAGTGTTAAGTTCACTTCTACTGCGGCCATTACGGTAATCTGGATAAAGGTGAATGGGCACTGTTGTTGCGCGTCACTGGTTTTGGACTGGAGGAAGGCTGTGGCCACTACGCTGTGGAGCGTGAAATAAACATGAATGAAAGATAACGGTTGTCTTATTTGCGAGTTAACATGGTAGCAGAGGATGTCGGCCTCTAACGTTAATAACTACAGGCAGCCGCCTGGACTGGACGAAAAGACGTCTTTTGAGAAGTGGAAGAATGAAGTGGAGATGTGGAGTCGGGTGACGGATTTAGCCAAGAAGAAACAAGCGTTGGCTGTTGCTCTATCGTTGACGGGTAGAGCGAGGGATACTGCGTTGGAAATACCTGTCGATGATCTGAATAAGGATGATGGAATGGTAACTTTGATTCGGGAACTTGACAGTGTGTTTTTGAGAGAAGAGAAGGACCGGGCTTACGAAGCCTATTTGGAGTTTGATCAGATTTCGCGAGGAGACGGCGTCTCTATGGTGGACTATATTGTTGATTTTGAACAGAAGTACAACCGGATCAAGAAGTTCGATATGGTTCTACCTGACGCTGTTTTGGCATTCAAACTACTGGATACAGCGGGCCTCGACATCAAAGACAAACAACTGGCGTTGACTGCCTGTGGTAAGCACACCTTTGTTGATATGAAGTCAGGACTGAAACGTATATTTGGAGAAAAAACAGAGAAAAGGGCAGGAGGCATTACTGTGAAGCAAGATGCAGCTTTTTACACAGATCAGAGACGAGAGCAGCAGAGGCGGGAGCAGCCGCGATCTCAAAGTGGACAAGTTAGAGGACCATTCGCAGGCACTAATCCGCTTGATAAATTTGGAAGACGAACGAAGTGTGGGATTTGTCAGAGCACATTCCACTGGGTGAAAGATTGCCCAAACAAGAAAGAATATGTAAAAGTGACGGAAGAAAATGAAGAGCCAGATGAGTGTAATATAACACTTATTTCTAAGGTATCAGATGCAGCAATATTCATGGTTGAGGCTCTGGGAACGGCCGTCATTGATACGGCATGTACACGGACTGTATGTGGTGAAAAATGGCTGGATAACTATGTTGGGGGACTAAATGAGAAACAAGTCAAAAGGTTGGTTAGCACAGAGAGTAGCAAACCTTTTAAGTTTGGGGATGGGCGAGTTGTGCATTCTACAAAAAAGGTCAAGATACCAGCCAAGATAGGAGAAACAAAATGTTATATTGAAACAGAGGTAGTCTCATCTGACATTCCTTTACTGCTCAGTAAAACTTCGCTAAAGAGGGCAGGAGCTGTGTTGAACCTGGAAAACGATACAGCTATAATGTTTCAGAAACCAGTAGCTCTAGAGTTGACTTCATCTGGACACTACTGTCTGAACATACTGGATAAGGAGTCCCCGAGTGAAGCATATGAGAATGTGGTCCTGGCCATCACAGATAATATGACCAGTGTGGAAAAACACAAAGCTTTACTTAAACTTCACAAGCAATTTGGACATGCATCAGTTGATAGGCTAAAGAAGCTGCTGACAAATGCTGGAAACACGGATGATGAATGCACTGCTATTCTAGGGGAAATAGTAGGAAAATGTGAGATATGTCTCAAGTACAGCAAGGCTAAGCCCAAGCCTGCTGTTGGTCTGCCCATGGCCTCCAGGTACAACGAGACTGTGGCAGTTGATCTACATGAGCTAGAACCAAATGTGTGGTACCTACACATTATCGATCACTTCACTCGCTTTAGTGCAGGTAGCATCGTGACCTCAAAGAAGCCAAGTGTGATAGTGAACAATTTTGTGCATTCCTGGATCAGTGTCCATGGTCCACCTGAGCGTCTCTTCACTGACAACGGTGGAGAGTTCAATAATGAGGAAATAAGAGACATGGCGGAGAACTTCAACATCGAGATCAAGACGACTGCTGGCTACAGTCCATGGAGCAATGGTTTGCTGGAACGCCACAACCAATCCCTTACAGAGATACTACTGAAGGTAAAACTTGACAAAGGACTTGACTGGAAAACGGCTCTTGATTGGGCACTCATGGCAAAGAACACAATGCAGAACGTGCATGGCTACAGTCCACATCAGCTGGTGTTTGGACAGAACCCGAACCTTCCCTCTGTGTTTGTTGACCAGCCACCTGCTTTGGAGGGAACTACAATGAGCGCATGGGTGGGAAAGCACATAACAGCATTACATGCAGCAAGGAAAGCTTTTACGGAGGCAGAATGCTCAGAGAGAATCAGACGAGCTCTTCGAAAACAGCTTCGTCCAACAGATGAAGTATGAAACAGGAGACAAAGTGTTCTACAAAAGGACAGACTGTGTTGAATGGAAAGGCCCTGGGGTTGTGATAGGGCAAGATGGGGTGGTGATTTTTGTACGTCATGGTGGGACATATGTCAGGGTTCATCAATCTAGGCTGCGAAAAGTGCACCCTGGGGAAAGTAATACTGTGGGCAATGTCGATGCATCTGTTAGTGATAATAATGTGCCTGTTACTGACAATGATATGAATAGTAACAGTGAGGACATGCCCGTTACTGATGGTGACATAAATAATGACGCAGCAGGTGTAGCAAACCAGGATATAGATAACCCTAATGCGATCAATCAAGACGATTATCACCAGACCGGCATAGAGGTGAAAACCGGTATAAAGGTAAAAGCCGGTCAGACAATCAGCTTTGTGGATAATGTAACAGGTGTTTCTCACACAGCTAAAGTGATGGGACGAGCAGGAAAGGCTACAGGAAAAAACAGCAACTGGTACAACCTACAGTACTTAGAACCTTTTGACATCACCGGTACTATGGGGTCAGTTGATCTTACTAAAGTAGAAAATTTTCAGGTTAAGCCACTAGATGGTGTAGAACTAGATGGTGTAGAACTATGCTCTGATATGCAGGAAAATGATGTATTAGTAACAGAGGGTGTACCATTTGATAAGGCTAAACAAGATGAAATCAGTAACTGGAGGAAAAATGAGGTGTTTGAGGAGGTGAAAAATGTGGGTCAAAGACGGGTGTCAACAAGATGGGTGTGTACGCTTAAAGAAACCCCAGATGGTATCATACCTAAAGCACGGCTAGTGGCTAGGGGTTTTGAAGAATTGAACACTCAAGATCTACAGAAGGACTCGCCTACATGCTCATCAGAGTCCCTTAGATTACTCATATCAGTTCTGTGTCAGAAAAAATGGACATTGAACTCTATGGACATAAAGTCAGCTTTTCTTCAAGGAATGGAGCTGTCTCGGGATATACACATCCGCCCTCCTCCTGAGGCTAAAAGTGACGGGACACTGTGGAAGCTGAAGAAGTGTGTCTATGGACTCGCTGATGCCTCTCTCTACTGGTACAACAGAGTAAAAGCAACGATGATCAAAACAGGGGCCACTATGTCACAAGTTGATCCTGCTGTATTCTACTGGCTTGATGAAAACTGTATTGTGACTGGTGTTCTTGCCTGTCATGTGGATGATTTCATCTGGGGTGGCTCACACACATTTGCCACAACGACCATTCCCCACCTCAAAACAGTTTTCCAGGTGGGACGTGAGGAACAAGACAACTTTCGCTATGTGGGGATGGAACTATCCACAGTAGGTGGAGAAGTGCTTGTGCAACAGGAGATCTACATAAAGAACCTTCAGCCCATTCTCATAGACCCATCAAGAGCGTTGCACCGTGATGCTCTTCTCACAGAGTGTGAGACTGACAACCTAAGGTCAAAAATAGGACAACTCTTGTGGGTGGCTAGACAGAGTAGGCCAGATATCATGTTCGATACATGTGTCCTTGCAACCAATCTAAAACATGCTACTGTGCAAACTATGCATGAAGCAAATAAGGTAGTACGAAAACTGCAATCAGAACATGTCACCCTGAAGTTTCACAACTTAGGAAAGGAGGACTGTTTGAAGCTTGTTGTTTTCAGCGACGCATCCATGGGAAACCTCCCAGATGGGGAAACACAAGGAGGGCATCTCATCGTTCTGATGGGTGAGAAAGGACGATTCTCTCCAATCTGCTGGAAATCAAAAAGGATCAGAAGAGTGGTTCGGAGCACGCTGGCAGGAGAGACACTAGCCCTGGCTGATGGTATTGATAATGCCATATTTTTGTCCTCTCTCTACTCTGAACTTACTACAGGTATGGTCAAACAGCGCACCCTACCTGTGATGTGTGTTACAGACAACTTCTCCCTTGTGGAGGCTATCAAGTCCACCAAGTCAGTGACTGAGAAACGACTGAGACTGGAAATAAGTGGAATCAAAGAACTTATCCAGGACAAAAGGATCCAACGGATTCTGTGGTCTACTACGAAGGACCAGCTGGCAAACTGTCTGACCAAAAAGGGAGCATCTTCGCTTGTGCTGCTTAAAGCACTGAAGAATGGACAGTGGAAGCTAGATTACTGAATAACTGGTTATGATGACTGAGTTTATTTTTTTTGTTTTCTTGAAATATCCTTGCAGTGTATTATTTGTTAAAAAAAAAAAGAGTGAGATCTTGTATTATTTGTTTAAAAAAAGAGAGTGAGATCTGATCTTGTATTATTTGTTTAAAAAAAGAGAGTGAGATTGTTAAGTTCACTTCTACTGCGGCCATTACGGTAATCTGGATAAAGGTGAATGGGCTCGGTTGTTGCGCGTCACTGGTTTTGGACTGGAGGAAGGCTGTGACCACTACGCTGTGGAGCGTGAAATAAACATGAATGAAAGATAACGGTTGTCTTATTTGCGAGTTAACATAAGGACACATGCTATCGATAATCAAGCGTTTATTTGAAAACTATTCATAAATCAGCAGAAAAATGACAACGTGTTTTGTAGGGGTGGGGGGGAAATCGATACGTAGTAGTATCGCGATACTTTGCGTGGCGATACTGTATCGATACAGGGATGCCAAGTATCGATATTTAATTATTCATAAAAAAATAAAATAAAATATTTTTTACAAGGAAGTAAGTTGCATTGTTCATTTCAATACCTGTAATGGTACAGTAGTCCACACACACGCACGCATGATTGTGCATTCAGTTAAGTTGGAATCCCATTGATTAAAGCGCTGGCCTACAAGCCCTAATTTGGTCATATCCGGCCGGCTCTGAATGTGTTAATAATAGTGTTTTTATCCAAAGCGCTTAAAAACAATGTCCTCACATTTTTACCCACTTCACTCACACCAACGGCGGAGGCAACCATGCAAGGTGCCAACATGCTCATCGGGAGCAGTTAGGAGGTTGAGTGTCTTGCTCAAGGACACTTCGACACGCTGCCCGGGAGGAGCGGGAATCGAACCAGGAGCCTCCGCATTACCAGACGGCTGCTCTACCTCCTGAGCCACTGTCGCCCGCCCCGTCCATATTACCAAGACTTACTGTCCATCGTGTTGACGTGTCCTTGTCCTCGCCGTGTCCATCTCTGCTTTATCTCCATGCATTTGAATTCTTCCCGTCTTTGGAGGATTTAGTATCTAGGCTAGACCTGGACCTGCCCACTGACATGCCAGGAAAATGACCTGAGATTCAAATCATATTTCCGCTTTTCACCCGCTGCCTTATTCCTCATCCCTGTAGCATACTTCATACTTTTCAGAATGGGATAAAGCAAAGTAGAGAACACGGTTTGTGAATGAATTCAGAAGCTCCGTTGCAATAACGCTCCTAGTTTTGAAAACACTGTCACTGACATATCTTTGAAGGCATGTCTTCAGGACATAGATGGAAGATCCTAATCCCATTGTTCTACCACACAGAGCCGGGACAATGGTGACCTACTGGCTACTTACTTGCCATGTTGGTGATCCTAGAGTTTGAGCATATTCATATTCATATACTTACTCATACATTCTGTGCACTTGTAAGTCGCTGTCTGCTAAATGCTTAAGATGATGTAAAGTCTGCTTTTTTCCATTCAACAAAAGGGAGGAATGGTAGACGACGTACATTATTTAGTTTTTACACATGTGGTTCTGCAGATGGAGTAGGGCTGGGCGATATGGCCAAAAATGATATTATGATAATGTTATCATATCACTCTATATCGATAATTATTGATATTGTTATAAATATTAAAAGAAAATAAAGGAATTGTGTATATATATATATATATATATATTTTTTTAAACAGATGTATGTTTATTTTGCAGCAATTCTTTGTCGTTGCCGCCATCTTTAGTGTTACATCCCCTCACACCCCTTCCTGACATAGAGCGACGCGAGCGAGAAAAAGTGATTAAAATGTATTCGTTTCAATCAGACTATCCTGACCTGCCGCGAGCGATGGCGAACTGAGCAGCGATGTCGTTCCCCCCTCAAATATTCGCTCGCTGTGTCTCTAGTTGAGCGATTACGCGGCCGAGTCCCGCCCCTAAACACTTTTTATTGGTCGATAATCGCAGGCTGCTTTGCCCCTGTGCTTCCAGGTAACACACACACAGACACACTCGGAGACGCGCCGCCTCATATCAGGACAGTGTCGCGCGCGATTTAGTCTCCAGTTCGCTCGCTCGCTGCCTGTCAGGAACCGGTGTCACACTCCAGTTCTCAGGCTGCAGCTGGTTTGAAAGCGAGTAAACGGGCTTCTCTGCTGGCTGTGGCTCCAGGGGAGTTGAACAGTTCTGGCTCTGCTAGTTTCTTTTCTATCTTTTGGCGCTTTTCTGGTGGACAAACCACCGCACATGTGCACCGTGACTCGCGACTGGAGACTAGCTCTGCTAGCACACATAGCCTACTGTGTACAGACGGTTTCAAACTGTATTTCAAATTAGAAAGCAAACAAAATAAATGGACGAGAAAAATAAATCTCAATTTGGTCAGTATTGTCATTTGGACAAGCACAGCCATTACTTTAAGTTGCAGGCAAGAAAGACAAGTCTGTCCACTGTCTCTGGGTTTAAAACGGCCCTGTTGCAGGTCACAAGAAAAAACGTGTGGTTCTGCAGATGGAGGCACGTGTTGTGTACTTGTGGTTCTGCAGGTGGAGGCATGTGTTGTGTACTTGTAGTTCTGCAGATGGAGGCATGTGTGTTGTGTACTTGTGGTTCTGCTGATGGAGGCATGTGTTGTGTACTTGTGGTTCTGCAGATGGAGGCATGTGTTGTGTACTTGTGGTTCTGCTGATGGAGGCATGTGTTGTGTACTTGTGGTTCTGCTGATGGAGGCATGTGTGTTGTGTACTTGTGGTCACTGGATGATTTGTAGACATCCTACAAGGCGTTTTTTGTGCAGGTAATTTTTGCTTTACAGTAAAGATATATAAATGAATTCTCGAGTTGAAATAAAGGTTTGAGTATTCAACATGATTGTCCATATTACCCAAGCAGATATTGTAATACATCTGATCCATCTATGAAAGTGCTTCCTCTGCGTTTTTTTGTTGTATTTTTTTTAAGATCATCTTGTTTATATTTTTGTGGGTCTGCTGCTCTCCAGTCAGCCAGGCAAGGTATGTGTTGGTCAATGTTTAAGGATGGTTACTGTGATAAGCTCATTGGCAAGACTGTAGTATTCCTCACTCATCTCTGATAATCTATGGGGCTTTCCTATGCTTCGTCACGTACCCCCTGCCGTGTAGTACAGCACCTGGCCCAAAACTCAGCTTCTGTATCAGCAGGCCTTTTCAGTGTAATGGATATTAGAAATAATTTAGGAGACAACTATGCATCCAATACCTAATATGTGTTAACTTAAAAGGTTATCTTTTATGAGGTAGGTTTGGCAACCCATTTAGTAGTTCAAGGGTTGCTGGTTCAACCCTCTGTACGAGGTGCTCCTAAATATGGACTCGTAAAAGCTTCAGTCTGTCCCGGTCTGCTTCAATGGCCGATATGGAGGATTGGTCGGCATCAACTAAATGCAGCGATACAACTCGGGAGTTCTAAACTCTCAGTTCTAAACTCTTGAGTATTGCTCTGATCCATTACTTTTACTGGAACTGTTAGGAGATTTGAGATAAACATTTTCCCTATTGGCGAGAGCTAACATTCTTCGGTGTGCTTAAAAAGCAGAAAATTAAGTCTCTTTGCTTGGATTTCTGATGTAGGTTCTTGGTAGATTTTAGTATTGGAGAAATTGTCTGATGCGAGTAGTAACTACTAGTATATTGGTGCGCTGGGAGTTGCATGATGCTAGTAGTACAGTAACTAGTATATTGGTGCGCTGGGAGTTGCATGATGCTAGTAGTACAGTAACTAGTATATTGGTGCGCTGGGAGTTGCATGATGTTAGTAGTACAGTAACTAGTATATTGGTGCATCCCTGCTGGGAGTTGCATTGGCATTGTCCACCTGTTCTTGTAAGAACAAACTACCAAGAACAAACTACAATCCTGAACGTGTGAAATGGTCACCGTAGGTGGCCAAAATCTTCACAGCTGGGTTCCCATGAATGAAAAACGTCACTCATTTTTAAACTGCACGCCCGTTCTCGTACACCTGAATTTGCATACAGACGACCCCGCCAGCTCTTTTTTATAAGGCAAAGGAGGTGTTTGCAAAACGGCAAGGGTCATGTGCAAAACAGCGAGAGGTTCGGCATTGCATCAACGGGTAGCTTGGAAGCATTTTGCGACTGATCTCAAAATGAGATTAGATTCAAATGTATTGTCATTATACAGCACAAGTACAATACACTATCCAACCAGAGTGCAATAGTAACATATAGCTTGTCAAGAGCCAATCGTTCAGTATTGATATTGCTAAATGAGAGGTCATGCTAAATATTTCATGTACTACAGTAGGACTTACTACTATAATACCTAATAAAACAAGTTATTTGAATAATTGAAGCTTACTTTGCTGGAATGATTCATTTTGCACGTATACTGTGTGTTTGCTCGTGCGCTGAGGCTGCCTCACTAAGCCATTTCTCCACGCATTTATTTAGTTCTAGCAATAGGAATAAATCAAACCAACAATACATAATATCATAAAGAAGACTGTATATGGCATATTAATACAGTATATTCCACTATACAGTAGCTATATCCGTGGCAATCGGTTTAGTTATTTATTTAGTTAGCAGTGTGTTTAATGCTCACAATGCCTCATTGAGTCAGGACTATAAATGCAAAACGTAATTGTTAATGATACAAATATTGTCATATTTATTATAATTATTTAATTCCGCGGATGTCTGTAGTGTATCGGCAATCCCCAATGACTTGTCCCAGAGAAAGCTGGGACCAGTCTGTCTAACTTACGACTGCCTTTTCGAGTTCGTAAATCCTACAACGAATTTGCAATATGAAGCCGTTCGAGAATGCAGAATAAGTACGTAAATCCTTGGTAACTTTCACCGTATGTCCGTTCGAGAATGATGACCAATGTTGCTAGATTGGAACTATGGACCCTATCTGAGCTCAAATGATCGGCCCATGCTTAAGGTCCCATACTTCAGTAGGTTATTGGTCTTTTGTGTTCATGTCCCGGCTTCTTGGAATGATCTTCAGATCACACTAAAACAAATCAATACCCCGCTGGACAATTTATGTTTTACCTGTTTTTTAATAGGCTTGAATCTCGACGGCACTGTCAGTTTTTTCACAAGCTCGGCATCATTGTAAATGAGGGTCAGCCCCAGTGATTCCCCCCCGAGATATAAATAAAGGTTTGAATTAAATGAATGAAGGAATGAATGAACACCAATAGCTTGTGTAAAAACGAATGTCGGAGTTGAAGAGCATGCCACTTTCGATGGGAATAGAGAGACGGGAACCCCAGGGTTGTCATAAAACTCAGCTGTCCCTTCTCAAACTGGAAGGTTGTCGATAGAGTTATGTATGTGGATATAGTGAGTTCACGCATCACGGCAGTGGTGTCCTGTGTTGGGCTGCAAGCTCTGCCGGCGACCTGGATCTCCAGTCACACTGACGTTGTGTAACTGGAGAGTTGTTTTATGTACCGTATGAACACTAGGTCTCGTCTGAAAGTAGCCGTCCTTGTCTTGAAACAAACACAGCAATCAAATCTACTGTATGCAGCTTTATATTAGGCTCTGTTTTTTATTTGTATTTTTAGAATTGGTGTTTTATTTTTATTTTTATGTGGAACCCGGCGGCCCCGCTGTACATTAGTATGAAAATGTGTTCATTAATTAAAGTATTGATGTTGTAAAGCACAAGACACATGGCTATGCATTTTAATGTAACACCCAGTGATCCTTACTTAACCCATTATCAGAGTTTATTATACATTTCTTGGGGGGGGGGGGGGGGTAACTGCCTTTCTACACATACACACACTTAACCCGCATGCTTGTACAGTATGTGTATCTAGTTCTTCACTCCACTGCCGTCCCACCAAGGGAATAACATGTAGCGACTAGCTGCTGATTGCATGGTGCTTCCTATAGCCCGTTATCTGCTGTGGTGAGGATGGGCGTGTCCCCTCGGCCTCAGCCGAGTCCCATGTGGTCTTCAGATATTGCCTTCGTAGACTGACCTCTAGAGCAGTGTTTCTCAACTGGTGGGTCGCGAGGCCATTTTGAGTGGGTCGCGGATGTGTGTGTGTATATATATATATTTAAAAAAAAAAGTAAAACTATTTTTATTTTTTTTATATACTTTTTTTTTTATATATACTTTTTTTTGCACTACCCATCTTTGTGAAAGTGGCTTCTCTGCTCTGGTCCAGCTGAAGACAAAGCAGAGGAACAGATTGGACATTGAGCATGACCCCAGAGTTGCTTTGTCTACCATCACCCCAGACTTTGAGACTCTTGTCAGGCGCAAACAACATCCCCAGTTATCCCATTAGTTCCCTGGGATGTTAAGCTAAGAAGTCTGCTAAGAAGCATAATTATTTATTATTATTATTTTATTTCATTGTGTTTTTAGCCCTAGTTGGGTCATTGACGGATAAGACTTTTCAATAGGCCAATTTTAAAATACAAAAAATAAGGATATATTTGGCCATTTTTCAAACATTTGGAATGTAGTGTATACATGCATTTATGCAAAAAAACCCAAATTAAGAGATTTTAGTGTTTTTAAAGTTAAATTAATAGGACATGGCCTTAAGTCATTTGGGGCGACCGTAATTTATCTCAAAATTTACATATTTCCTTAACATTACTAATATTTTAACAGGTATCAGTAATTAAATATACATCTTAAGAAAGACAGGCTTGTGTGCCCTTTAATTTTTTGTAAACCATGATTTCACAAGTTTATTCTATAATGGCAGTGTCTCCCTCGTAATGCAGTTACAATACCCATATATGCTCTAAAACCCATAAAACTGATTTAAAATGTGTACAGATACTATCCACTTAAGCATAGTATACCAGTGATTAATATTTGAGCCAAAACTGATGGATATTCTATTTTGAATTTAGTACAGTTATTGACAATCATTGGTTACCCCGCATGACAAATGGTCGCCCCAAATGATGAGAGTAGTTAAAAGTCTATTTAAAATGTTACACAATGCAGTTCAGACAAAAGAAAACTGAACAATGTTTTTATTACAATCTTTTCAAGTGGTCAACAAAAATATTCTTCAATTCATTCAAATATCACAAAAGTAAAACACGTTAACATGCGAGGGCCCACATGTGGGCCCTCTTGAGGAAGATTTTCCCACCTGCCCTTTGGCGACCTCTACTGGCTCGGGTGTGCATATATTTTAATACAATATATATATCGAATTAAAGCCCTATTTGTTGCCTGTCGATAGCAATTCCAGGTGACACAATCCGTTCAGCGGTTCTCGAGTTAAATGCCGATATGTGAGGTGTGCGCCGAAGTACACAGTGTTGTACAAATACAACACCGACTCCCGGGGCTCTAGCTCCGTCAATCATTTGGCACGGTAGGTTACAAGCTTCGTCAGGAACATTCAAATATCACAAATGTTAAAAACATTAAACATTCAAAAAGTTAAAGTGCAATACACATAACATGCTTCAGGAACTTGAACATTTCACAAATGTCCATTTTCATGTCCTCATAATCATTGGTTTTGTCAATGTATGAGAGCGAGAAGGTGGGTTAAGTAGCATCACTTTTGTGATGGTAGTCACATTGGACAGGGATTAACAATTTAAGTCAATAATAAAAGGTAAACAGAGTTGTATGTATGGAATAAAAATTAAACACAGTTCTATAGAGTCAATAAACAATAACCACCAACATAGTTGCATGGATGAAATCAACGCTAAACAACTACAACACAGTTGTATCGGTTCCTTTTTAGGGATGGCACGATACCACTTATTCATGTCCGATACTGATATCACAGCCTTGAGTATCTGCCAATACCGATACCCATCCGATACTCCCTTAAAAAACAAAAACCTGTGTTTAACCTAGCCATCTATAAAACATCAAAAACTCCCCTAAAGGAAGAAATACATACCACACATGACTCAGTTATGCAATAGTGCTGCTGCTTTTTATTTTGTTCAAATTATTTAGTTAATAAGTTAATAAGACTACAGCGATTTCATGACGGCTTCCTGTCCTTGCGTCTAGTGCTGAAAATATACACTTTGACTGCTGTTTTGATAGGGTTGGGGTCTTTACTCTTGGCTACATTTGAAAAAGAAACACAACATTGTACTTATTTGAGATAGCCGTGTCAGAGATAATGACGGTTTGGCAACATGAAGTGAGGCTATGCGTCGGAAACCTACATTTTCAACAACAGAAAGGGGCTGGTCGTCCAGCACAATAAATGTGGTTATTTTCTCGGTTTTCTTCAGCTTTGCTTTGTTACTGTCTGCAGGGAGTTTCTCTCGCTTCTGAATGGTTTCCAGCTATGTTAGCTGCTGCGACAAAACTTTTCCTCTTGGCATTCGTTGCACATATGAACTCGGCATACTCCCTTTCCATGATTAATCTGCAAGTGTTGTGTGGTGTTGAAGTTTCCAGTGTTGCTGCCATCCCTAGAAATACTGGCGTCACAGATATTACACTTGGCTGTGTAGTGTTATTACACAAGTATACATGCAAGCCGAGTCCTCTGTATTTGTTTGTGCGTGTCTTCATTCTGTTAGCTCCACCATACAGGTCCGTTATTATCCGCTCTTAGTCTACTCTGCCCTGTGTACCTGTCTGTGACCCCAGTACGGTGGCCTGTACTCTATGTCGTATTAATGCACACACACTAGCATAACACCACAGGCTGTTTTGCCTTTCTCTTCTTTGAGCTTAAAATAACTCCACACAGCTGACATGATCGCGGCGCGCTGCTAACAAGTTGACTTACGTTTAGCTAATGCTAACGTTGTTGTCACGCTACTGTTTACGTGATGGCATGCTTTACGGCCTGTATCGGATCCAATCCTGTGAATTTGGCCAGTATCGGACCGATACTGAGTATCGGATTGGTGCCATCCCTAGTTCCTTTTATATTATCTCATGGTAAACTGCAGGCATTTCAAATTGAGGTACATGTGCATGTTTTAACAAATCAGGCAACCTGAACACCTAGAATAAGAAGCACACCAAAAAACAAAACACAGGTATTTTTTACATTTAGTTAAATTATTAATGTTCGGTTATGACATCATACGGTGACATCACAAATGTTCCAGAACGTTCGATCATGACATCATACTGTGACATCAGAAATGTTCTAGAACGTTCGGTCATGACATCATACGGTGACATCACAAATGTTCCAGAACGTTCGATCATGACATCATACTGTGACATCAGAAATGTTCCAGAACGTTTGATCATGACATCATACTGTGACATCACAAATGTTCTAGAACTTTCAGGCATGACATCATACTGTGACATCAAGTCAAGTCAAGTCAAGAGTTTTAATTGTCACGGCATACAGGTATACAATGAAATGCGGGTGGTCTTGCCCGCAACGATGTGCAATACAGTGGTACACATATAATAGAATCAAAAAATTAAAAAACAACATTGTGCAGTAAACAGGTAACATGTAACATGGAGTGACATCTCGGTATCTGTACATAGTTATTTACAGAGCATATGGGACATGCTAGTTAGCTTTGGTAGTGCAATACACTGTTCCTGTTATTCTAATTTAAAGTGTCCTTTCCTTTGGCCATAAGTGTGCGTGTGTGCGACATGAGTGTGTGCCCGCTCATGTTAAAGTGTTAAGTGGCTGCTCGTGTGTGAGCGTGCACAGCGTGCGTGTCGTGTGTGTGTTCATGTGTGCTTGTGTGTGGATAGTTCAATGTTCTGAGCACTCAATGTTCATTGTTCATGGCTCTGATGGCCTGGGGGAAGAAGCTGAGCCTAAGCCGCTCTGTCCTAGTAGCTGGGGTTCGCAGGCGTCTGCCTGACCTCAGCAGCTGAAACAGGCTGTTATTGGGGTGGTGAGGGTCTTTCATTATCCTGCAGGCTCTGGATTTGCACCTCTTGTTGTATAGAACCTGCAGGGGGGGTAGTGCAATACCCGTGGTACGCTCGGCTGAGCGCACCACTCTCTATAGGGCCTTCTTGTCCTGTGCCGTGCTATTTCCATACCAGGCAGTGATGTTTCCGGTCAGGATGCTCTCTACAGCTCCTGAGTAGAAGGACTGGAGTATCTTCCCCGATACTCTGAACTTCCTTAACTGTCTCAGGTGGTAGAGGCGCTGTTTCGCCTTCTTTACTAATGTGTCTATGTGTGTTGACCATGTCAGGTCCTCTGAGATGTGGACCCCCAGGTACTTAAAGCTGCTCACCCTGTCCACGGTAGCCCCGTTAATCATCAGTGGTGTGTGCGTCTCCTGCTGTCCTCTCCTATAATCCACGATCAGCTCCTTGGTTTTACCAATGTTCAGGAGCAGGCTGTTGTCCTGGCACCAGCGTTCCAGTACCTCAACCTCCTCCCGGTAGGCCTTCTCGTCGTTGTCCGAGATCAGCCCCACCACCACCGTGTCGTCTGCGAACTTCACTATGGAGTTGGAGCTGAACTTGGCCACACAGTCGTGTGTGTAGAGTGAGTACAGCAGGGGGCTCAGAACACAGCCCTGGGGGGACCCGATGCTCAGGGTGATGGTGTTGGAGGTCTGACCCCCCACCCTGACCGCCTGGGGTCTTTCGCTCAGAAAGTCCAGTACCCAGGCGCTCAGGGCGGAGCTCAGACCTAGCTCGATCAGCTTGTCCACCAGTCTGGTGGGGACTATGGTGTTGAACGCTGAGCTGTAGTCAATGAACAACAGTCTCACATAGCCCCCCTTCTGACGGTCAAGGTGCGAGAGGGTGCTGTGCAGTACCTGGGAGACCGCGTCTATTATGACAAATAAGCCGGTTCAATGACTTTATCTAAATCCAATCAATATTCCTAATGCCGTGTCAATGTAAGGTTATAAAAATAAACATATAAACATTCATACAATACAATATAGCTTTGGCTCCTACAGTCAACATTCCCCAAAGATATATCAAACACGAAACAAACTTTGATCAGATTATAATGGAGATGTTGCACAGTGCAATCCACTGAACATTTATTGTTGAAATATGTCACTGTTGATCATGAGCTGGATATATAACCTATGGTTTCAAGGGATGTTAAACCTACTGTAGAATCAAAGTAAATGTTAGTGATTCAAATCCTCATTTAGAGGTAGGGGATCCACCACAGCTTGCCCTGCTGCTCTTCTCTACTACTACACCAGCCAGAACTGGTGGAGTGTTCTCCATGGATGGTGGTGTCAGGTCCAGCATCGCCTTTTCCATCTTTTTCCTTCTCCCTGTAACCTCTGGATGCAGCCTTCTCCCTCTCCGATAGCTCATCTGACTTCACATATGGAATCTTGCCCTGTTGTTTTCTTCTCTGGTAGCTGAAACAATGGTGTATAATGTGATACTGATTCTGGTGGGCTAAATTACATACAAACTTAAGTTCAAGATATTACAGAAAAGGTCATTCCTAATCCTACTAACATGACAGTTTGAAATACACCAGAGAAAAATATACTGCATGTTACCTACCTATAATTACCTTCTCTTTTCCTGGAAAGATAGTCGGCTCTTGCTGTAGGGTCTGCATTGACCCGCTGTCTGTAGTGAGCAGTCTTCTGTTTGCTTGTTTGTGCCATCTAGAAAATAGGTTAAACTAGTTAAACATGACTAATACATGTACAATTACCTAAATGGAATGTCATGCTATACCGTTTAAAAAGAATTCTCGTAAGATTGTACAATACTAAAAAAGAAACATTGATTCCTAAATAGGAATGAAAAATTACAGAAATGTTGAAAAATATGTTAAAGTATACAAAGAGATATGCTAAAACAAAGAACTTTATGTATATAAATCATGAATAAAAAATAAATATACAGAAACTACAAATACAGGACATATATCTATCATCTAAAACACTCAGCAGTGGTCGCCCCACATGATACTCGGTCGCCCAGATGATGTTTTTAAGGTCAGTCAAATATTACAGGCTAACCATTAGCTACAGAAACCAAACTAGCTAGCTCTTACCACATGTCACTATCAAATTCATCATCAAAATATAGATTTTCAGATCAAACGTATTCACAGTTTTGGGGCGGTCGTCCCACAAGACATCCAAAAGTGGCAACTACATTACAGCAGTTAAAAAAGAGATTTATTTGCCAATATGAAAGAGACTAACTAACCTGCTAGTTGTTTCTCTGGGTCCCTCACATGTGACTGGCTGATGCAACATCCTGTCCTTGAGGTGGTTTCAAAATAAAAGTCCCACAATTGTGTTTTCTTGATGGTCGCCCCAGATGATATTTCATAAAATTAACATATGCGGACAACATTCGTTTGTATATTATGATTGAAGTATATGTGCAAATGCTTCATCATTTTGTCAATGAATGCAAAACATGTTTGAAATTATGCCAAATAGGGCAAGGGAAATATTTAAATAGATTTAAAGTGATTTTAAGCCGGTTGTCCAAATAGAAGTCAATGCTGGACGGTCGCCCCACATGGACATTTGACACTTCAGGTAGCAGAAAAATTACCAATAACTCAAATGTTTGGAGGAGTTAGAGTGGGTCTGTATATGGGGAAGGTATTAGAGATACATGTAAACTTTTTATGAATTTTAATGTTTTTTTTAAGGTAAGAAATTCAGTGGGACAGAAAAAATAGGCGTCACGTCATTGACCCAGTTGCACTTTTGTTGCAACCCCAGTTATCCCATTAGTTCCCCCAAACTTACTGTAGGTCTGTTATGTTAAGCTAAGAAATCTGCTAAGAAGCATATATTATTTATTATTATTTTATTGCATTGGGTTTTTAGCCCTAGTTGCACTTTTGTTGCACTTTTTTCTGTTTATTTTATGTTTTTAACAGTGCATGAAAGATTGTGTATTACTGCATTTTTTTTTTTTAAATAACTCATAGTGGTTAAAAAATGTGGGTCGCGACTTAATGACTAAGGGAAATGTTGGGTCCCGAGGCTAGACCAGTTGAGAACCACTGCTCTAGAGAAGCTATTAGCATAACTAGCACTTTTCAGCAGTTTATCAGTTATTTTTGTGATCTCTCTTCCCCCTTTATATTCTGTGATATCTCTTCCCCCTTTATATTTTGATCTCTCTTCCCCCTTTATGTATAAGGGACATGCAGTATAATGCAATTTCAATCCCATCTAACCAGCTCTTTTACAACACTTGTTATATACTTGTTGTGACTTAGGGCTGCAACTAACAACTATTTTGATAGTAGATTAATCTAATGAAACTAGTAATCGGATAAAAAGCTCAAATGTATGCAATTTTTTTTTATTACTCATCTTGTACAATGCTCTTTCAAACAACTTGCAAAAAAGTCTTTACATCAAATGGCTTCAACAACAGGCCATGGAGGTGCATCATATAACATAGACGAATCGATTATAAAACTATTGCAAACTATTTTTTTTACAATCGATTAGTTGTCAATTAGTCGATTAGATGTTGCAGCCCTACTTGTGGTGTTTTGGGCAACGCCGTAGGCTCTCTTTACTGGACATCACTGCGGCCCCAACCCTAAGCAGGACAGTGATTTTTTAGGCTCTGAAATCGGTCACCCCTGAGTCTGGGTGATCCCCCACATGACTACAATAGTGGCGTATACTGTACTACACTGTTTTCATTAGGCGCTGGAGTTCAGAGCTGTTGACAAAAGATGCAGGGACATCTTCCTGGCAGCGGTTGGGTTAGTTTGTTGATGATGACATACTTATTTTGTCCGTATATATATATATATATATATATATATATATATATATATATATATATACTCTAGCGCCCATTAAAGCTAACGGATGAAACCGTCCCCTAAATACACAGGATGCTGGAAATGATTCATGGGAGGAAGTAGTTCGCTTTTCTTGGGAAATGAACCTGAACTCAATATGGTCGAAAAGTCTGAGAAGGTCCTGTTTAACCCTTTCACTGCGACAATACAGCAGGTTGACCCTTTCACTGCCACACAACAAATGGTTAACCCTTTCACAACCACACTACAGACGGTTAACCCTTTCACTACCACACTACAGACTGTTAACCGTCTGTGTGATAGTTAAGGGTTAAACCTTATAGCTTGTGACTGAGTCTGGGACGTTGGATGTTTATAATGGTGTTTATTTACCTCCAAAGACATTTTAAAATATGTGTGTTCAAATCCTGCACGTTTTTGTCTCTGGTTACTGCTCAGTGCTTTACACAATCAGTCACATGGTGCAGACTCTTTCCTAGTGCAGTTTTTACAGATCCCCTCCACGTGTTTTTTTTAACACACATTAAAAAATTTGTATATTGAATAACAATTAGTTTGTTATGGTTTTTCCACCGTAACTGTTCAATAAACTACTGAAAATGGCTTGGCAGCATCCCTACACCTTTGCCCTCATTGAGAATGCAAGGATCTATGAATGCCTCGGCCCCCCCTTCTCCCCTCATGTCTTCCTGTGACATCTTACCCCAAGCCCAAACATGACACTTCTTAGCTCACACAATTTTTTTTGTGTGCATACAGTACATTACTAGATGTATCAACTCATAATACAAGTTTCACATTATTAGTTAGCATTTCCTGGATGACAGCATGGCCAGCTGGGCAATAGCAACCATGATTGGTTCCCAGGATTATTTGCAATTTAAAAGCGATTGGCCGAGTGGCGCAGCGGTTTAAGCGTCTGCCCACCACCACAGAGACAGTGGGAACGAATCCAGCTGTGGTGCTTCCGGGTTGGCCGACAGTCCATACTAACACAATTGGCAGTGTTAGAGGGTGTAAAACAGCGACTCCTACAGATCAGTCGGGGCGCCTGCACAGCGAGGTCGGATCCTGGGGGAGGTAGTGTGACCTTCCACACGTTACACTCCCCCAGTGAGAGTCCGCGCTGCCAGGTGAAAAGAAGTGGGGATTGGCTACACATGTGTCGGAGGAAGCATGTGATAGTCTCCGCCCTCCCAGACCGACGGTAGGGGGCAGAGCACGCAACGACCAGGTAGGGGGATTGGGAATTGGCATAACGACTAACATTGGGATGGGAGAAAACAGAAAAAGAAAGGGGGGAAAAAAAGAAAGTAAAAAAAGAAAAAAAAAGTGATTGGCCATTCAAATGGGTTGCGTCAAGCCCGTTTAATATTCACAATTCCATATTAGCTGCTAACTAGCATGAAATTATTTTAAACCATCAAGACACCTTTGAACCTCTACTTTCATTTAAGTGATAGTAGCAACTCCCAACATTGCTTATCATTATTTGATATGGCCTCCTACAGGTAAATTCAGAGTTTGAAGTGCTTATAATAGCCAGACATTTAAACACATTTAAAACACATCAGATGGGACTATGGAGCAGGTTCATGTTAGTCTGCTGTTCTGGAAGAAGGCAGCAGGTTCATGTTAGTCTGCTGTTCTGGAAGAAGGCAGCAGGTTCATGTTAGTCTGCTGTTCTGGAAGAAGGCAGCAGGTTCATGTTAGTCTGCTGTTCTGGAAGAAGGCAGCAGGTTCATGTTAGTCTGCTGTTCTGGAAGAAGGCAGCAGGTTCATGTTAGTCTGCTGTTCTGGAAGAAGGCAGCAGGTTCATGTTAGTCTGCTGTTCTGGAAGGAGGCAGCAGGTTCATGTTAGTCTGCTGTTCTGGAAGAAGGCAGCAGGTTCATGTTAGTCTGCTGTTCTGGAAGAAGGCAGCAGGTTCATGTTAGTCTGCTGTTCTGGAAGAAGGCAGCAGGTTCATGTTAGTCTGCTGTTCTGGAAGAAGGCAGCAGGTTCATGTTAGTCTGCTGTTCTGGAAGAAGGCAGCAGGTTCATGTTAGTCTGCTGTTCTGGAAGAAGGCAGCAGGTTCATGTTAGTCTGCTGTTCTGGAAGGAGGCAGCAGGTTCATGTTAGTCTGCTGTTCTGGAAGAAGGCAGCAGGTTCATGTTAGTCTGCTGTTCTGGAAGAAGGCAGCAGGTTCATGTTAGTCTGCTGTTCTGGAAGAAGGCAGCAGGTTCATGTTGGTCTGCTGTTCTGGAAGAAGGCAGCAGGTTCATGTTAGTCTGCTGTTCTGGAAGAAGGCAGCAGGTTCATGTTAGTCTGCTGTTCTGGAAGAAGGCAGCAGGTTCACGCTCGGTCCTCTTGACATTCCAGCCGTTGATACTTCCTGTTGGACAGGAAACCGCCAACGCTGGAGATAATCGGCATCATATTCAACATGCCTCTCCGTCTGAATATACTAACTTCCTCCTTATTTAGTGGCTCCTGTGATCTCTCCCACGCCTTCCCACCCAATACTCGAACTCTCCGTTTGTCTTTGCTCTCTCTCGCTCTCTTCTAGTGCTGTCTGCCCCTCCTCCCTGGGAACTTAACGAATGTGAGATCAAAGTCAAACTGTTAAGACTTTTAATGGAAACTGCTATTTCTTTTTACTGCTTTTTCAGTTGGACTTAATGTAAATTGCACGTTTTTGGCTTGTATTAATCTTATCAATTCAAACATTCCAAACCCTGCCATAATCATATCCAGCCGAATATCTTTCCATAGCAGGCTTTTGAGTGACATAATGAGAGCTCTTCCCATCAGGAACTAAAGTGTTTCCGTTTTTGAACGGTCTCTTTTTTTAAACTGGAGCATACGGTGAACTCTGAACCCTCTATCAGTTTCTAGGAAATGCACAGAAAACATGAAACACTCGTTAGACAGTGGATAATGAAAGAGTGGTAACAAAGACCTTTTGATCTGCACATTAGAAGCAATGGGACATTTTAACATTCAAGATTCAAGATTCAAGATTGTTTATTGTCATATGCACAGTTAAAACGACAGTTTGCCATACAATGAAAATCTTACTTTGCTAGTCCACCTTCACAAAAAATCACACAGTACTTAACTTAAACATATTTAAATACAAGCGAGTGTTAGAAAATAAGGTAAAATAGATAGGCATTCAAGAGTCTGATGGCCTGTGGGTAGAAACTGTTTGTCAGTCTCGTAGTTCTGGCTTTCAGACTCCTATATCGCCTGCCTGATGGCAGGAGGTTGAAGAGTCTGTGTTGGGGGTGTGTGCTGTCCTTAATTATGTTGTGTGCTCTTCTTAGGAAGTATGGGAGTATTTCTTTATCATTATGTTGTATGAGCAAACATGCATCTCATGTAGATGGGATTTCAGCCATGCTTTATCAACAGATTGCAGTAGGCCTAATGGTGTCCAAGAGTAACCTTTATTTCTGTTTATATCAACTAAAGAAGCAGGTTTTAAAGGCTGGGTGATTTTACAAATGCCTACCCTCTAATTTCCAAGTAACCTGAGTAGACGTGTGGAACCAGACCTCTCCTGTCTGGTAATGGATACCGTCACTTGTATCAACTGTCATGTCTACCTTCATCTTTTCTCTTTATTTTCCCAGAGAAGGAAATCTAGAAAATGGTATCTAGTATCTAACATTACACTACTATCAGGAATTGGACATTTTCATCATACAGTATATTGGAAAATGCTTTTGCTGTGAGACTATTCAAACATGTTTCTATTTGGGACGCACCCCAAAGTGGGCTCGCATCCATTTCCAAAAATGGATGCGAGTCCCCAAATACCCACCTAGGCTACAGTATGTGTGTCACTGATCTGAACTAGTCATCTCCAGCCTCATCTTGTGGTACGGACTGCTGAGCTACAATCAGTTTTGTGTATTAGAACAACAGCATCATATGGTTGGAAAGACGGTCACAGTGTAAACGTGATCTCTCTCTAGTGACCTACTGACTAGGGCTGCAACGATTAGTCGACATAATCGACGACGTCGATTATAAAAAATCGTCGACGAGAAATTGTTGCGTCGATTAGTCATTAATTTTTTTTTTTTTTTTTTTTGTGCACTACCTATCTTTGTGAGAGTGGCTTCTCAGGGTTCCAGACAACATCATAACATGATGATTCCATAGCACATTTTGGACATTGAAAACATTGTTCCCCTGCAGGAGATGATGATCAGACTAGACACACAATACATTACACACGCACTCCTCTCACTCACACACAGCGATCAGAGTAAGATACACACATACACACTCCTCTCACTCACACACAGCGATCAGAGTAAGACACACACACATACACACTCCTCTCACTCACACACAGCGATCAGAGTAAGACACACACACATTCACACTCCTCTCTCTCACACACAGCGATCAGAGTAAGACACACACACATTCACACTCCTCTCACTCACACACAGCGATCAGAGTAAGACACACACACATACACAAATTACACAGTACACACCTCTCACTCACACAGCGATCAGAGTAAGACACACACACAAATTACACAGTACACACACTCCTCTCACTCACACAGCGATCAGAGTAAGACACACACACATACACACACACACGGACTCCTCTCACACACAGCAAACAAAAGTTATTTAAAGTACACTTCCACTTTAATTTGTATTATTTAATTTATTTATCTTGTTATGAGTGATTGCTGTATTGTTCTTCAAATACATTTTCATTTAAAGTGGCTTAACGATCCAAATTCAAATGTTTCATGAGTCATTATTTTAATTTGCTATGGGATCATCATGTTATGATGTTGTTGTTTGGTCCTGACAAGAGTCTCAAAGTCTGGGGTGATGGTAGACAAGCAACTCTGAGGTCATGCTCAATGTCCAATCTGTTCCTCTGCTCTGTCTTCAGCTGGACCAGAGCTGAGAAGCCACTTTCACAAAGATAGGGAATTAAAAAAAAAAAAAAAAAAAAAAAAAATCCTTTTTTTTTTTTTTTTTTGTTGTTTACATTGGTTTTCGATTAGTCGACTAATCGAAAAAATAATCGGCAGATTAGTCGACTACCAAATTAGTCATTAGTTGCAGCCCTACTACTGACACACAATTCCTGTTTTACCTGCGACTTGTGCACTCAAGTTCCCTTACCTCAGGCTATTGCACACCTAAATCCATAATGTACCGTAATGTGTGGCAATGTTGTCTGTAAACAAAATCCATGAACTTCCCAAGACAATTGGCTTGACACCAATTGACTCATCTAGAGTAGTGGAGCGAAGTACCTCAAAATTACAGATGAGGCTTAAATCAAAACTGTTTGAGGCCTTCATATCTTGCAAAGAGAGCAATTTTGAGGACATGGGAATGTTTTCTATAGATTGCAGAACTCTAATTCTAGGCTTTACAACTCTTTTTTTCCAGAATGTTGGCTGGATTCTGCTCCTCCGACCACAGCTGCCTGTTAAGAATAGTGATGCTGGCTTCTCCCGTTGAGAGGCTGTTAAGAATAGTGATGCTGGTTTCTCCCGTTGAGAGGCTGTTAAGAATAGTGATGCTGGCTTCTCCCGTTGAGAGGCTGTTAAGAATAGTGATGCTGGTTTCTCCCGTTGAGAGGCTGTTAAGAATAGTGATGCTGGCTTCTCCCGTTGAGAGGCTGTTAAGAATAGTGATGCTGGTTTCTCCTGTTGAGAGGCTGTTAAGAATAGTGATGCTGGTTTCTCCTGTTGAGAGGCTGTTAAGAATAGTGATGCTGGTTTCTCCTGTTGAGAGGCTGTTAAGAATAGTGATGCTGGTTTCTCCTGTTGAGAGGCTGTTAAGAATAGTGATGCTGGTTTCTCCTGTCGAGAGGCTGTTAAGAATAGTGATGCTGGTTTCTCCTGTTGAGAGGCTGTTAAGAATAGTGATGCTGGTTTCTCCTGTTGAGAGGCTGGTAAGAATAGTGATGCTGGTTTCTCCTGTTGAGAGGCTGGTAAGAATAGTGATGCTGGTTTCTCCTGTTGAGAGGCTGGTAAGAATAGTGATGCTGGTTTCTCCTGTCGAGAGGCTGTTAAGAATAGTGATGCTGGTTTCTCCTGTCGAGAGGCTGGTAAGAATAGTGATGCTGGTTTCTCCTGTCGAGAGGCTGTTAAGAATAGTGATGCTGGTTTCTCCTGTCGAGAGGCTGTTAAGAATAGTGATGCTGGTTTCTCCTGTCGAGAGGCTGTTAAGAATAGTGATGCTGGTTTCTCCTGTCGAGAGGCTGTTAAGAATAGTGATGCTGGTTTCTCCTGTCGAGAGGCTGTTAAGAATAGTGATGCTGGTTTCTCCTGTCGAGAGGCTGTTAAGAATAGTGATGCTGGTTTCTCCTGTCGAGAGGCTGTTAAGAATAGTGATGCTGGTTTCTCCTGTCGAGAGGCTGGTAAGAATAGTGATGCTGGTTTCTCCCGTTGAGAGGCTGTTAAGAATAGTGATGCTGGTTTCTCCTGTCGAGAGGCTGTTAAGAATAGTGATGCTGGTTTCTCCTGTCGAGAGGCTGGTAAGAATAGTGATGCTGGTTTCTCCCGTTGAGAGGCTGTTAAGAATAGTGATGCTGGTTTCTCCTGTCGAGAGGCTGGTAAGAATAGTGATGCTGGTTTCTCCCGTTGAGAGGCTGTTAAGAATAGTGATGCTGGTTTCTCCTGTCGAGAGGCTGTTAAGAATAGTGATGCTGGTTTCTCCTGTTGAGAGGCTGTTAAGAATAGTGATGCTGGTTTCTCCTGTTGAGAGGCTGTTAAGAATAGTGATGCTGGTTTCTCCTGTTGAGAGGCTGGTAAGAATAGTGATGCTGGTTTCTCCTGTTGAGAGGCTGGTAAGAATAGTGATGCTGGTTTCTCCTGTTGAGAGGCTGTTAAGAATAGTGATGCTGGTTTCTCCCGTTGAGAGGCTGGTAAGAATAGTGATGCTGGTTTCTCCTGTCGAGAGGCTGGTAAGAATAGTGATGCTGGTTTCTCCTGTTGAGAGGCTGTTAAGAATAGTGATGCTGGTTTCTCCCGTTGAGAGGCTGTTAAGAATAGTGATGCTGGTTTCTCCTGTTGAGAGGCTGTTAAGAATAGTGATGCTGGTTTCTCCTGTTGAGAGGCTGGTAAGAATAGTGATGCTGGTTTCTCCTGTTGAGAGGCTGGTAAGAATAGTGATGCTGGTTTCTCCTGTTGAGAGGCTGGTAAGAATAGTGATGCTGGTTTCTCCTGTCGAGAGGCTGTTAAGAATAGTGATGCTGGTTTCTCCTGTCGAGAGGCTGTTAAGAATAGTGATGCTGGTTTCTCCTGTCGAGAGGCTGGTAAGAATAGTGATGCTGGTTTCTCCCGTTGAGAGGCTGTTAAGAATAGTGATGCTGGTTTCTCCCGTTGAGAGGCTGTTAAGAATAGTGATGCTGGTTTCTCCTGTCGAGAGGCTGTTAAGAATAGTGATGCTGGCTTCTCCCGTTGAGAGGCTGTTAAGAATAGTGATGCTGGCTTCTCCCGTTGAGAGGCTGTTAAAAATAGTGATGCTGGCTTCTCCTGTTGAGAGGCTGTTAAGAATAGTGATGCTGGCTTCTCCCGTTGAGAGGCTGTTAAGAATAGTGATGCTGGTTTCTCCTGTTGAGAGGCTGTTAAGAATAGTGATGCTGGTTTCTCCTGTCGAGAGGCTGTTAAGAATAGTGATGCTGGTTTCTCCTGTCGAGAGGCTGGTAAGAATAGTGATGCTGGTTTCTCCTGTTGAGAGGCTGTTAAGAATAGTGATGCTGGTTTCTCCTGTTGAGAGGCTGTTAAGAATAGTGATGCTGGTTTCTCCTGTTGAGAGGCTGTTAAGAATAGTGATGCTGGTTTCTCCTGTTGAGAGGCGAGACAGACATCAGATTCTACAGGAAGCAGCTCTTTCTTTTGTTTGCTGAATGGCTCACACTTTTCTGTCACATTTTAGAGACTTAAATAGCCTTTTTGTGTAATTGATATTTTGTGAGGCATGGAACTAGGAACTAGGAAGGGTCTTCCTATGAGTAGCTGTCCTTAGCTTCATCCACTATACAGCCAATAAGAGCAGTCCTTTAGTGCTGTATGCACACATGAATACCCTCTGTCTTAATTAATGTATTTCGTTACTCCTTCACATGTACTTGTGTTGCAGATGTTTCGAGGGGGCCCTCTGATTGGCCGACTGAAATATTTTTTGATGTGGTGGTGATTGATGTTTTAAGGGGCTCTTGGGTGGCTGACTGGCCTCACTATGACCAAATTAATAACGAAGAAGGCCTTGATTAATTAATTCCAATACTCATAAAAAAATGTATCTTTCGAAACAAATTTCTGATTGGTTGGGGGCGCTAAGCGCAGTGCCTGATTTGTCTTGTGGGCAGGACGACCCTGGTGAACATTCATTTTGTGTTAATAGCCTTCAATGAGTGACAAACGGCTATGTACAGTATACTTTACCCACAACTAAGAACCATTACTAGTTGCCAGTAGTAAACCAGGATATTGAAACGATGGCATATTGTGTCCTAGAATACTGTGAGTCTACTGTATGTGGGGGTGATATAAGGATGGATGAGAGGGTACACTGTCGCAGTATTTAACATCCTATCCCCTTATTTGAAATGCAACAATGATTTACCCCTCCACCCACCAAAACCCACTTATTCTGCACATAATCTCACACATTTTCCAAGGCTCAAACAGTTTTGCACACATTAATTTAGTTTAATGAGTTTGAATATCTCCTCCACTGATGTCATCAGAGGAGACTGAATCTTTGTGTTAATTACAGCTCATTGAAACGATGTAGATGAAAAATGACAATCCCTATAGCAATCCTTAATTTCTTTTCATAAACATTGTTTCATTGAGCTGTAATTAACGCAACGATTCTGTGTCCTCCGTCAGTGAATGACACAGATGTATTAAATCAGTTATTCTACACTGCAGTGCATGCTTCTGTGGAGTTCATGCCTTTTGAGAAAAGAAGAAAAAAAACGGTTAAATAGGAAACAGATGAGGAGTTGAGATATGAAAACGATCCCATGTCTAATGTTTCCTGCTCGGCCGAGAGTGTGTTTTTAAACTGCTGATGGATCTACGTAGATCTGGAAAGAAGCCAGACACATGCAGACTGACGAATGGACAGACATCCATCCATATACTGTACATAAATCTGACAGACGGAAATAAATAAACCATAAATATATACCTTGCCAAACCCTTCCTGTACCAAACCTCCCACAATGCACAATACTGGGGGAGGATATATAGTGTTGCAAGGCCGTGAACTTTCCCATAACTTTCTGTCTCCGTGTGTATACAACGTGCACATGCAAGTGTGCAAAACACACATTTAACGGTTGAAAACCCCTTGGGAGATTTTCACTCGAATAGGAATGTGTGTGTGTGGATTCACAAGTCAAGTCACGTAGAAGGGTATTTTTCTCCTGACTGGTCACTGGGTCGTGCATCATGGTGGTCGGCTAAGGCCAGACAGTAGTAGTGCCGAGCGGATCTCTGGACCTCATCCAAAAAACGACCTTAACCCTTTCACTGCCACACGACAGAAGGTTAACCCTTTACTATCACACAACCGACGGCGATGCTCCATCATTAGCATCATTAGCTCCGCGGAGCTAATGATGCTAATGATGGAGCATCGCCGTCGGTTGTGTGATAGTAAAGGCCAAAGGGCTAACCTTCTGTATTGTCACAGTGAAAGGGTTAACCGGCTGTCGTGTGGCAGTGAAAGGTTTAACGATTTAGCTCAGGCTGTATCTCCTAACCCTTCCCTCTATCTCTCATATCTGTTGTGAGATATAGTTGTATAGTACTAGAGGTGTGGCAAGTGTATAACATATTTCAAACATGGGCAATTCAAAGTGATTTACATAAATAAAAGGAAGTATACAAAATAATACAAGTCAAAGTGTTTGTCATTATTGTGCTGCACTCAGAAATTCTATTTCAAATAGGGATGTCCGATATTATCGGCCTACCGATATTGGCATTAAAATGTGATATCGGAAAATATCTGTATCTGTTTTCAATCTTTATTTTTTTTTTAATTTTTTTTTTACATTTCTATAACCTTTATTTACCCAGGCAAGTAAGAACAAATTCTGATTTTATTTATTGTAAAAAGTATGCATAAAGAGATATGTAATGTTAATTACCTGACATTATTCCGTTTTTTGGGGGGGGAAACCCTGCATATATCGGTATCTGTTGATATTGGTATCGGAAATTAAGAGTTGGACAATATCGGTATATCGGTATCGGTAAAAAAGCCAATATCGAGCATCCCTAATTTCAAAGAAAGGCAGCGGTGAACATAAAGGTTTTTAGCCAGTTTTAAAAAATATTCAGAGTTTGGGAAGATGGAAGATTATTCCAGAAGTTTGTTCCAGCTATGTGCAGCATAATAACTGAATGCTGTTTCACCATGATTTGTTTGAACTCTTAAGAACAGTTAGGTTATCTGCTAACTGTTCTAACTGTTCTAAGAGCTCTACATGGTTCAAAGGGTGGAAGCGGGTCAGATATGTATTTAAGAATCTGTGTTTTCTAGTAAATTATGACATACTGGTAGGTGGTAGCCAATGCGGAGACATGGTGTATGTTCAGCTTTCATGGTTTCCTTACTATATAGTTGTCTTGTCTTTCATTTCTCATGTTATTTACCTCTGTACATCTTCTCCCGGCTGTGCTGTGTAGTGCTGTTGATTACAACAAAGATATCTCATCAGTAAGGCAAAAGAAAGGAAGCAAAATGATTTACTCCTGTTGTAATTTGTCTGTCTTCTTTTTCATCAGCATCATTTCATTCATCAAGCTGTAATTAACACAACACAAGGATTTAGTGTCCTCTGATTACCTCACTGGAGGACATTATAATTCAAACCCTCAAAATTAACTCTCAAAACTGTCAGAATAAATTAATGTGTTTACAGTTTGGGGATGTGTGTTAATATGTTCAGCATTGTGTTTTGCTGAAGTGCCCCCTTTTAAGAATTGTGGGTTTGTCTGCCTGTGCCTTTCAGTGGTTTTTGTGAGTTTGTCCAAATGTGTGTGAAGGAATGATTGTGTACAAATAGGATGCATTATTGTGTATACGTACACATACAGATACCCTCAATTTCCAAATCATAAACTGCAGTGTTCCAGTTGATTCGTACATCAGGGCTCTTGTTTCAGACCTAGTGGAAAGTGTTAAGTGTCTGTGTGAGAGTGAGTGAAAGAGTATCTGTGCTTAAGGTCCACTTGGGACAGGAGATGTCATGACTGTGGCAGTGAGAGTAATACTGATAGGCGTATAAAGATAGACACCCGATAGTGTGACGCTGACAGAGATATTATCTAGGATATGTTAAGCTTCAGATGCCTGACTGACTGGCCGGCTGGACAGTGGTGTGCAGGGTATGGAGTTCATAGGCCATCGTGTGAGTAACCTCTTAAGCAGACCCCCCATTTTGCAGAAAACTTAAGTGATTTGATTTTCATAACTTTTTTGCATAGCTTAGCTTTATACTTTATACTTATAGCACATGCATGAGTCCGGTCTCTTCTTGAAAGGTAACATTCAGTCGATAAAGAAAAATCACTGAGTGAGTGCTCATGTATTGGAGAAACAGAGGTTTGAACACTGAAATAAAAAAAGATTGTGTTGACCGGTCGCCAAATTCCTGTTTTTGGGTTCCAGATGAGAGGTAGGAGCTGGAAAACACAATGGTTCCATAGCCTGAAGTCATACAGTCAAAAGTTTATACAAATTATTATTTATTATTATATTAAAAAATGTAAATAAAAAATTACTTTTTTAATTTTTGTATGGCCAGGGAGCCGCAGCTGATTGGCTAAAGAGCCGCATGCGTTGCCGACCCCTGGACTAGCGACTGGTGATTCTGGGTCCAGGTGAGGGACTAGCGACTGGTGATTCTGGGTCCAGATGAGGGACTAGTGACTGGTGGTTCAGGGTCCAGGTGAGGGACTAGCGACTGGTGATAAATAAAATATATATATAATAATAATTATATTAGATTGTGAAAAAAACAGCCCCTGGTGGGCGCTCGTTAGTGGTTAACATACTGTACCATTGTATTCGTTCGGTACGGTACACACTGAAACGGTTCGGTATGGATACGTGTACCTTTACACCCCTAACAGATATACAGTACTGTTACATTTGTGACATACTGTAGAAGATATGCAAATATACAGTACTGTTAAACAGATCCTAACAGTAAATATATACATACAAGGGGAGGGAACTGTACATTAGGAGGGGGTGGGTGGGTTAGTAGGGTGTTCGGACATTTACGGGGGCCAGTTTCGAATTGCAGCCTCCCGTAGGTGCTCTTTGAGAGCGGTTTTGAAGGTGGGTAGGGATTCAATTTTTTTTACGGCTGTGGGTAGGGCGTTCCACATTGATGTGGCATAATTGCAAAACGTGTTTAGTCTCTTGTTTGAGCCGAATCTGGGTGTTCACTGACCTTTGGTAAGTACCCCGACATGTACATGGGTACCTTGTTGGTGTAGTAACTGGTGGTTCAGGCGAGGGACTAGCGGCTGGCTCATTCTCATGAAATCTTGATTTCAAAATTTCAAACATAATTTTTTTTAACAAACTTGCATCAACAAATTTCCTTTTCAAGCACTATAAGCCAGGTCTAGAGTATATGTGAATAATAATTAGAAAATATTTATTTACAATTTAACACCTTTTTGAACACATTTTCCAAAATAAGTCCTTCAAATTCGCATTACCGCAACGGTCTTAAAACTTCAAGACAATAAGAAAAGTGTATACATTTTCAAAGTTTTAAGAATTGATTAATTGATTATTAACAGGCATACCTGAAACTATGAAATAATATATATTTTTAAATAATCATTTTTAGAATAGTTTGTCATATTACTCTCATTACCGCAACACCTTCTGCAGTCGACAACCTAATTTTTGTGATATTTCATGGAAACCTGAATTTGTCTTAAAATGTCATTGTAAACATGAAAGCACATAACAAATAGATCATGGACATGCCTTTAGAATCAAATTATAATTGTTCACTAAATTCAATAAACATTAAATTAACAGCTGTTGTGATACATGGGTTTCGGAAATGAGATTAATGATTTCGGTAATGATAATAAGTATGCTAAGTGTTGCCAGACACAACTCGAGGCTTAAGAGCAAGGCTGTTGGTTATTCAAAGCAAACCACTTGGTGTGTCTGATTAGCCACAAACACCAAAGCAGAAAATTGGAAAGTTTCACCGCACCGTTTGGCTACAAAAAATCGACTTTAAACAGGACATTTTGGTCCATATGAATGGGAGAACATTCTAGAACATTTGTGATGTCACAGTATGATGTCATAATAGACATTCTAGAACATTTGTGTCACAGTATGCTGTCATAATAGGACATTCTAGAACATTTGTGGTGTCACAGTATGATGTCATAATATACCATTCTAGAACATTTGTGATGTCACAGTATGATGTCATAATAGACATTCTAGATAGAACATTTGTTATGTCACAGTATGATGTCATAATAGAACATTCTAGAACATTTGTGATGTCACAGTATGATGTCATAATAGAGGCATCACCCACACTTTCACAATTTCCCTGCACGGAATTGTCTAGTTTTACTTGCATCCCAAAATGTAGGTAACGCAACAAATTACATAATTATGAAAACCTCTAATTTACTGTCTTATTTGTCAAGTTAACACAGTGAACCTTTTTAATTAGAGATTATTTCAGGGCTTGCCAACTCTCACTGACTGCAGTTACTGGATGCTTTCATAAAATTGCAACTAAGGCATTTGCATATCCTGTCAATCAAATTAAGAAGAAAAATGCATTTGTTCAGCTCAACTCAACTTTATTCTGTTTAACAACATTCTGTTTAAAAATACAATAAGATGCAATCAATATACAGAATAATAACAAAAACAAACAAAACCTTTTTCATAGAACAATCACTGGTTCAGGTCATATACTTCAAAAAGTGCTATAAATACAAAAAAAACTCAAACAATCACACATAGGCCTGATAAGCAAAATGTGCAACTCTGAACCTTGCTTAGATAATACAATCCATATAGGCCTAAGATAAATGTGTATATTCTTGTTAAAAACAAGTAGGCCTGTACAAAATGAAATAAAAAACAAGGACACAATCATGACAAAATTGTTGTCATGTATAAAACATGCTTAGACCTGTAGAACCCCCCACCCCACAACACGCATTTACACACACTTCTTTGTGTATTTAGCCCAGATCTCAGCTGAAACACTAAAATGACGTGCAGAGGATGTGGCAGGTAGTGGCTCCGGGATGACACATTTGATGTCATCCAAGTAATACCACACTTTCTCTCCATCGAACCTCCGAGATGGAATGCAGAATTTGTTCTCTCCAGCACAATTCATCGTGTCAACTTCATATTGATCATCCACAATCTGTAAAGGACATAGGTAAAAGAAAAAGTACAAAACAGGACTCAGGATTTACCATTAACAAGTAACCTAGTGTCCATATCTAAAACTAGTTCTACATACCTGTGTGATGGTGCCAGGGAACAACTCTGCATCATACTCCACAAGGACCCACTTTCCCACGTCCAAAACAGGTCCTGGCTCTGCATTCTCCGTATCTGACTCCACATTCGCTCCTATGAAGGAGCACTCTTTTGGGAGAAAGCATCCACATGCACTGCCACAAAAGCAGGATACGTCCCGGGTCTGGATTACCCCTGGTTTTGTAGATGTCAGCTATACACAGAAATTAAACAATAAATGTATTAAAAAAGCATATGAATCAATCAAGTTAAGCCAACTTATGACAATTAATTAATTAATTAAAACACTTAACAGGAGCACTCATTCAAGGGTACTACGACTATGCTTGCTCCTCATGGTACCAAAGCACCTCAAAGGCACTAAAAACAAGATTACAAACATCACAAAACAAACTGGTCAGACTACTGCTTGACCTTACTCCTAGAACCCACCTCACCCCTGCCCACTTTGTCATTATGAATTGAAAATGGGGGACCCTGATGTAAACAAGACGAAAGTCTTTCTCTGGTCTGCATCCCCTTAACAATTGTGTGTATTGAGCTGTACTGTATTGTACCCATTCTACAACCTATTAATAAAGTTTTCAATCAATCAATCAATCAAACGTGTTCAACCTCATGTCACATTGACCTACCTGGTGAATCTTCATAGTCCCGGGCACGTCTGTATTCAGGGATGGAGGAATCAAATCCTGGGCCGAAATGATCTCCTCCTCTGTTACCATGTATAGCCTTACAGATGAGTGTGTTGCCAGTTGCTGATGCAGTGTGTTGGTGTCTGGGATGCTAGTTCCATAAGCAACAAGCCCGTCTGCTAGGTTCTTGAGTGCACCCCCTACCCCATCAGGGGCACCCTTGCCATGAGATGCCTCTGAGAAGTTCCAGGTGACATATTCAAACCCTCTCATGAAAGGCACTGTCGAGGCCGGATAGAACGCTGTCTTGTTGCGGTACTGGGAGGTGGGTCCATCTGAAATAAAATGGATGTGCTTCACTTCTGGATGTTCCTCCCGGATGGACTTGAGCACTGGATTAAGATGAGCCCACGTTGCAACAGCATCATGCTTTAGGGACGCTGACAGAGACGCAAACGACTCCACACGTCCCCCACTCAGGTATTTGACCCCAGTATGAAGCGTCACTTGCTGGTTCCCGCCACCAAAGTGGGTGTCTTTCACTTCCCTGGTGTACTTACAGCTGTAGTTCTCACTGTAATCAATGTGGACGGCCACCTCTCTCAGTAAGGTTCTCCTTGAGTGACTTCAGCCTCTGGAACTGGTGCTGGATGTTATACACATGAATGGCCAGTTTATTTACATGGTCCTTAGTGAGGTCAACAAGTTTGTCGATAGATGTGTGTGTCTTCTCCAGTGCTGTGTTTTTGACATTCGTCTCCTCCAGTGCACCATCTTTTCCCTTTTTTGTGATTTTACCTGTCCGGGTAACCCACTGGTCCCAGGACATTATGTTTCCCTTGGTTGATGGATCAATAGTTGTAGGGAAGGTTTTGCCTTGGCATTGAATGCACCTTCTGTACATGCATTCCACATCACTTGAGCTGCAGACACAGGACTCAACTATTTCAGTTGTGGATGGTGTGGCAACAATCCCAAGCTGGTGAAGCTTCTTGATTTTGAATAGGAAATTCTCGTGGATTTTGCAGGCACAGGTTTCTCTTTGGGAAACGTTGGGTCTCACGATCCAAAAGGGCTTCAGTCTGCAGAACTGAGCCCTTGAGAGTTTGTAGCGAGGGTGCTGACTGAGAAATGTAACATGTAGTCTCTCCATAGTGTCAGTCAGTGCCCTCTTCCTGAACACTTGTCCTTTCTTGCGGACTTCCCCTGTTTTGCCATTGATGACGGTTGAGTTGTCATCCTGGTGCAAGAAACGACTCACAACATGTCCCATCAATCGTCTCTGGCTGTTGTTGGGCAGGGTCTTGGGCTCTCTCCGGTGGGTGGCTCTCTTCTCAATGGTGCCTATCAAAGGTGCTGGTCCTTTTTTGTTTTTTTCTTGTAGCCTTCTAAGCTGCTTCGTTAGGTTAGAGTATTTTCGGGACTGGATTTCCAGTTGATCTTTTGTCGCCCTCAGTTTTGACCTCAGTGAGGTTATGGTTGCCTCCCTTTTTCTTCCTGCTTTGGGGGTGGAGGTCTGCTCTGGTGTTGGGCAGTTCAAAGGTGGCTCGGGAGGGCTTGGTACTACCTGGACATCCTGCATCCTCCTTTTTCTTCTTGCTTTGGGGGTGGACGTCTGCTCTGGTGTTGGGCAGTTTGATGGCAGTTCTGGGGGGCTTGGTGGTACCGGTAAGCCTACATCTTGCTCCAGTACCTGTGCGGCATCTGGCTCATTGATGGAGGGAGGGGTCAAATCCAAGATGGCATTCAGTGTTTTCTTTTTAGCATAATGCCTGTTCGAATTTTCTCTCCATTGTTTTTTTTCCCTTTCATATTGTTTGGAGGTAAGATCTTCCATTTTCTTGATCTTACCATTTTCCTTTCGTTTTTGATATCTAGAAATGAAAAGGAAGCATGCAATAAAATTAGGAAAAACATATATGGACAGACCCTACACTATGCACTGGATGGCTTATGTATGGTGTGTGTGTGTGTGTGTGGTGTGTGTGTGTGTTACAGTAGGGCCTGACTTTCTTAGAGTTAGAGTGTGTGTGCATATGTGTGTCCTACAGTAGGGTTCTCCCTGTGTGTGTGTGTGTGTGTGTGTGTGTCCTACAGTAGGGACTGAATGGCTTACAAAGTGTGAGTGTGTACACATCCTCTAGTAAGGGCCAGAAAGCTGGACATCCTATCAACTAAATGGCTTGTATGAGGCTTCCTATAAACTAGCATGTTTGCTAATGACTGCACCATTTCCAACCCCCCTAACCTCTCTCTCCTTCCTTCTGTACTCGTCCAGCAGGTCAGGGTTGTTGTAAACCTTTTCTCTGAATTTTGCTAGCCTAGCCTTTGCTAACGCTTTCTTTTTCTCAGTGGCTGACTGTCTGCAATGAAACAGGAAAGTTAGTAAATTACATCAAAATGAACTGTTGATGATACACATTTTGTAATTACAACGTTATGAACACTTAATGTTGAAGTGTTACCAATTATTACTATTTAATGACAAAGTTATGTGATGTGTTACCAAATTCTCATTGCCGAAAGAGAAGTTCTCATTACTGAAACACCCAGTAAAGTGTTGCGGTATATGAGAAGTGTGTTGCGGAGGATGAGAGGAGTTAGCATTTTTTTGCTAACAATGGAGAAGCCATGATGACATTGGCAAAAAAATGTCATGGTACATGTTAGGAACGTATTAACCTTTGTGTTGATCAAATATTGATGATCAAAACTTTTTTCAAACAAGTAATACTTCATGTTTCAGTAATGAGAAGCAATTTTGTCGTGTACAAGGGCTGAAGAGGTAAATTAGAACTTTTAAGTGTTAACCATTGAGGTGACTTCACTTACCTAGTAGCCATCTTCTAGCTTGTCTTCTTTGTGATGCATCATGGGACAATACAACTTTATTTAAAAAATACTGTAGTCTTAACAGGAAGGTGAAAACTGTTGCGGAGAATGAGAACTGCATCCATGGACATTATGTTTTCCACAAAAAAATCATTAATTTGTAAATTTAATTGTATAATTCATCATAATTTCCTTGATGACACAAATAAATAAACAATATTAATACAGTTTTAGAGAAACATTTTGAGTTTATTAAATATAAAATTAAGTCAATGTTCCATAAAAATCAATGTGGACGCATTGCAGTAATGAGAATTTAAGCACAAAATGTACTAAAATATTAAAATAATTAATTGTTATGAGTAAACTCATTGTACAAGAAGGAGCACATTTTTATCTTTAATATTATGTTTTGTTTACTTGAATAAATGCTAACCTTTATTTAGAAAAGATCACGGCCATGGTAAATCATTGATTTCATGAGAATGAGCCGGCTGGTGATTCTGGGTCCAGGCGAGGGACTAGCGGCTGGTGATTCTGGGTCCAGGCGAGGGACTAGCGGCTGGTGATTCTGGGTCCAGACTAGCGGCTGGTGATTCTGGGTCCAGGCGAGGGACTAGCGGCTGGTGATTCAGGGCGAGGGTTTCCCAGCCTTGAGGTCCTGGTCCCTCATATGAAAAGCTGGTTCTTGTGAAAATTCCTCATCACACTAAAATGACATGTTGCTATAGATCAGTGATAAACTACTGTATAAGAAGATTTCTGCACAGCAGGTGAAACAGACTCAAGCTGTTGTCATCATCTAAACAGCCTATTGCTTGATTAGCCATTCAGTCAGTCAACGGCTAGAATGAGCTAGAATATTCTTATGATTACCATCTCTAGCTTGGTCTTGTTGCTGTGTATAGTCGCATACCTTACCTGCAGTTATCCTGACATCAGGAGGAAAGGGGAAACCTGAAAACCTCGTAATTGTAGTTGACTTGAAAGAATGGGGAAGCTATTGTACTGTGACTAGAGTGTTTTTAGTTAGACGGCACCCACAGAAGTTGTCCCGATCACAACTTCCCCAGACACTGTGCACTGTGGGCTTACCTTAGTGCCACACAGACAATGGGTCCAGTCTGCTATGCAAATCTGGTGGATTTCAGCGTTGTTTTCTCTGTGTATGAACTACGAAG
This sequence comes from Notolepis coatsorum, assembly GCF_963971535.1. Classification (NCBI taxonomy): domain Eukaryota; kingdom Metazoa; phylum Chordata; class Actinopteri; order Aulopiformes; family Paralepididae; genus Notolepis; species Notolepis coatsorum. The sequence continues at coordinate 48,638,437 of NC_140170.1, read as the reverse complement.
CACTGTGTGTTGGAGAGAGACGGCGACTGTGTGGTGAGTGTGTTAGAGGGAGAGACTGTGTTAGATAGACTGTGTGTTGGAGAGAGAGACTGTTTGTGTGGTGTGTGTTGGAGAGACTGTATTTGTGAGAGAGAGACTGTGTGTTTAGAGAGAGAGATACTGTGTTTGAGAGGGACTGTATTTGCCAGTGTTAGAGACGGACTAGTACTTGAGTAATTGTACTTCGTTACAATACTTAAGTACTGTTTTGGGGGATTTGTACTTTACTCAAGTATTATTAGGTTTGTATACTTGTACTTTTACTCAATTACATTTCAGAGAAAAGAAACATAGTTTTTACCCCTTACATTTAAAGATTTACAAAGATTTACGAAGTACAAACCTCACAGGTCCAACTATTTGAGTTAGTATATTTGTTTCTCTGGCCGAACTAACGTTATTAATCCTGCGGCCACACTTTATTATAAAATGCTGATTGGTCCTTGTGCACGATTAGAAAGCGGGGATCTTTGATTAAACACCTGCTATCAGAAGAATAGACAGTCAGAGTGAGGAGCTACAGAAGATGGCCACAAACGATAGTACGATACGAGTGATGAAGAGGATGAAACGGAAGATGTCATTGACCCGGAATAAAATTAATTTTTTTTTTACTTTTACTCTTTAGTACTTAACACTTTAAGTGCCGAAAACGTGTTTAGGCGTCCTTCCGCCGTAACTCGTCTTTAATATCAATATTTCAAAAATCTGTGATCGGAATCATATTTTCCATCCGCAGCCTTCACACACAGTTCTGAGCTCCTCTCAATCCTCTAGCGGTTCAAGAGCGCCATCTGGTGGCCGATCGGCAGAAGCGCCAAACAGGAAGTTATGTGGATGAAGTGCTGATCACCCATATTACTTCCGGGCACTCGCTATAGGTCCCGGGACTCCATCTTGATACACTGGACATCGATCGGTTGCAAATAACTCGATAAACAACATGATTTGGACGTATATAGTATTATACAACCTGGAAATGGACCGGGTATTTCGACATCCCATAATGGAAAACTGTCTACCCCACGCTGATCGCCCAACGGCCCGCGGAGACTGGGGTGAGTTTTAGCGTGTAATATTACCGTGTTCGACACTAACTGCTATGATGAACATTTGACCCACATTAGATGAATGGTATAATGCTGCCCACGGAATTATAAACGCCCCCTCGCCCATCCGGTCAACATCAGATGACGTGTAGTAACTTCTAGAAGTCCGTCCAGTTGGATTTTTTTATATCGCGCCGATTGCTATCAAACTGTATTTGATCATCAATATAATGCATTTGGGGCTATAAATCACGTTCTGGAGAAAGCTGCAGAAAGAGATGAAAACATACTTATACTTTAGATCATATTTTAGTATGAATATGTGAATGAAAAAGTTTAACGTTCATACACCCTGAACAATACATATAGGACATTGAATGGGCCCTAATAATGGCAATTTAGCAATAGAATTTAAAAAGTTATAGCCCTGCAAAGAAGGGGAACTTCTCCATAGACAAATAGAGCTGGCAAGGGATGGTATATCATGAATTTAGCCTTAGGCAATCAAAGTGTTAAGTACATTTAAAAGTAAACTTTTTTACTTTTACTAAAGTGTGTTTTTAGCCAGATACTCTGACTTTTACTTCAGTAAGATTTTGAGACGGTACCCATACTTTCAATTAAGTATAATTTCTGGGTACTTTTTACAGTCCTGGAGAGAGACTGTTAGAGGGCGAGTGTGTGTGTGACTGTGTGTGTGTGTGTGTGTGTGTGTTGGAGAGACTGTTTGTTAGAGAGACTGTGGTAGAGAGAGAGGGACTGTATTTGTGTGTTAGAGAGAGACTGTGTTAGAGAGAGAGAGAGTGACTGTTAGTGTTTATGTCATTAATGTACTTTGTATTTATGTGGACATAAAAGCATTTAAAGTGTGTGTGTGTGTTGGAGAGAGATAATGTGTGTGTTAAGAGAGAGCAAGGCTGTGTTTGTTAGAGGGAGACTGTGTGTTAGAGAGATACTGTTAGTTAGAGGGAGACTGTATTTGTGTGTTGGAGAGAGACTATATGGGCTAGATCCACAAGGAATGGATTGCACGGTGCTAGTTGCACCCTTACTTATTGAAAATGCATGGGGACCCTGATGTAAACAAGATGAGTCTTTCTCTGGTCTGCATCCCCTTAACAATTGTGTGTATTGAGCTGTACTGTACTGTACCCATTCTGCAATCTGTTAATAAAATTTGCATTCAATCAATCACCGTGCAGATTGATTGATTGAATGAAAACTTTATTAACAGATTGCAGAATGGGTACAATACAGTACGGCTCAATGCACACAATTGTTAAGGGGATGCAGACCAGAGAGAGACTTTCATCTTGTTTACATCAGGGTCCCCCATTTTCAATTCATAATGAATTGTAAGTAAGTAAGGGTGCAACTTGCACTGTGCAATCCATTCTTTGTGGATCTAGCCCATATATGTGTTTGTTAGAGGGAGACTGTGTGTTGGAGAGACTGTGTTGGAGAGAGAGACTGTTTGTGTGTGTGTGTTGGAGAGAGACTGTATTTGTGTGTGTTGGTTAGAGAGAGATACTGTGTTAGAGAGATAATGTGTGTTGGAGAGAGAGACTGTATTTGTGTGTGTTGGTTAGAGAGAGATACTGTGTTAGAGAGATAATGTGTGTTGGAGAGAGAGACTGTATTTGTGTGTGTTGGTTAGAGAGAGATACTGTGTTAGAGAGATAATGTGTGTTGGAGAGAGAGACTGTATTTGTGTGTGTTGGTTAGAGAGAGATACTGTGTTAGAGAGATAATGTGTGTTGGAGAGAGAGACTGTATTTGTGTGTGTTGGTTAGAGAGAGATACTGTGTTAGAGAGATAATGTGTGTTGGAGAGAGAGACTGTATTTGTGTGTGTTGGAGGAGAGAGACTGTGTTAGACTGTGTGTTGGAGAGACTGTGTGTGTGTGTGTGCTGTGTGTGTGTTGGAGAGACTGTGTGTGTGTGTGTGCTGTGTGTGTGTTAGAGAGACTGTGTGTGTGTGTGTGTTGGAGAGACTGTGTGTGTGTGTGTGTGTGCTGTGTGTGTGTTAGAGAGACTGTGTGTGTTAGAGAGACTGTGTGTGTGTGTTTGTTGGAGAGAGAGACACTGTGCAGCTACAGTATGTGCCCCAGTCTTGTTCCCCCGTGACTTCTTCTCAGCTGAACCCTTCCATGTGCACACTTTGTCGTAATCCCTTCAAACATTCATTAGGGTCGGAGGAGGAGGGAGAAAAAAAATCTTTGCTGTGAACAAAAAACAGTAGCTTACAGTAAGTGAATGATGTCTGTGTCTCTTCGCCAACTTGCTGTTGTTGGCTATAGTAGGGCTGGGCGATATGGAAAAAAATCATATCGCGATAACGATATGATAATTTTATTTTATTTCTCGATATCGATAATTATCGAATTGTTATAAGTATAAAAAAAATAAAAAATAAACAAAAAAAAACTTTTTTTATTTTTATTTTTTTAACAACAGATGTATGTTTATTTTGCAGCAATTCTTTGTCATTGCCGCCATCTTTAGTGTTACATCCCCTCACACTCCAGTTCTCAGGCTGCAGCTGGTTTAAAAGCTAAAGTAAACCGGCTTCTCTGCTGGCTGTGGCTCCAGGGGAGTTGAACAGTTCTGGCTCTGCTAGTTTCTTTTCTATCTTTTGGCGCTTTTTTGGTGGACGAACCACCGCACATGTGCACCGTGACTCGCGACTGGAGACTAGCTCTGCTAGCACACATAGCCTACTGTGTACAGACGGTTTCAAACTGTATTTTAAATTAGAAAGCAAACAAAATAAATGGACAAGAGAAAAAGAAATCTGAATTTGGTCAGTATTGTCATTTGGACAAGCAAAGCCATTACTTTAAGTTGCAGCAAGAAAGACAAGTCTGTCCACTGTCTCTGGTTTTAAAACTGCCCTGTTGCAGGTCAAAAAAAAAAAAAAAAAAACGATTTTTCGATTTTTTTTTTTCTTTTCGATATTCGATATCGATTATTAAAATATATCGCGATATTTATCGTTATCGTTATATCGCCCAGCCCTAGGCTATAGTGCCAAAGACTTACTGTGTGTGAACCAGTGACGCTCAGTGTGTGGAGATGCAGGCAGACACTCTGGTGTAGAGTGAGCTCACGGCCGAGGACCTTCATGTCAAATAAGATCACATTTTTTTAAATGTGAATGTTCTTTTAGCACCAAGTTAACTCTATTCGATCAAGTCTATCTGGTCTACGTATATTCAACCACAACTTTTAAACTGTTTTCAATGAATGATTTGCTCTGACCTTGAGTCGTGGGTTATTTACACCGAAGTACCTTGAGGACCACTGGCCTAAAACAATAATATGTATAGTATTATAAGACAATCGGCGTGTCTCTAGCCACTGCATATAGGCTAGACTCAGTGCTACGTGTGTCCCCCTGGCCACGTGGAGCAACAAGCCAACCTCTCTCTGGCCTATTTCCAGTGCAAGCAGCTACAGACATTCCTTCTGCTTGGAATGTGGCGTCTCTTTTGTTACTAGGATTTCTATCTTTTTACACAACACTGTACATGTGGGCTTTTTAAAATGGCTCAACATCATCTATGTCCCTCCCCTAAAGGATGAGGTTTTCAAAGTAGTGTACTGTATGCAGCATGTAATTATGGTTCCAAAGTCGATCCTGTTCATTAGGATAGGCATGTGTAAGATGTAGTGTCAACGCTTGCATGTGTCTAACCACACACACATTATGACTGGGGACGATCCCTTCATTACGCTCTTAATTTGGTCTCTGGTGTTTCTCTAAGGATTTGCATTGTTCTCTCTCTCCCCCATTTCAGATCCGACTGAGCATGAACTCGCGCCACCTCCTAGACGGGGCCAACGCGCAAACGTGACCTAAGGAGAGGACTGGAGGAGCAAGAGGGAGGGAGGAAGGAGTGCGAGAGAGAAAAGCAGAGGAGACCAAACGGAGTAAAACGCCAGAGAAGATGGGCGAGACGGAGGAAGAGCGCATGGCACAGGCCAGCCAGCTTTTTGAGAACTTTGTCAAGGCGTCCACCTGTAAAGGGACCCTCCAGGCCTTCAGTATTCTGTGCAGGCAGATGGAGCTCGACCCTCTGGACTACACCACCTTCTACAGCTCCCTGAAGACGGCGGTGTGCAACTGGAAGGCCAATTCTCTGTGGACCAAGCTGGACAAGAGGGCAGGACACAAGGAGTACAGCCAGGCTAAAGCCTGCCAGGGCACCAGGGTAAGGGAACCATGTGGAAGCCATGAATGTAGGGCTAGAACCTGCCAGGGCACCAGGGTTAAGGGAACCATGTGGAAGCCATGAATGTAGGGCTAGAACCTGCCAGGGCACCAGGGTAAGGGAACCATGTGGAAGCCATGAATGTAGGGCTAGAACCTGCCAGGGCACCAGGGTAAGGGAACCATGTGGAAGCCATGAATGTAGGGCTAGAACCTGCCAGGGCACCAGGGTTAAGGGAACCATGTGGAAGCCATGAATGTAGGGCTAGAACCTGCCAGGGCACCAGGGTAAGGGAACCATGTGGAAGCCATGAATGTAGGGCTAGAACCTGCCAGGGCACCAGGGTAAGGGAACCATGTGGAAGCCATGAATGTAGGGCTAGAACCTGCCAGGGCACCAGGGTAAGGGAACCATGTGGAAGCCATGAATGTAGGGCTAGAACCTGCCAGGGCACCAGGGTAAGGGAACCATGTGGAAGCTATTAATGTTGTGCTGAGATGGACATACAAGGGGTTGCAGGCGGTGCATCTGCACGCTTCTGGCCCCCGTGATGCCTTGACCACTCGCCTTCCCTCACCATCCATCATGTCTCCATCTACCAATGAACAAAAATGCCATAAAATCTAATTTTGAAGCAATTTAGAACTTGCTTTTAATCCACAGCATTAGAAAACCGAAGCAGAATGGAAGTCTTTATCAAGACTTTCTTTCAAAGTCTGACTCAAATTTGGGCTAGTTTACGGTCCAATTCCGAAATGAATGCGGGTCATTAGTTTTCTCCTTGTTAAAGGGGCACTTCACCAAAAAAAACAATGCAGGTTTTTATTTTGCACATAATCTCACACACATCCAAACACTCTAAACCGTTTTGCACACATTCATTTAGATTCAGTTATTGAGAGTAAATTAGTTTGAATATGGCCACCACTGATGTCATTGGGGACATTGAATCCTTGTTACAAAACCTCTCCCGAAGGCTAACCGGCACTGTCCGCTTCCATTCATTGTGCTGTGCTAGGCTAACGTGCAGCCAGATGGCTTTCTACTGAACGCACAGAGAGGAAACTGGTATCTATCTTCTTGTCTCTCTCTGGAGAAGACTGTACGCTAATTTCCCAAAATGTTGGCGTGTTCCTTTTTAAAGGGTTCACCATGGAGGTCAGTCGGGCTTCATGGTTTATTCATTCCAAGTTTACTGTACTACACTAGAGCATTTCCTACTGTGCATTTTGAAATAGTGTTTGCAAACAGGTCCAACATTGTTATATAACTGATTTAGTTGGAGCATTTAATGCAAATCTTTAGGAGGAGGAGGAGGAGAATCTGTAGGCCAATTGACATTTGCTGCACATGTGTGCAGCTAACTGGTTGGTCACTTTAAACCCTGCTGTCTGTAGGATGCAGACATTAATGATTGAACCGTGTGTCTACCAGGAACCAATGATGATTAGGTTAGTTGAATAAATGGTATACAAACGGACGCGTACACCTGTCCACAGGCGTCAACAGTGGAAAGAGGCCTGTATTATACTGAATCACATGGTGCCATTAGCCTGTCTTGTATTACTGTACAAGGGCCTTGTTTATACATACAAGAGGACTACTGTTGCATGGCAGGCTGTGATATACGATACGTGTGATATTAGCTTGTTTATGCTTCTGCATTTCACATCATATTATACTATGAGATGGGGTGGGGTGGGATGGGAGCGTATAGGGATAGCCCTGTGAAATGTACCACACCACAGCTGTGTGGTGTGACATACTGGAATCGAACCCACGGTACTGTATGTATGGTGTCCTGTGGAACCACCAGAGGTTTTGCAAACTGTTGGGTCTAGGGATGCTCGATATTGGCTTTTTTACCGATACCGATATTGTCCAACTCTTAATTTCAACCGATACCAACCGATACCGATATATGCAGGGTCCCCCCCCCCCAAAACGGAATAATTTCAGGTAATTAACATTACATATCTCTTGTTGTGGAATTAACACAATAAATAAAATCTGAATTTGTTCTTACTTGCTTGCCTGGGTAAATAAAGGTTATAGAAATGTAAAAAAAAAAAAGATAATATCGGACATCCCTTGTCTGAGTTGAACTAAACTGGTTCCATGTTAAAGGAAGAACAAAGAGCATTAGGCTGTAAAAAAAACATATTATAATTTATGATATAAACACTTGACACCCTCTGGGGTTGAGTTCATTGAGTTCATAAACTGCAGCCAAATTGCAGTTTAAATACTTTATCTTTTACATTTATCAACAAGGAAATTCCAGTAGTTGGTACTACGCACAATCGCCAATAAGAAATTGTTTTGTACTTTATCCCCTTTCTAGACTTGACCTGAGGTATACACAAACAACTATTGTTACCATTGCATGTGTTGGTGTATACAACTAAACACTAGTTATTGGTCTGTCAAGGAATTGATGCTGTGGTCTTGGTGTTGGGCTGTGTCTTATTGCCCATTTATGTCCCAAGTATTTCTGCGGCGTGTTTGGCATTGTGTTTGAACGACTCATGTCCCCAAGGAAAAGATAGGGACATGCCGGGGGGAAGGAGGCCAGACACTGCTGCACTAGAGGAAGATAGTGATGAGGAGAGAGAGGGACCACAAGACAAATGATCCCAGTTGAACTTTTTTAAGAAACGAGCTATTGAGGAACGAGATCAGCACTGTCACCAGTAGTAGGTGGATCATGCCCTATGTTTTCCCTGTTCTGCCCACTGAGTATAAACTGTTATGCCAGAACGCCAGATACATTGGCAAACCTTAACTTCCTTTCATTTTATTCTGCTGTTATACCGTCACGTTTTAGACTCGGATACGTGAAAGTTGTAATAAGATATTTAAAGATAAAAGAGATGAAACTGTGACCGTGGGGCCTATACGTACATAAAACCCCAAAAGTGGGTTGTGTGAACTATTGCCTCGCTACTGTATATTTAGTCCAGATGCCTCTGGCAATTCTTTGGTAATCCATTTTCATTGAAACTAAAGGAGCAGCAGAGAATGTTCTGACCTGGAAATGGGAGGTGGGCTGTAATAGGGGTGGTTCTGCTGTACAGCCAGACATTCCATGTGAAGCTTCTGGTTCCCCCCTCTCCATTCCATAGTCTGAGAGACATTCATAACATTTAGTTCCCCCCTCCCCATTCCATAGCCTGAGAGACATTCATAACATTTAGTTCTCCCCTCCCCATAGCCTGAGACATTCATAACATTTAGTTTTCCCCTCCCCATTCCATAGCCTGAGAACCATTCATAACATTTAGTTCTCCCCTCTCCATAGTCTGAGAGACATTCATAACATTTAGTTCTCCCCTCCCCATTCCATAGCCTGAGACATTCATAACATTTAGTTCTCCCGTCCCCATTCCATAGCCTGAGACATTCATAACATTTAGTTCTCCCCATTCCAGAGCCTGAGAGACATTCATAACATTTAGTTCTCCCCATTCCTTAGCCTGATACATTCATAACATTTAGTTCTCCCCTCCCCATTCCATAGCCTGAGACATTCATAACATTTAGTTCTCCCCATTCCATAGCCTGAGACATTCATAACATTTAGTTCTCCCCATTCTATAGCATGAGACATTCATAACATTTAGTTCTCTCCATTCCATAGCCTGAGACATTCATAACATTTAGTTCTCCCCTCCCCATTCCATAGCATGAGACATTCATAACATGTAGTTCCTTCTTCCCCATAGTCTGAGAGACATTCATAACATTTAGTTCTCCCCTCCCCATTCCAGAGCCTGAGACATTCATAACATTTAGTTATATAGCATTACTGGCAATCGCGTCTCGCTCTTCGCCATAATGAGACGCCGGACATGGTCACACTCCCCCTTCCTCTTTTTTTGTTTCCATCATGGACGCTGCAGTGCACTCCATGAACTAGTTGTTATGAAATGCAGAGAGAAATTAAACGATGTTGGGTTTTCGCCGGAGATTCACCAGCCCCTGGAATCTTCTCGGCACATCCTAACAGTGCATCGGGCCTGTCCTGGGTTTCCTCGTCTCGTGACAGCGGACCGAGGGACGTCGCGCGGTGGCTAGCTGTCGGGCTAGGTCGAGCACAGGTAGGGCCTGCGCTGCCAGGCATTAATGCTAGCTTTTGTGATGCTGCTCGTTGTCCCGTGAGACAGCCGAGTTGTGTATTGGCACGAGGGGCAGGATATTTGGGAAAACATGGTCGTCATGACTCTGTTTTGGGTGTTTTCCCAGCTATCCTAGTGCGCACGGCTAATGCTAATGCTACAATGCTGGGTCTCTGTTCTTGTTCCCCGCCGAGGGCTGTCTTTTCTAAAAGGTCTTCCCTCCTCTTAACCATTCATGCTGACGGTCAATCGGTGTCTACTGTTGGGAGTTTTGACGGCGGCATGTTTACCATTTCATGGGTGGATGGGCTGAGGCCTAGGGCTGGTGTGCTTTTTGTGAATCTATGAATTGTGTGCGGGACTGGTGTTTCTCTGGTCTGCATCCCTTTAACATTTGTGTGCAGTGTGTTAGTGGAGTTTTCGTTCATTTACCCCTTCAGGGCTCCCTCTCCGCAGAGGGACTTTGGTCTTTCCGCAGGAGTGCGGGCGGTATTTGACCTAGGCCCCACACCAACTCACACCGCGCAGCCAGAGGTGAGGGCGCGGCCTCGCCAGCGGCTGTGGCGAGGCCCTCAACCAGCGGCCATGTTTCCCCCGCCTGAGGTACCCTGGACACAAAGACAACAGGTGATTGCAAGGCCAGCAGCCTTGGCGGCCGAGGGATCGGCTACATTAGATGAGCACGCCCTAAAAAACCGTTGCCGTCTAGCTGTGTCTAGCTCGCTCTCCGGTCACTCCCCCCCCCCCCCAACACCAGCGGGATAAGGGCTCTGATTTGTTTCCTTTGGCTGCGGGCCGCGTGCCTTCAATGAAGCGCAAGCGGCCCCACGTTTCGCTTCTCATGGGGCCAGGGGCTGACACCCAGTTGCTGGCTAGGCCTTGGTCTGTCCGTGAGAATGTTGTGCTGTCAAGCGGCTCCCACGCCACACATTTTGCGTCTGTTTGGTGAGCCTGGTGTTGTCTGTCAACAATAAAGGTTGTCAGCGGGGGAGCTCGAGGCCCTTGGGGTCGCAGCGCGAGTTCCCCTAGCCCCGCCCTCGCCAGGCCGGGTATCACGTTAGTGCCTCCCACGGCCGGAAGACCGGCGGTGGTCAGGCAGGCGCACGTGATTTGGGTGGTAGTAATATCACTGCAGGGCTACGGTGTGTAGGAACCCACCCTATCGGGCAGTGTGGGGACCTCACGCCTTGTATGTCCAGCTGTAGAACAGTTCCTCAGCAATCCATGCCGGGGAGGTGTTCAGTGGGGGAGCTTTTGTCGCCCTGTGTGATGTCAGCTTCCCCCGTATCAAACCGGCCCTTTCTGTCGGGGTCCCCCCTCCGCGAGACACCCTGCTCGCGCAGTTGGCGGGTCCAGAGAGTTGAGAGAGTCAACAGCTTTAAGTACCTCGGAGCCTACATATCCGAGGACTTGACATGGACCACACACATTGACAGTGTTGTGAAGAAGGCACCACAACGCCTCTACTTCCTCAGGCGCCTAAGGAAGTTCCAAGTCAGTCAGAAGATCCTTAAGAACTTCTACTCATGTACAATAGAGAGCATCCTGACTGGCAACATCACCTCCTGGTTTGGGAATAGCACTGCACAAGACCGAAGCAGACTACAAAGAGTGACACGTTCAGCCAAACGCACAATTGGAGGGGGGCTCCCCACCCTCCAGAACATTTACAACAAGCGGTGCAGGGGCAAGGCTAAGAGAATCATTAAATACTCCAGTCACCCGAACAACTGCCTCTTTGAACTGCTGCGGTCAGGCAAGCGATACCGGAGTCTCAAGGCGAGCACAGAAAGACTCAGAAGAAGCTTCTATCCCCAGGCCATCAGGCTGCTCAACGAACAATGAACACTACACAACAACAACCATCAAACGCACATAGCACACACATCCACACGCACACACTCACTTTAAACAAACACACTGTAGCACCCACTCCCCACACTTTATAGCACACACTCACTTTAAACAAACACACTGTAGCACCCACTCCCCACACTTTATATTTATTGATGAAGGATTGCACTACAACTCGTACACCTTACTGTAAATTGTACCTAAACTGTACCTCATCCCATTTCTGCTTTGCACTATATAGTATTGTACATTAGTACACTGCATAGTATTGTATATTATATGGTAACTCAGTTACGTCTATTCTGCATCGAACATTGTACATATGTCTATACTGAACACTGTGACCTCATTTTCTACTTCTAATTTACAATGCTATACTATGTTATTTGATACTATCTTGTCTAGCACAGTCTCTGGAGCGTAACAGTAAGAAGCATTTTGTATGAAAGTATTCTGTACTTCTGCATGACAACTATTAAAGAAACTTGAAACTTGAGAAACTCCAGGGTTGGCAACGCACAGCGGGTGGGACCGGGCCGCCTATCTACGGTTCCTGGCGCACCAGCGCCAAGTGGCGGTGGGTGCGCTTGGGATTATCATCACATATGGCTATAGCAGTGCCATATGTCGAGGTGGATGGAGAGAACGCTGAGGCGGGGAATTGTGTTTACACAACCCCACCCGTTTTCAGGTTTGGCACAGACCCTATTGTGGGGTCAACAGCGGTGACAGCTCTGGCCGACGAGATCCAATCTCTGTGGGCGAAGCAAGCCATCGTCGTGGTCCCAAAGGAGGACGCGATGCGTGGCGTTTCCTCCCGGTATTCTCTGGTGCCCGAGAAATCGGGGGGGGGGGGGGGGGGGGGGGGGGGGGTGTGTGTGTGTCAGACCCATACTGGACCTGTCCATGGAAGGTTCCGAATTTTGTTAGACGCTGCCAGGTGGGGGCCTGGTTCTCCTACATAGACCTGTAGGATGCGTGTTCGCATCCCGATCTTCCATCCTAGGGCTTACCTATGCTTCCTTTGCAGGGCTTAGCGTACAAGTACCAGAGGCTGCTGTTTGGCTATTCTCTGGCTCCCTGCATCTTCACAAAGTGTGTGTAGACCGCACTGGGGCCTCTGCGTCGTCGGGCGTTACGAAGTGTATTCTGCCCTGGACGACGTTCTGGTCCTTGGCCGGTCAGCGTGTATAACTTCCGCAACGGATTTAGTTGGATTTCGGTTTCCGGGTTCGCCTGATTGGCCGCGACGGCCACGTGACACGCCGCGGCACACCCCCGCGGCAGCGGCAAGGCGTCGCTACACGCTGCTGTGTTTCACTGCCGCTTTCCCACTTCAACGCCAGAGCAATATTGTCGCGCCATCTTCAGTGCACAGACGCGCTGCTGTTTATGAGAGAGCGTAGATTTCAGTGTGTCGGACCAACGCAGTAGGGGGCAGCTGCCATGCTGCCCGGTCTGCGCTACATTCAATGTGTTGGGATTGAAGGCATGTTTTGGTCAGGACGGACAACACGACGTCAGCGTTGTATATTGTCAGACAGGGTGGAGTGCGCTCCCCCCGTCTGCACCGGGCGCGGTTCGGGCGCTGGCTATGGGCGTTCTCCATCTGCTCTGCCTGAGGGCTCTCCACATCCCCGGCAGGGTGAATGTGGGTGCAGGTGTGATGTTGCGGGGCGGTCCTCACCCTGACGAGTGGGGATTACGTCCAGACATAGTCGGGCAGGTCTGGGACCGATTCCGTGGCCGTCCGGGATTCGCTTTGTACGCTTTCCCTCCCTTACACCCGATAGCTCAGCTGTTGGGGCGGGTACGTCGGGAGCGCGGGACTTGGTCCTGGTCGTGCCGGGCCGGGGCTCAGCTGTGTGGTCCCCGGCCCTGATTCAGCTCTGTGTGGCCCCGCCGTGGCCTGTTCCGTGGTCACCGCGGGCCCTCTCTCAGGCGTATGGTCGAGTGTGGGGGCGGAACGCTGTTCAGCCACCCTCTCGTGGGACGTTCCTGCTTGGCGCTCGGCATCTCAAGCCGGTGGAACGTTTCTCTGTCTCCGATTTGGGACCTCCAACTGGTCCTCGGCCGGTTGTCTGAGGCCCCGTTGAGCCTCTTGAGCAGGCGCCGTTGGAGCAGCTGTCTTCAAGATTGCGTTCCTGCTGGCCGTCACCTCCGCTGAGCGCGTGGGTGAGCTGTGTGCTCTCTCGGTGCGGCCTGAGTGCCTGTCTATTCGGGCCAATAGCTGTGCGACTCTGAGGCCTAATCCAGTCTTCGTGCCAAAGAATATCCGGAGCTTTTTTCGCTTCGGGGATATTGTGATTCAGGCGTTTCATCCGCCTCCTCACGCTAGTGGGTTAGAGGCGAGCCTTCATCTGTCGTGTCCTGTCCGTGCTTGGGGATTTACCTCAGTCGGACTCGGGATCTCGGGGCTGCCGATCAACTTTTTGTTTGTTACGGTGGCCCTCACGCTGGTAAGTCACTGTCCAAGCAGCGCCTGTCGCATTGGCTGTGCGAGGGTATTGCCCTTTGCTACACGTTGGCTGGACAGGCCCCCCCTGTGGGTGTCAGGGCGCACTCCACTCGTGGGGTGGCGGCCTCTGCCGCCTTGTTAGGGGGGGCCTCGGTGGAGGACATCTGTGCTGCGGCCTCCTGGTCCTCCCCGGGTCCTTTTGTTAAGTTTTACCTCATGGACATGACTGGGGGTTCTGTTTCTCAGGCGGTTCTGAGGTCTGGGACCTCCCCTGCGTCCCGCCTATTGGTGGGTTAGCAGGGGTGTGTGGGTGTGTGCTACACGTGGTCCCGCCTGTACTGTGCGTTTTTAGGGGTCTCTGGTTACCTCTTTTTCGCACTTTGGTGGAGTTGACTGCCGCCCCCCCTTCACTAGGACGGGCGGGTGGACGGGACTCCCCTCCCCCTGGTAGTAGGGCTTGCGGGTCCTCAGGGGGTACACTTGTCGGGCCACGCGTCTGCTCTGCCCCATATCTCATTATAGCGAAGAGCGAGACGCGATTGCCAGTAATGCTATATAACGAAAGGTTATTCTATAACCTAGTTATATGAATACTGGCTGAGCGTCTCGCTCTTAGCGCCCTGAGGTCCGTTGGTTGGGTTTTCGTTGTTGGAAACTTTTTTTCTGAGGAAGGGGGAGTGTGACCATCTTATAGGAGGACGCCGGGGCGTGGCCTGGTCAGGTCCATGGGTGCATTTGTTTTGTTCATGAGCACAGTAGGTGCTGGAGATGAGAGATATCTCATTATGGCGAAGAGCGAGACGCTCAGCCAGTATTCATATAACTAGGTTATAGGATAACCTTTCGTTCTCCCCTCCCCATTCCATAGCCTGAGACATTCATAACATTTAGTTCTCCCCTCCCCATTCCATAGCCCGAGATTTTTTTTTAATTTGATTTTAAATCTTTATTTCGAACATGTAAATACAAACGATATAAAAACAACAAATCATTGATCTCTAGCAATGGAATGGAAGCAAATTAAATAATAAATAAATAAACCAAAACATAACTCAATTTACATCGAAAAGGAGTAGGAAGAAGTATACACTTATTTATTACATGGCGTTTTCACATTCGCCTAAATGCTTGCTTGTGATTGGTCAATAGCCCCCCGACAGCGGTCATTATCAGACAATAATGACCGCTGTGGGACAATAATGACCGATGTGCGCAGCTGTTCGCAATCAAGCCCCACTGACACACACTGTTTCAGTGCAATTAGACACTGCCGGTGTTCTGCTGCCGGCGATGACAGGGGGCGGAGCGACGAGCGGAGCCAGAACGCAGCCAGAACCAGTGTTGCGAGTCGATGTAAAATGAATTGGGTATATTGTTAGTAAGTTAGCCATGTAATAAGCGGGATAATGTATAGCTATACTCGATCATTGTCGCAAAATAATTGACCTTCACTGACGTTTAAAACACCTCGCCGAGGCGGCTCGGTATTTTAAACTCTGTCGGTCAATTATTTTGCGACAATGACCTCGTAGCTATACATTATCCCTTACTTAATCCTACCCATTTTCCACTACTCAAATGAATGTACTAATTTAAAACCTTACAAAACAAATGTATATAATGCAAAACAAAAAAAACGTATTATATATATGTAAAACATGAAAGAAATAAAATTAAAATGTAAACCCCCGTGAATGTCAAATCCCTTCCTCATCCCTGTACCTCGTGACAATTATTTCTTTATAAATCAGTTTGAATTGTCTCATGTTTGGACATTGCTTTAGCACCACATTCAGACTGTTCCACAGTTTCACTCCACATAGGGAAATGCAGTGTCTTCTCCTGGTAGTGCGTACACTAAGAACTTTTAAATTGAGTTCTCCCCTCAGATTATAACCCCCCTCTATATCAAAGAACAGTTCTTGAATGTTTCCTGGAAGTACATTACCTTTTGCTTTATACATTAATTGTGCTGTTTTTAAATTCCACAAGATCATTTAACTTTAATGTTTTTGACTTTAAAAATATGTTTGTGTGATCACGATTACCTGCAAACATTCATAACATTTAGTTCTCCCCATTCCATAGCCTGAGCCATTCCATATATAATGTTTAGTTCTCCCCATTCCATAGCCTGAGCCATTCCATATATAATGTTTAGTTCTCCCCATTCCATAGCCTGAGCCATTCCATATATAATGTTTAGTTCTCCCCATTCCATAGCCTGAGCCATTCCATATAGAATGTTTAGTTCTCCCCTCCCCATTCCATAGCCTGAGATGTTATATAACATTTATCTCCATATATAACGTTAGCCCCATTCCATAGCCTGCTACTAGACATTCATATATAACGTTCAGCTCCTTCATCCCCATTCTGTGAGCTGATGGTTTCTATTTTTCTTCCGTCTCTCTTCCCCTCCCTCCCTCCTTCCCTCCTACTCCAGAGGTGGATAATGTGTACGTATGTGTGTCAGCTAGTTGGAGGCCAGATGTATATATGTCTGCTTCTTAGCAGAGCTTGGGCCAAGTTAGATTTTTTTAATGCATTCATTTGTTTATGCACTTGGCAATATTGTACCATTACCTAACACATTTCCATTAATAAGTTCAAGTTCAAGTTTCTTTATTAGTTGTCATACAGAAGTATAGAATACTTTTATACAAAATGCTTCTTTCTGTTACGCTCCAGAGACTGTGCTAGGCAAAAATAGATGAGTATAAAATAAGTATAGCAAGTATAAAATGGAAGTCAAGTACGTAGACAAATGTTCAGTATATACATATATACATACAATGCTCTATGTAGAGTAGAAGTAACTGAGTTACCATACAATATACTATACAGTGCAAAGGATGAGGTACAATTTAGGTAAAATTTACAGTAAGGTGTAATGAGGTATGGGTTGTAGTGCAAATTCTTTACCAATAAATATAAAGTGTGCTTAGGTGTTCTAAAGTGGTTAAAGTGGGTGCTGCAGTGAGTTGTATGTTTAAAGTGAGTGTGTGGATGTGTGTGCTGTGAGTGCATTTGATGGTTGTTACATAGTGTTATTGTTCATTGAGCATCCTGATGGCCTGGGGATAGAAGCTTCTTCTGAGTCTCTCTGTGCTTGCCATGAGACTCCGATATCGCTTGCCTGACCGCAGCAGTTCAAAGAGGCAGTTGTTTGGGTGGCTTGAGTCTTTGATCATTCTCTTAGCCTTGCCCATGCACCGCTTGTTGTAAATGCCCTGGAGAGTGGGAAGCCCCCCTCCAATTGTGCGTTCGGCTGTACGGGCCACTCTCTGTAGTCTGCTACGGTCTTGTGCGGTGCTATTCCCAAACCAGGAGGTGATATTACCAGTCAGTATGCTCTCTATTGTGCATGAGTAGAAGTTCTTAAGGATCTTCTGACTGACTTGGAACTTCCTTAGGCGCCTGAGGAAGTAGAGGCGTTGCCGTGCCTTCTTCACAACACTGTCAATGTGTGTGGTCCATGTCAAGTCCTCGGATATGTGGACTCCGAGGTACCTAAAACTGTTCACTCTCTCAACCGGTGCCCCGTCGATGCTGAGGGGGCTGTAGTCCCTGACCCCCGACCTCCTAAAGTCCACAATCATCTCCTTTTGTTTTGCTGACGTTCAGGGAGAGGCTGTTCTCTTGACACCATCCCACTAGAACCTTGACCTCCTCCAGGTAGGCCCTCATCGTTTGCATAGATCAGGCCCCCCACTACTGTGTCGTCAGCAAATTTGATGATTGTGTTGTTGTACCGCTGTGCCACACAGTCATGTGTGTACACTACAGGGAGTAGAGAAGGGGACTCGGAACACAGCCCTGGGGGGCCCCTATGTTGAGAGTGATGGATGAGGAGGTGCAGTTGCCTGCTCTCACCACCTGGGGTCTGCCCGTCAGGAAGTCCAAGACCCACTGGCAGAGGTCATGGTTCAAGCCCAGATCCCTGAGCTTGGCTATGAGTTTGGAGGAGACTATGGTATTGAATGCTGAGCTGTAGTCGATGAACAGCATTCTCACATAGTTCCCCTGCCTCTTGTCCAGGTGTGATGCTGCTGTGTGCAGCACATGGGCTATGGCATCCTCTGTGGACCTGTTGGGGCGGTATGCAAATTGCAGGGGGTCCAGGTTGATGGGGAGGGAGGAGCAGATGTAGCCCTTTACTAGCTTCTCAAAGCACTTCATGGCTATGGAGGTGAGAGCTACAGGGCGGTAGTCGTTGAGGCAAGCAGGCTTGGATTTTTTAGGTAATAATAATAATTAATAATAATTCTCTATTTGCGTATACTTGGGTATGCAGTCAGTCACATTCAGTAAAATTGGCCGACTACTTGGATATTTGTCTTGCTCAGACAGTTGAGGATAATACCTTGTCTAATAACGATGTGATTTCTGTACTGAACGTTGGCCTGCAGTATTTATTTTAAAGCAGGGGGGATTTTTATGTACTGTTTAGCTTGAGTCTCTGTTGCTTGACTTGGATGCTATTTTACTTAATTGTATTGCCTACAGCAACTTTAGTCGAACATTTCAAGTGTCACCAGTCTTACCTCTGTCTAAAGTGTGATGGGAATTTATAGTCATCTACAAGTAAGCTAGTGACCACTCCTGTCCCTGTTGTCTGCTGTAAACACCTCCATTCCTCCCAGGTATCAGGTTCCTCATACACATCCATTTTGAGGACCTAGTCTAGATATCATACATCTGAAATATTACTCTCCACTTCATATTATATATATTTTTCTTTGTTTTTTAAGTTATGAGCACTCTGAGGAAAATGCAATATGACATCATCCAATTGCGGTGTTTTAAAGAAAATGTTATAACCATTCCCATACTTGCATTATAGATGGATATTTCTAGATTCTTAATATAAGTACAGTTCATGTTAATTTATCCAATCACATTTGGTCCCCTAAAATGGGGGAACTATGTATAAAAAGGGCTACAATTCCTACCTAGTTCATCCCATATGGATTCCTTACTTTGGGATAAATTACAGAAATAAATCTGCATTGGGAATTGTCTACTGCAGAATTACAACCTAAAGGTCACTTTCAGTGGAATACCCCTTTAAGCCTGATCGGCCCGGTACCGGGTTGATTTATTTCACGTCAAAAACGTATCAAATCAATACAGTCCGTATTAATGAATGTTGCATTTCAAATGTAGCCAAGAGTAAAGATAGGCTTGGGCGGTATTACGGTATACCAGGGTATTTCGAGATCCCGCCGGTATGATTCTCAACACCGTGACGTCACGGACTGCTATTACACTGAGATGATTGTAGTGCACAGCACGCGCCAGCAGAGGGTTACGTGGCTACCGTTCTGGGACTGGGAGCTAACGTTATAGTAGTACCTGGATGGTGCGGGGTAACTGGCTACCGTCCCGGGAGCTCACGTTGATACCTGGATGGTGCGGGGTAACTAGCTACCGTCCCGGGAGCTCACGTTGATACCTGGATGGTGCGGGGTAACTAGCTACCGTCCCGGGAGCTCACGTTGATACCTGGATGGTGCGGGGTAACTAGCTACCGTCCCGGGAGCTCACGTTGATACCTGGATGGTGCTAACTAACTAGCTACCGTCCCGGGAGCTCACGTTGATACCTGGATGGTGCTAACTAACTAGCTACCGTCCCGGGAGCTCACGTTGATACCTGGATGGTGCTAACTAACTAACTACCGTCCCGGGAGCTCACGTTGATACCTGGATGGTGCTAACTAACTAGCTACCGTCCCGGGAGCTCACGTTGATACCTGGATGGTGCTAACTAACTAACTACCGTCCCGGGAGCTCACGTTGATACCTGGATGGTGCTAACTAACTAGTTACCGTCCCGAGAGCTCACGTTGATATCTGGATGGTGCTAACTAACTAGCTACCGTCCCGGGAGCTCACGTTTATACCTGGATGGTGCTAACTAACTAGCTACCGTCCCGGGAGCTCACGTTGATACCTGGATGGTGCTAACTAACTAACTACCGTCCCGGGAGCTCACGTTGATACCTGGATGGTGCTAACTAACTAGTTACCGTCCCGGGAGCTCACGTTGATACCTGGATGGTGCTAACTAACTAGCTACCGTCCCGGGAGCTCACGTTGATATCTGGATGGTGCTAACTAACTAGCTACCGTCCCGGGAGCTCACGTTGATACCTGGATGGTGCTAACTAACTAGCTACCGTCCCGGGAGCTCACGTTGATACCTGGATGGTGCTAACTAACTAGCTACCGTCCCGGGAGCTCACGTTGATACCTGGATGGTGCTAACTAACTAGCTACCGTCCCGGGAGCTCATGTTGATACCTGGATGGTGCTAACTAACTAGCTACCGTCCCGGGAGCTCACGTTGATACCTGGATGGTGCTAACTAACTAGCTACCGTCCGGGAGCTCACGTTGATACCTACTAACTGGCTACCGTTCTGTGATTTGTTTACTTCGAGGTTGAAGAAAGTGCACTTTCAGGTTGAAAGAACGGCCCTAATCTCAACGTGTTTCAATATAAGCGTTATGTATGGTGATAACAAGTATATTGTTAGCTCCGTTAGGTCATATACATTTCATAAAACTACACTACCCAGCTGCACACCAGCCGCTGTCGAAGGTTAAGACCGACTCTTGCAGAATTACCACCTAAAGGTCACTTTCAGTGGAATACCACATTTAACCCTTTCACTGCCGCACTACCAAAATGGTTAACCCTTTCACTGCGACAATACACAGAGGGTTAACCCTTTCACTGCCACACAACAGCAGGTTAACCCTTTCACTGCCACACGGCAGAAGGTTAACCCTTTACTATCACACTACCGACGGGTGGTGAAAGAGTTAAGACGGACTCCCGACTCCTAGGCAAGATTAAGATTTGCACGATTTAGGCTCGGGACTGAATTGTTGAGACTCCCTGCTGTGTGGTTTGGTCGTGAGCGATCTCTGCCAGTCCATTGTGTCGTTGGTGTCCTGCCTTCTTCAGTTCAGCTGTCTCGCTAATTAATAATTTATGAAACTTTCCACCTCATAACTATCTGGACTCATTCTGATTGGCCCGTTTCAACTGGCCTCCTTCAGCAAAGTCTGCATGGGCCCCGCTGCCGTTTCTGAGACTAATCATCATAATACTTCATACTGTAGCAGCCAGTGGCGAATCCTCCTGGAAGCCAAGGGAAGCCAGGCTTCCCCATTATTAAAATATGAATGAATATGAAATATGAAAAAAAAAATTATATAGTTTACAATAATAATAAAAAATCATTCTTTTTCATCTGTTGTAATTTTTTTTGTTGAAATTTCTCCTCACTCTCTCTAACACACTGTCAGACTCACTGAGCAGAGGCAGTCACTCTGTGCTCACTGCAGCAGAGGAGGCAAAGGGCAGGTGTCTTTCTCTAGCATCCACCATGTGATTCATGCTTGTGGAGTCCAAAACCAATAATAGCCAATAAGATTCGAGCTAAGCAAAGCGCTTCCCACACCTTAAAACGGGTCCATCAGCAAACTAAGTAGTCTAGCCTCTGCACATTTGCCACCCTGGAGGCGGGGCAGGTCCAGAACGTTTCCACCGATTGACCAATCAAATCACATTAAAAGCTAAACGTGACGACGTCATTGCCTCGGTGAAACTGCGTTGGGGAAAATATACATGCCACGTTCGAATCAAAACAACAATACGTCGAGGGAACCCCGGAGATGGCTAGCTAACGTTATGCGAGTCTTAATGTCTAAACAAACAGCATTGTTTGATTGAAATTCGGATTCCTCTCTCGGATTAATTCATTGAGGAGACCTGAAATTCGCTCAGCTGCAGAAGAGTTTAGGAGAATACCTGAATACCCACAGGACTTGGAGAACTTTGTGATTGTGGACGTTGCTTTACTTTACTTTGCAGCGTCAGCTGCAACAATGGTGACTGTGTACCTAATAACTTTTCATAAGTGATGCCGCTGTGTGAGTGTGGGGAGCCATACTGTATATTCTGCCGTGTCATATCATACTGTGTTATTGTGTTGATGGGGTGGCGCCGACTCGCTGAGTCATACTGTACTGCTTGTGTTTGATGGGCCGAGCCACAGGCTACTGTATACATGTATGTTCTGCCATGTCAGCAATATCTTGCAAGACGCTGAGAAACGCTCCGACGGCGACATCGGGCCATATCTCTTATCTATCCATCTCTCTCTCTCTGATTCATAATCAAACCAGACCTCCTGCAGGCAACCACTGTGTGTGTGTGTATATATATTTGTGTTGTGTGTGTGTAATATTCAGAAAGAGAGGGAGAGAGAGAGCGAGGGAGGGAGAAATATATTATATATATTATTTGGCTTAAATATGAAAACAATTCTACAGTCTCCTCCCAATCATATGTATATACTGTCAGGATCTATGGGTAACAGTACTGTATATTTGAATATCGTATATGTCACAAATGTAACCGTACTAAATACCTGATTGATTGATTGATTGATTGAAAAGTTTATTAACAGATTGCAGAATGGGTACAGTACAGTACAGCTCAATACACACAATTGTTAAGGGGATGCAGACCAGAGAAAGACTTTCGTCTTGTTTACATCAGGGTCCCCCATCAGGGTTCCCCCTGTATGTCATGTATGTCCCGGCCTATGCCATAAATGTCATGTATGTTGTGTATGTCCCTATGCCATAAATGTCATGATGTCTTGTATGTCATAAATGTCACTATGAATTGAAAATGGGGGACCCTGATGTAAACAAGACAAACGTCTTTCTCTGGTCTGCATCTGTATTGTACCCATTCTGCAATCTGTTAAATAAATAAAAATAAAGTTTGACTGGCCGCCGAGCCATACTGTAGTGTACATGGTGACTGCTTGACTTAAATATAAAAAATATAAAAAATAAAAAATAAAAATATGAATGAAAATATTTAAAAAAAAAATTACATTTTTTTTTTTGCATCCCCTGTTATTTTACCCACGCGACGCCACTCGTAGCAGCCATGCATGATGTCTAGGAAAGATACACAGGCCTGCACTGACCCAGTAACCTAAAATAATTTTTTTACTTAATTCTTGGCTTACAGTAAGAATTGATTTGAACATAAAAGTATGAATCATAGCATGTCAACAATATAATAAAATAAATCATACTGCAACAATTGCATGCAAACATGCAACACAACCACTCTCGCTCTCTCTATATATATCTTTTCTCTCTCTCCCTCCCTCATCTGTATGCGCGTTTTTATATTGCATCATTTGAATGTGTAATTCACAAAGGGAGATACAGACAATTTAATGGTAATCACAGGGTATAATGGTTATTGCATAATGACATTCTTGTCAACGTGTTATTAGTGGCACAATTCTAACTGTGATGCTGACTGTAGAAGATGACTAAGTACAGTGCTATGAACTTGGTGTCAGTTATATTTCACAGTATGAATAGAGCAGGATATTATGGGATGTAGTCGCACACAAATAGATATTGGCAGGCTCTTCTTTCACTTCCTTTGGGAAGATGAATTACTTTAAACTCTGTTTGGCTTTCACTTCCAATGGGAAGACTAATGACTTTGAAACACTGTTTGGCTCTACAAACAGT
This sequence comes from Notolepis coatsorum, assembly GCF_963971535.1. Lineage (NCBI taxonomy): Eukaryota > Metazoa > Chordata > Actinopteri > Aulopiformes > Paralepididae > Notolepis > Notolepis coatsorum. Next base: position 48,615,120 of record NC_140170.1, on the reverse strand, counting down.
CCATCTACAGACACTAATTTTGATGATGGAGCTCCCATCTTCGTAGAAATTGGCCAATTCTGAAATTATTATAACATATTTATTATAATTTTGAATTGCATGTCAGAATTTGGCCAGCTTTCAGGCTGTGTTATTGCATGTTACCGCATGTCTGCAAAACGGCAAACCAATACAGTAAGACGCTCTGAGGTACGGAACGGGAAATAATGAAACCATGCAGGAGGCGTCTGCCTCAGCAAGATGTGCTTTCCACTTGCTAGAAGCACTATATAGAGCGGGAAATAGTAGGATTTATGAAGCGTTCATAAAACATGTGATGTGATCCAGGGGAAATTTTAAATATCAATACATTTGTCAGTTTCACATTTAAGCTCCTAATTGTGATCTGACAGATTTAATTTCACTGTTGTCGAGTCTCTGCTAACATTAGCCAGTTAGCTTGATACCATTAACAACCTTTGTAAACATTGGACTACTCCGCTGCTCCTGATACTTTGAATAAAGACTTAGCCTGATTTAGCAGGCTTATGGCTGCAGAATGAAATCAAAGCCTGCACTATGAATAATTTTTCATCTATTAGTTACAGAATAGCGGCTAATCATGAAGAAATGGCCATGGTAAATGAGTAAGCTAAAGAAGAATAACGACATTGCCGGTCTAACCGTATAGAATGTAACCTTAAGATGACTAGGATACTTCCAACGACAAAAGCAGTTCATTCTCAAACGACTGCCACCACCAACACATCATCTCAGCCCACTATTTCCTATCTGTTATTTTACATCTATGTAATGGAGTTACTCTGGACAAACTTGTTTGGGTGCAAGTTTCTGAAATGTGACCTCAAGTTGCTAGTGGTGAAGAGGGCATCTGTAGCTTGCATACAACTTTGTCTCCAGGTTTCAGGATTTTATGGAAAGTCACAACCCAAATCATAGTATTTCCAAACGTGCTTTGTAGATTGTAGAGTGCAAATCACTAGGGATGGGAGAGTCCCCACAATACATTATTATCACAATACTAGAGTCACGGTATTGTAATATTGCAATTTATTACCTTTCAACTGCAAATTATGTCTCAAAGGAAAACGTTGTTAATATCTGCAATAACAAATATATACATTTGTTGTATCAAATATAACGATAGGTTATGTAGATAACCTAGTTATATTAGTATAGGCTAAGCTCCCGCTCTGAGCCTTACGAGATACTCTATATCGCCTGTGATACCTAATGTATCTCCCACGAACAAAAACACATGCACCCCACCTGTATGGGGCCCCGCCCCTTATGGTGGCACCACCCATATAATCATGACTCTGGTCATGACACACCCTTCCTCGCCAAAAACCCGTCCCAGGAAAAGATCCCTCAAGAGGGAACTCAGGGCGCGCAGAGCGGGAGCTTAGCCTATACTAATATAACTAGGTTATCTACATAACCTATCGTTATATTTCGTATGGCATCGCTCCCGCTCTGAGCCTTACGAGATAATGGGGAAGAGCGGGTGCGAGACCCGACAGATGTACCCCCTGAGGACCCGTAAGCCCACATCAAGGGGTGCGGGGAGCCCTGTCACCCCATCCTTCCTAACGAAGGGGGGGCGCAGTCAACTCCACCTGAATGCGAACAAGAGGGAGCCAGAACCCCTTGAACACACCGTACAGGCGGAACCACGTGTGACTCAACACACTGCGGCCCATACCCATACACTCCCGCTACCCGACCAAAGGACGGGAAGCAGGAAAGGCCACAGACCCCAGAACCGCCTGGGAGACAGAACCCCCGGTCATGTCCATGAGGTAAAACCTTACAAAGGAGCCCGGGGAGGACCATGAAGCTGCAGCACAGATGTCCTCCACCGAGGCCCCACCCAGGAGAGCGGCAGAGGCAGCCACCCCACGAGTGGAGTGCGCCCTGACGCCCCCAGGGGGATCCTGCCCAGCCAGCGTGTAGCAGAGGGTAACACCCTCGCACAACCAATGGGACAGGCGCTGCTCCGACAGTGCCTTACCAGCACGAGCCCCACCGTAACAGACAAAAAGCTGGTCGGTAACCCTGAAATCCTGAGTACGGCTGAGGTAAATCCCCAAGCACGGACTGGACATGACAGGTGAAGGCCCGCATCTAACTCACCAGTGTGAGGAGGAGGACGAAACGCCTGAACCACAATATCCCGGGAGCGGAAAGAACTCCGGATATTCTCAGGCACGAAAGCAGGATTAGGTCGCAGAGTGACACCGCAATCGGTCCGAAAAGACAGGCACTCTGGACAGCTGTCCCAACGGCGCCCGCTCGAGCGGCTCAAACGGGGCCAAGGACAACCGACCGAGGACCAATTGAAGATCCCAAGTCGGAGCCAAGGAGCGTTGCACCGGCTTAACGCCGTAAGCGCGACAGTGGAGGGAGCATGCGCATTCCAGATGGTAACACCATCAGGATCAAGAACCTGCACCCCTCAACGTACCCGTCCCAACAACTGACCTAACAGATGTATGGGGAAGAATCCCTGGCGGCACGGCATCGGTCCCAGACCTGCCTGGCCATGTCCAGACGCAATCCTCACCCGTCAGGATGAGGGCCGCCCCGCGACAGTACACCTGCACCCACATTCTCCCTGCCGGGGATGTGGGGAGCCCTTAGGCCGCGCAGATGGAGGACGCCCATAGCCAGCCGCCCGCCGCCTGGTGCAGACAGGGGGAGCGTACTCCTCCCTGTCTGTCGATACACGACACTGACGTCGTATCGTCCGTCCTGATCAACACCATTTGTGGACCAGAAGGACCGCTTTCAACACCAACACATTGAACGTAGCGCAGACCGGGCAGCATGGTTTGCCAGCTGCCCCCTACTGCGTTGGCCCGACGCATCACCAGCGAGGGAGGCGTCGGTGAAAACGCGACGTGAGACAGCGCCGTAACCGTCCTAGGACGGAACCTCCCGAGCGTGTTGACAACACGCTCCGAGATGGATGCCCATAGCCCTCCAACCGTTGACTGGGAAGAGGAATACTCTACATCCAGTCTACAGCAACCCCAGGCTGGTAGAGACCTGCCTGGTACGAGACCTGACGATCCACCTTGACCGCGAAGGACCAGAACGTCATCAGGGCAGAACACTCCGTAACCCCGGATGACGCAGAGGCCCCAGTGCGGCCTCCACGCACTTGGTGAAGATGCGGGGAGCCAGAGAAAACCGAACGGCAGCCTCTGGTACTCATACGCTAACCCTGCAAAGGAAGCGTAGGTAAGCCCTAGGATGGAAGATCGGGGATGCGCATACGCATCCTACAGGTCTATGGAGGAGAACCAGACCCCCACCTGACAGTGTTCAACAGGTAGGAGACGATCCAAAAAATGCTGAACCTTCCCATGGGACAGGTCCAGCCTGGGTCTTACACCCCTCCCTCCCGACTTCTCGGGCAGAGAACACCGGGAGGAGAACGCCACGACGATGGCTTGCTTCGTCCACAGAGATTGGATCTCGTCGACCAGAGCTGTCCCTGCTGGAGACCCCGACAACAGGGTCTGTACCAAACCTGAAAACGGGTGGGGTTGTGTAAACACAAGTCCCCGCCTCACCATTCTCTCCATCTACCTCGACATATGGTACTGCCGTAGTCATATGTGACGACACTCCCAACGCACCCGCCGTCACGTGGCGCAGGTCCGCCAGGAACTGTAGATAGTTGGCCCGGTCCCCCCCGCTGTGCGAAGACAACCCTGGAATCGTGCGAGGAGCGCGTTCCGTGTCGGAACACCTGACCCTGACACCACCCACGAGGCAATCGCACCCAAGGGGGAACCCCGACAGAAAAGGGCCTGTCTGATACGGGGGGCTTCCGATCAAAAAAGCCCCCCCACTGAACACCCCTCCAGAACATGCTGAAGGAGTTGTTCCGCAGCCGGACATGCAAGGTGTAAGGCCCCCATGGGTTCCTACACACCGTAGCCCTGCAGTGATATCACTACCACCCCAAACCATGTGAGCTGCGACCACTTGCCAATATTCCAGGAGTGGGAGCACCAACATGATACCTGGCCTGGCGAAGGCGAGGCCGGGGAAGCCCGCACTGTGTGCCTCAAAAGGTTTCGAGCCCCCCTGCTGACAACACTTAAGTTGACAGACGTAACACCAGGCTCAACCAACACAGTTCAAGGTGTGGGAGCCGCTTGACAGCACAACATTCTCACGGACAGACCCAGGCTCAGCCATCAACTGGGTGTCAGCCCCTGTCTCCATGAGAAGCGAAGAATGGGGCCGCATACGCTTCAATGAAGGTTCGCGGCCCGCAGCCAAAGGAGAATGCTCAGAGCCCCGCCTCTGGGGATACCAGAGAGAGGATTGAACGGGGAGCGGGCTGCTCGCGGCAAAATGACGACGGAGTGGTTTACCAACACCGAAATCACCCAAAATGGCCGATCCCTCGGCCGCCAAGACTGTCGGCCTCGCGATACCCTGTCGATTCTCCAACCAGGGCACCACTGGCGGGGGAAACATGGCCGCCTGTCGAGGGCCCCGTCATCGCCGCTGACGAGGCCGTGCTCTCTCTTCTTCTGGCTGCGCGGTGTGAGGCGGTGTAGGGCCTAGGACAATACCGCCCGCGCTCCAGCAGAAGACCAAAATCCCCTGCGGAGAGGGGAACCCTGAGCGGTTATAGCTTGCGGCTGGGTCAAAGCTAATAACGTCAACATCCTCGACGGAGTGGTTTACCAACACCGTGCGCGATGTGTCGACGTCGGCCGGCCCTCAAGGCCCCTCCACCAGACACCATCTCGCCAGGCCGACCCATGGTGTCGGCCGGGCGGGGCATTGTTTCAATATATCAAAAACAAAGGACTGACGTTAACATGGAGCACCAGTGGTGATTGCAAACAGCACCCTCCACTGTGGTGTGGACCATGAAAAGGTTAAATGAATAAAAAGAGCTAAACCACAAAAACTGTAGAATGAGCAAACCCATACACACAAAGTTTAAGGGGAGACGGACCAGACCCGTCTTCATTCAAAATATTCACAACAGAACACCAGCCCTAGTTTAGCCCATTTACCAAAAAAGGTAAACAAAGCCCCCCCCCCGCACTACTCCCCCAGTATACCGATTGACCGTCAGTATGAATGGTTTGAGAGGAGAGAAAGCTGTAGCAAGACAGACCTTCTCATAGCAGAGTGACAAAATGAAACAATAGCCCCCTACACAGGGCCGCCCCAGGAGATGGGGGGCCTCGCGTCTAAAAACGCACAGGGCCTCACATTTCTCCCAAGCGGCCCTGCCCTTATACTACTGCAGCCTAACGCCAGGCAATGTGGAACCCAAGACAACAATTGCCTGTGCACAGACACGCAACATGTTTACCATGTCGGCTGGACCCATAGCCCCACTACCCGACGCCAACCCAGATGGGAACACCGTTCAACAAACCCCGCCGGAACACAAGGTAATACCTGGCTAGAACCTAGCCACGACCTACCCCGTTGTCAACCCATTTACCCGAAAAAGGTAAACAGAACTCAAAACCCCACAACAGCTACCGACTGACCTTCATTGATGAACCGGGCAAGAGGCGGGAGAGTGACAACATCTCACGGCGGAGACATTAAAACAGCATAGCAATTAGCAGTAGTGATAGCATGCGGCAGTAGCGATAGCATGTTAGCATAGCTTTAGATGTTTTAGCAGCACGCCCAAGACAGCTTGGAAACCGTTCCCTGCAGAGAACGTTCACCAAACCATCTTGCCCCTGGCGCCAACACACAACAAGGTTGTGTTAACAACACAAACCAGCATTACTAACACTAATACCCATGCCTGAAGACACAGGGCCTACCTGAGTACAAGCTGGCCCGACAGCCAGCCTTGTACAGCTGAACCTCGATGTGCAGTCATCAAACGAGGAACATCACAGGCCCGTCGTGTCGCCGAAAACATGCGTCGAAGATGCCAGGGGCCAGCAACCTCCGGTAAGCTTCCAACATTATTAATCTTCCTTAATCTTTTACATTCCGCTAGCTCGCATGGTGCAAAGCATCCAGTGCGCTGGGACGAAAATAGAGGAAGGGTGTGTCATGACCAGAGTCATGATTATATGGGTGGTGCCACCATAAGGGGCGGGGCCCCATACAGGTGGGGTGCATGTGTTTTTGTTCGTGGGAGATACATTAGGTATCACAGGCGATATAGAGTATCTCGTAAGGCTCAGAGCGGGAGCGATGCCATACGAAATATAACTGTTTTCAGTCTGTTCACCTCACTCTTATTTATTGCAGTAAAATGGGATTGACAAATTTGTCCGTGCATATCGTTCCTGGAAAAAGGTTATGGATTTGGGGAGATGAGATATCCGTCGGATCATATTCACTGTTAACCATAGACAACGTTATTGACAGAAAAGCTTGCTAGCATAAAGTTAGTCAAGTGACAGATGGTTGTTAGGCAGTTGCTAAGGTAGCGCAGAGGGACAATAATGAAAGTCAGCAGTGAGCAAAGTACGTATAAAGATTCCTTTTATATTTTAATGTAAACAATATGAGTAAATGGCACAATATGTTGTCTTTGGCCATGGTATAATATGGGGAGAATGCACATTGAGGTGTAATAAAAAAAAAAAAACTCTATTCTGATTGGCTGGATGGGTGTTGATTAACAATCACGACACTCATTAGCTGTTCAGCTGGTCTTAACGTCATCAGGCATGATATGATGTAGGCTACTCTGTATCAAGTGTTGTGAACTTTCACTTGTGTGATTTGATTTAGGAATGTAAAACTATTAGCAGGCAGATGATATGATGTACTCTGTATCTGTAAGTGTTGTGTTACTGTGATTTGATTTATGATGTAAGTAGAGCTAATGGTTCTATTATCGAATATCTGTGGTAAGTTGGCACTCTTGCTAGTTAGATCTAGGGTAAAACTATTCTGTTGGACAAATATCTTAGTCTTGCATCATGATTGAGCTAGCGAAGCGCTCCGATGTTGGGAGAGGCCATATTTATTTAGTTTGAGTGTTTAAGCTTAGCTAAATGCACCCTGGGTAAGCAATATACTGTCGGATCATATTCACTGTTTGTCAACCATAGGCAAAGTTATTGACGGAAAGGCTTGCTAGCATAAAGTTAGCTTTCTGGTTCATTGTCACTGGCACCAGTCAAGTGACATGCTAATAAATCATTTATACAAGGAAATGGGTCCTCCTGCCTGTCTACACATAGTGTGAGGTGGTTGGCTGTGCAATGAACACTATAGCTTCTTTATTCTTTAGCCTCACTATAGCGCAAGAGAACCGTGATCAGTTACAGCCGGGATGCTATCCGTATGGCAATATATCAGCAACTATAGTAACTTAATAAAGAAGCTCAACCTCTTCCCCATGCGGTCCGCCACCGGACCGCAAATGACAACACGTTTATTTTTTTCAAGAGTAAACATCCTAACCATGTCACAACAGCAGTCATAGTGTATATTTTCAGCAATACGTTTGTTTACCAATAGGTTCAAGTGTTATTAGTGATATTTTCGTTTTTGAAATGTGTTTTGATCACGAAAATCCTCTATTTTGAAAAAGCGACTGTCGCTGAATGTAGTCATTTTGAGAAGAGGACAATCTGAGCTTTAAATGAGCGTTGGAATTTTTTAAAACTATACTTCCCAAAGGCTTCTAGCTATCTTCAAACAAATGACTTGCTTAATATGATTCTTTTTTAATTCTCTTATTACTCGGGATTATATACCACAAAACTGAACATTATTGGCATATATTGGAGTGCAGTTAGTTTGTCTCCCGTATTTTTAGCATTTAGCAACCATCCGATTTGAAATCAGTAAAAAAAATGGCGGAGCTGTTGCAAGAATAAAAAACCTACTGTACATACAGTAGATTTCATTCTCTGTTCTTCATGCACGCCTGGTGAGATTTGGCCCGATTCATAGTGTGCAAGTTGGCTATAATAAGGTCATTTATAAGCCTGCTATTCTATATTCTATAATAATATTTCAAATTGCATTGGTCCGGATGGGAGAATTCAGTACTGTATCTACGAAACCTTCTGTTTAATCATATTCCCTTTATTAATTTCCTTAGATTTTCCGTACACGTGATCTCAAGAAGGTACTGAGCGTGCTCAGTGGCAGTTTTTCATGTCTGGTCATTTTTAGCATGGTGTTATATATTCGTACTGGCATCGTGTCCCGCTCTTAAGCCATACCGAGATATACCTCATCTCATGTACCTAGTGTACTCCATCAACGAATAAACCAAATACACCCAGCACCTGCCAGGCCCCGCCCTACTGCCGTACTATATAGTACTGGGCGTGGCCACCACTCGCTCTTCCTCTTTTTTCGTTTCCATCATAGCGGATTCAGGACACCCTATGCAACTAGTTGTTATGAAAAGTTTAGATAATATTGAGTGCTTACGGAGATTTGCTTACCCCTGGAATCTTCGGGGTATGTTCCAACGACACGTCGGGTCTATTCTGATGTTCCCTCGTCTTGTGGCAGCAGATCGAGGGACGGTGTGAGGTTGGCTATCGAGCCGGCTCGCACACAGGTAGGCCCTGTGTCATCAGGCATTGATGCTAGTGTTAGTAATGCTGGTTGTTTTGTTACACAACCGAGTTGTGTGTCGGCGCCAGGGGCGGGATGGTTTGGTGAACGTTCCCCTGAAGTGGACGGTTTCCAAGCAATCCTGGAGCGTGCTGCTAAACACTAATGCTAACGCTACTGCTAACGCTAATGCTGAAATGCTGGGCACTGTTCTAATGTTCCCCGCCGTGGGATGTTGCCGCTTTTCCCTCCTCTTAACCGGTTCATTGATGAAGGTCAGTCGGTAGCTAATGTGGGGGGTTTTGCTGAGTCCTATTTTACCCTTTTTACGGGTAAATGGGTTGACAACAGGGTGCAGGGCGGGTGTGCCGTGGCTAGGTAGCCAGGTAGCATAGATCCTGTGCCCCGGCAGGGTTGGACGGTGTCCCACCCGGAAGCCGATGCTTGAGAGCGAGTCGGCCCGGCGGGTGGCAGTATGGACTGATGAGAGCTATACTGCTGCAGGATGGAATTTAGCGGTGGCCAGTGTTGTGGCTCAGCTGACTGTTTTTCTGTCCACATTAGCATCGAGCGCTATGCTATATTGGGCTACTGTCTCTCTGCTACGGGAATGTCTGTCTATACTACAGTCTTCCCTCCTCTCAACCATTCATGCTGACGGTCAATCGGTGTCTACTGGGGGAATAGTGCGGGGGGGCTTTGTTTACCTTCATGGGTAAATGGGCTGAGGTCTAGGGCTGGTGTGCTGTTGTGAATATTATGAATGAATGTGGGACTGGTTCTCTCTGGTCCGCCTCCCCTTAACGTTGTGTGCATGGGCTTGCCCATTCTACAGTATGTTGGTGGTGTTAGTTCATTTATTCATTAACCCCTTCATGGTGCACACCACAGTGGAGGTTGCTGGTTGCAACCACCACTGGTGCTCCGTGTTAGCATCAGTCCTTTGCTTTTGACATGTTGAAACAGTGCCCCGCCCGGCCGACACCATGAGGTGGGTCGGCCCGGCGAGTGGCTGGTGGGCTGCTAAAGCCTGTACTGCCACGGTATGGAATTGGCAGCGATTAGTAACTGTGTTCGAATTGCTGTTTTTTCTATAAAAAAATGGTGTCTGGTGGCAGGGCCTTGAGGGCCAGCCGACGTCGACACATCGCGCGAGGTTGTTGACGGTATTAGCTTTGACCTAGCCGCAAGCTATAACCGCTCAGGGCTCCCCTCTCCGCAGAGTATTTTGGTCTTCCGCTGGAGCGCGGGCGGTATTTGTCCTAGGCCCCACACCGCCTCACACCGCGCAGCCAGAAGAAGAGAGAGCACGGCCTCGTCAGCGCCGATGACGAGGCCCTCGACGGGCGGCCATGTTTTCCCCCGCCAGAGGTATCCTGGGCGTTGAATCGACAGGTGTCCACAAGGCCGACAGCCTTGGCGGCCGAGGGATCGGCCATGTTGGATGAGCTCGGCTTGGAATATACAAGCCGTCGCCGTCCTGCCGCGAGCAGCCCGCTCTCCGATCACTCCCTCCCCCAACACCAGCGGAAAAGGGCTCTGATTGTTTCCTTTGGCTGCGGGCCGCCTGCCTTCGTTGAAGCGCGTGCCGCACCACTTTTCGCTTCTCATGGGGACAGGGGCTGACACCCAGTTGATGGCTGAGCCTGGGTCTGTCCGTGAGAATGTTGTGCTGTCAAGCGGCTCCCACACCATAAGCTGTGTTGGTTGAGCCTGGTGTTACGTCTGTCAACTAAGTGTTGTCAGCAGGGGGGCTCGAAACCTTTTTGAGGCACACAGTGCGAGCTTCCCCGACCTCACCTTCGCCAGGCCAGGTATCATGTTGGTGCCTCCCACTCCTGAAAGATTGGCAGTGGTCTCGCAGGCGCACGTGATTTGGGTGGTAGTAATATCACTGCAGGGCTACGGTGTGTAGGAACCCATGGGGGCCTCACACCTTGCATGTCCAGCTGCAGAACAACTCCTCAGCATGTTCTGGAGGGGTGTTCAGTGGGGGAGCTTTTGTCACCTAGAACTGATGTCAGCTTCCCCCGTATCAAACCGGCCCTTTCTGCCGGGTCCCCCTTGGGTGCGATTGCCTCGTGGGTAGTGTCAGAGTCAGATGTCCCGACACGGAAGGCTCTGCTCGCACGGGTCCAGGGTTGGCTACGCACAGCGAGTGGGACCGGGCCGCCTATCTACATATGGGGCGTCAGACCCATGTTGGACCTGTCATGGGAGGGTTCGGCATTTTTTGGATCGTCTCCTACCTGTTGAACACTGTCAGGTGGGGGTCTGGTTCTCCTCCATAGACCTGTAGGATGCGTGTTCGCATCCCCGATCTTCCGTCCTAGGGCTTACCTACGCTTCCTTTGCAGGGTTAGCATATGAGTACCAGGGGCTGCCGTTCGGCTTTTCTCTGGCTCCCCGCATCTTCACCAAGTGCGTGGAGGCCGCACTGGGGCCTCTGCGTCGTCAGGGGTTACGAAGTGTATTCTGCCCTGCCGACGTTCTGGTCCTTGGCGGTCAAGGTGGATCGTCAGGTCTCATGCCAGGCAGGTTTCCTACCAGCCTGGGGTTGCTGTAGACTGGAAGTAGAGTACTCCTCTTCCCAGTCAACGGGTGGAGTGCTATATGGGCATCCCTCTCAGAGCGTGTTGCGACACGCTCGGGAGGTTCCGTCCTAGGACGGTTACGGCGCTGTCCGTGATACGCCTGCTCGGTATGAGGGCATCTGCTCATTCCGTGGTCCCTCTTGGCCTCCTCTTCACCCCAGGAGGAGGTTACGGAGGTGGTTCTTTTCCAGTATGGAAATAGATCCGGTGAGAGGCAAGTCAGGACGGACAATACGACGTCAGTGTCGTATATCGACAGACTGGGAGGAGTACGCTCCCCCTGTCTGCACCGGGCGGCGGCTGGCTATGGGCGTTCTCCATCTGCGCGGCCTGAGGGCTCTCCACATCCCCGGCAGGGTGAATGTGGGTACAGGTGTAATGTCGCGGGGCGGTCCTCACCCTGACGGGTGGGGATTACGTCCGGACATAGTCAGGCAGGTCTGGGACCGATGCCGTGCCGCCTGGGATTCTTTCCCCATACATCTGTTAGGTCAGTTGTTGGGGCGGGTACGTTGAGGAGCGCAGGTCCTTGATCCTGATTGCGCCGGACCGGGGCGCAGCTGTGTGGTTCCTGATCCAGCTCTTGGTATCCCGTCATGGCCTGTTCCTTGGTCATCGCGGGCCCTCTCTCAAGCGCACGGGTCTCTGTTAGTTCCCTGTGCTGGGCCAGCTGCTGGTGGGTTGGCTGGTGAGAGGGTGAGTCTGGAGAGGATGGATCCTTCTGTGGTTGGTACCATCCGGAACGCGCATGCTCCCTCCACTATCGCGGGTTACGCGGGTGGGTGGCGTATTTTCCAAGAGTGGTGTTGTATTGTTCAGCCACCCTCTTGTGAAGCGTTTCCTGCTTGGCGTTCGACACCTTAAGCCGGTGAAACGCTCTTTGGCTCCGAGCTGGGATCTTCAATTGGTCCTCGGTCGGTTGTCCTTGGCCCCGTTTGAGCCTCTTGAGCAAGCGCTGTTGGAACGGCTGTCGTTCAAGACTGCGTTCTTGCTGGCCATCACCTCCGCTAAAACGCATGGGTGTGCTTTGTGCTCTCTCGGTACGGCCAGAGTGCCTGTCTTTTCGTTCCGATAGCGGTGCCACTCTGCGGCCTAATCCAGCCTTCATGCCTAAAAATATCCGGAGTGCTTTCCGCTCCAGGGATATTATGGTTCAGGCGTTCATCCGCCTCCTCACGCTAGTGAGTTGGAGGCGGGCCTTCACCTGTCATGTCCGGTCCGGGCTTGGGGGTTTGCCTCAGCCGTACTCAGGGCCTCAGGGCTACCGATCAGCTCTTTGTCTGTTACAGTGGCTTTCGTGCTGGTAAGGCACTGTTGAAACAGCGCCTGTCCCATTGGTTGTGCGAGGGCATTGCCCTTTGCTTTACGTTGGCTGGGCTGGCTCCCCCTGGGGGCGTCAGGGCGCACTCCACTCGTGGGGTGGCGGCCTCTGCCGCTCTCCTGGGTGGGGCCTCGGTGGGGGACATCTGTGCTGCGGCGTCATGGTCCTCACCGGGTCCCTTCGTAAGGTTTTACCTCATGGACATGACCGGGGGTTCTGTCTCCCAGGCGGTTCTGAGGTCTGTGGCCTCTCCTGCTTCCCGTCCTTTGGTAGGGTAGCAGGCGTGTGTGGGTGTGGGCCACAATGTGTTGTCACACGTGGTTCCGCCTGTGCTGTGCGTTCAAGAGGTTCTAGTTCCCTCTTGTTCGCACTCGGGTGGAGTTGACTGCCGTCCCCTCTTCATTAGGAAGGGTGGAGTGACGGGACTCCTCTCCTCCCTGATGTGGGCTTACGGGTCCTCAGGGCGTGCATTTGTCGGGCCTCGCGTCCGCTCTACCCCATATCTCGGTATGGCTTAAGAGCGGGACGCGATGCCAGTACGAATATATAACGACAGGTTATGTATATAACCTAGTTATACGAGTACTGGCTAAGCGTCCCGCTCTTAGCGTGCCCTGAGTTCCCTTGGGGAAACTTTTCTTTGGAAACTATTTTCCGAGGAAGAGTGAGTGGTGGCCACGCCCAGTACTATATAGTACGGCAGTAGGGCGGGGCCTGGCAGGTGCTGGGTGTATTTGGTTTATTCGTTGATGGAGTACACTAGGTACATGAGATGAGGTATATCTCGGTATGGCTTAAGAGCGGGACGCTTAGCCAGTACTCATATAGGTTATATACATAACCTGTCGTTAGTCACTGTCAAAGATGCAAAGAAAAATCATATTTCATATTCTCTTTGTTTCATCACAATTTTTAAGCAAGCCTAGTAATATACACTATTTCTGACACTGGGAATACATTCACTGAGGTCCATAGATACCAAGAACATGCAAATGGACCTTGTAGAAGTGGAGCAATCTTCCATTCCAAATAGGGCTCCGGGCTTAAGAGGTTAATAAATATTGAGTTAGAGCTGTTCAGAGCGCATTCTGACTGAGCTGCCATAGACCCAATGTTAACTGGTTAGATTTTCTAGCTAACACCAAGTTAGCAGCTGCTACTCATAAGGATAGCATCCCTGTATCACATCTGTTATAATTCCAACCATTCATAAATCCCTCTGGTATTTTGTATTCTGTTCCAGCTGATCCCTCCTGCAAGCATTTAGCTAACGTTACAAGAAAACAGCTCTTTAGCTAGTTGGCTTATTGGAATAGCTCCATGACCAGTAACCAGAATGCCTTCTCTGAATAAGCCACCGAGACGAAACCACTGCCTGTCAGTCTCTCATGGCAAAGCTCCGGCACCCACGTCAGATTACAGCAGCAAATATCATAACTTGTTACGGTGTTGGTGGCGGCACAGCCCATTGCTAGGTTTAGCAGATGGATTATTTTTCCGGACATAATGCACTGCTCATGTGCTTCTATCCACACCTCCGGTTGGACCACCATGCAGTTTGTCAACATGACCCTTTACCCAACATTACATAAAGCTAGCTTTTCTCCAGATACCGTGTGATACTGAATAGTGCAAAGGAATTAGGCTACATGTCATAGCCGTCATATACAGTGATTATACCACGGCTATGAACCAATCATATTGCTTGATTTGAGCTGCCCATTTTATAATCTATTTAATTTAATAACTTTTACAATATACAGTTTTCATTTTAAAGTTGTTTAATTTAACTGTTAAATTGTGTCTACCTGTCATGCACAGACCAGGGAGGCGTTGCATGGGTGACTCACTTCACTACAATGTACTAGTGCTTTTATATGACCAAGCTTTTGAACTCTCTCCCTCTCCGTGTCCAGTGTCTGATCATCGGAGGGGGTCCTTGTGGTCTGCGTACGGCCATCGAGCTGGCCCTGCTGGGCTGCAAGGTGGTGTTGATTGAGAAGAGAGACACGTTCTCCCGCAACAATGTTCTCCATCTCTGGCCCTACACCATCCACGACCTCAGGGGCCTCGGGGCCAAAAAGTTCTACGGCAAGTTCTGTGCCGGCGCCATCGACCACATCAGTGAGTGTTGCTTTTTGTTTGTTGTTTCAATAGAACACCTTTTCATTGCTGCGTGGTGCTGCTGACAACGATGCAATGTCCCCTTGTGGTGCTGCTGACAACGATGCAATGTCCCCTTGTGAATAATACTGTGTTTCTATCCCTGGAAAGATGGTTGTTTTGGGAGAACGAAATGTTTGGAAATCTTTATTTTATTCTGAACCAAAGCTAACTTATAATATTAAATGTAAATGGCCACACATAGGCTTAGGCACATACAGTAGGCGGCCACCCTACTCTTGTGGTTTATTTTATTAAATTACCTTTTTATTCAAACTGGAGGGACTTTTGGACATATTTGTCCTCCCTTGCATAGCATTGCATTGCATATGGTGAAAAATTCCAGAAAGGGTTCTGAGGCATTTAATAAAATAATTTGACTAGCATTAAAAACATTTAAAAAACCTTCTTTCTGTTTACATAATAATTAACGGTACGATAATTAAAGGATTTATAATGCAATGCAGAGTGCCTCGAACCCCTTCCTGGAATATTGCACCATATACACTTCTATGCAAGGGAGGGAAAGTATTTCCGAAGAGAGCACCAGTTTGGCTTTTGTGAGGCCAAGCAGCAGCCTCCCCAACCTCTGGAGACGCATGCCGTTTGGTGGATGATTTGATTCAAAGTGCCTTACAGTACTATGAGTACATGTTTAGTATGTCCGTTTCCAGTGGGAAACGAACCCCTGACCCTGACTGTGTACTGTGTGTGCCATGCCCAATCCATTGAGCCTGAGCGACACAAGGCCCTTTCATATAATCAGACCGTACAGTGAGTGAGTACACTAACTGTGATCTGTGAACAGCTCATTATAGACTGTTTCCATGCAGTGTAATGTGTGACTACAAGGCGTGACGCTGGTTTGTCACAGGATCTGTCATGCAAACTTTTGGAAGTATGCAAATGAGCATTGACCTACAGCCCCTTCTAATAGCAGGCCTATACAAAAACGTCACTGCTGTTTCAAAGGAAAGTATTCTATGGCCTTCTATTCCTACATTTATTTATTGTCGTTGCACAAGTGCAGAGTACAACAAAATTAAGTTGGCTTCTAGCCAGAGTGTGAAGTGCATTGTAGTACAGTATAGGGATGGGCGTGAGTAACTCGTAGCTATGAGAAAAATAAAAAAAAATATCGAAATTATAATTTTTTAATTTTTAATTTTTTTTAACATATCTTTTCACATGTATGTGTAAGATTATAACTGTTTATTGGTTTCCTTAAACATATATACGTGAATGAACAAAAATAAGTAAAAAATAATTAAAATAAAAAAATTATAATATTTTTTTTTTAAATGTCCCCCCTTTTCGAGTATAGCATGCGATCAATCGATCTGGATTTTTCTTTAAAATGCCCATCCCTAGTACATAATAACATATTTGAAAAAGCTACGAGTAAATATGCTAAGCTAATGCATGTAAAGTATTATATATACAGTGGTACAAGTAGGAATAAATTAATACACTATGATAATAAAAACATCTAGCTAGTGGTTTACATAATATGAGCAGGTATAGTTATATATATAGATATAGTGTTATTATTATACATTGTTACACTGTTATATGAATAAGCTATAGGTTGGATATAAGCAGGGGTACGTTGGTGATTTCAAAGCTGGTTGCACAGTGTTTTATTAATGACGCCACGCGCATGTGCACTCCTGGGCCCGTGCGCGCGCTCCCGCGCATGCGCATAAATGTTCCCTCGCGTACGCACAGACTAAAGACGGTGCCTAATTGCCTCTACGAATGGAATGTAACACATTTAATTCGCAAGTTTTGTGTGAATGTATCTGTGAACGTATTTGAACACACCTGACGACCTGTGCTATTGTTATGCAAAGTAGCCAGGTGGGTACTTACTTAGCGAGTTGGCGCATCAGTCGAGTGCAGCGCATTCCTGTGTGCATGCGCGTGCATATCCGCGCACCGAGCCGGTTGCACGGCGTGCAACCCCGTCCCATGATAATAATGAAGTATGCGTACAGTGTAAGATGCATGTAGGCAGTAGATGAGTATGGAATTGTGTATAGAGTTAAGAGTTCGACAGAGTTCTGAAACAGTTCTGGAGTGGGGCGGTAGTGTCCGGGGGGTGGGGGCTGTCGCCATGGTGAGGGGAAGAAACTGTTCCTGAGCCTGCTGGTCCTGGAACTGTGATTCCTGGAACACCTCCCAGAGGGGAGGAGAGAACATGGTCTGTGGTTAGGGTGAAAGGTTATAGGGAGGCACCGATCCGACTTTTTCAGTCCCGATACCGATACCTGGGTTTGGGTATCGGCCAATACCGATACCGATCTGATACCCATTATCCAAATTGTTTTCCCAAAAAAGTAAAAAAGAAAAAAATTATTTATCCACGTTTTCTTTTTATATTAAAATATATTTTGTTTTTAAGAATTGTAAAGGATCAAGTGTGTTTTTGATTTGTTGTAAACAAAGACAGAAAATAAACTTCATTCATTCAATTAATAAACTGTATGCCTCACTGTCACTGTGTGGAAGAGACTGGGATCATTATTTTGTGCAAGGCAACATCAGGCTTGACTTAAAACATTACTTTCCTAACTTAGTGAAACTAAATGTAACAAATTAACACATAGATATAAATATACTGAATGGTTATTTCTTATTTTATTTATTATTTAAAATAATACATTTTAAATAAATCCGATATTATAATTTTTTTTTACCGATACCCGATCCAGCTATTTTACTGATATCGGCGGCCGATACCAATATCGGATCGGTGCATCCCTATGCTGTATAATAATAATACTTTATTTGTATAGCACCTTTCATACAGAAACAGCAGCTCAATGTGCTTCACAATAGAAAAACGACCAGCATAAAATGAGCACATAAAGTGCAGACATATAAAATCACAGTTCTTCACATTAGGATCTAACATCCCAACAGGCCACCTTGTTTATGTTTTGATTCAGTTTTAAATAGACCATAATAAAAAGAGTAAGATAAAAATAGACGGTAGTAAAATAGTGCAGCAGTGCAGTGCAATAAAATTGTAGAATAAAATGGATTTAAAAATATATATATTTTACAGTGCAATAAAATAGTTCTGGATTACTGTTCGTATAGCCTCACATGTAGGGAGTGGTGTACCAGTGATTCGTTGGGTGGTTTTCACCACCGTCTGCAGTGCTCTCCGGTCTGAGGTGGAGAAGTTTCCGTACCAGTTGCTTTCCATGGCAGAAGTTTCGGTAGAAGTTCACCAGAATCTGAGGAAGACCGATGGGCTTTTCTCAGTCTCCTTGGGAAGAAGAGAGGCTGGTGAGCTTTCTTGACCACGGTCGAGGTGTTGAGGCTTGACTCCCAGTATACACATGAGAACAGTCAATCATTCATAATATTATAATAATAATAATAATAATTTTCATTCATGTTGTAGAAGAAGATCATTCGGCCCACATGGCATCTGTAGTGATGGAGAAATGAAGCTTTTTTTTTCTTCTCCTTTTTCTGTGATTTTCCTCCCCCTCCCAATTTACCTCTCGTGCAAATTCTCCCTCCCCTGTCCTGATCGTTGCTCGCATATGCCCCCCACTGGCCGGTTGTAGGGAGGATAGAAGCCTTGCATCACATGTCCCCTCCGATACATGTGGAGGCAGCCTGTCACATCTTTTCACCTGCCAGCGCGGACTCTCATTTTGGCGAGGTGTAACGTGTAGGAGGCTCACACTACCCCCGCTACTTCCTGTCTCTGCTGTGCAGGCGTCCCCCAACCGACCTGTAGGAGTCGCTGTCCACAACGTCCAGATTACCACCCATCGACTTCCCACCCGCTAACTCTGCCAATTGAGTTAGTATGACGGCCGGCCCAAGCTGGAGGCAACGCCTACAGCCGGAGTCGAACCCGGTGTCTCTTGCGTTGGTGACGAGCGCTTGGACCGCTGCGCCACCCAGACTCCCCTAGAAATGAAGCTTTCTGAATGACCAAGGCTTTCCAGCATATTGTGTTGGAAACGGGTTTATTACTCTGTGCTTCATACGACACAGTGAACATTGATATCTGTTGGTTAGATACAACTAGTGCTGCTAACCTGACCTACATAATCTGTATATGATATGTGACTAGGTGAAGGCTTGAGTGCTGCAGGTGGAGAAGTGGTTGTATTACTGCCCTTTCATGGAGCAGACCCGTGTTCTAATTAGGGTTAAGAATAACCAGAGGCCCCACAATACAATATTATCACAATACGATGTGTGTGTGTGTGTGTGCGAATTCGGAAATCCAGTCTTAAAAAAAGCCTTGCTAGTTCAAAGTTGCTCACAAAGCAGTCTTGTTTCACTGACTGAATGAAGTCAGTAGACTGCTTCGGACCTCGTCGGTCATGTGAATCTGACGGATCCAAAGTGAGTTCCGGCACAGTGGCTTCAACGTCACCACTTCTTTGCAATTCCAATGCCTCGGAGCACCCTGGGGGACCCTGATGTAAACAAGACAAACGTCTTTCTCAGGTCTGCATCCCCTTAACAATTGTGTGTATTGAGCCGTACTGTATTATTGTACCCATGCTGCAATCTGTTAAATAAAGTTTTCATTCATTCATTCATTCACCCGTATCAGATGTAACATCACTATAGGCGTCGGGCCATGAGGAACGGGATTTTTCTGTTTCAAACGGAGAAACGAACCAGGAAGCAGACTGTGGTCGTATGCTTTTTGCTTTGTTGAAAATTGCATCTATTTTGCTTCATCAAAAGAAAGGATGAAGGAGTCATCAGTCTACCTCGTGGTTCAGATAGTCTGCTAGATAACATGCAAACTAAACGGGAGTCATATTATGCAAATACCCCTACTGTGTGTTTGTCCAATCACTTCACTACGGTCCTCATAGTGTGACTGTGTACCCATGAACCAGAGCTGGTCACATACAAGTAATGTCCTTTATGGCAGTGGAGACATTATGTCTGGATTTTTTTTCTCATATTACCGATATTTAAAAAAAGCACATGTTGGATAACATTAAAATGACTAAGTAAATATTTGTATCATTCATTTAGACAACGGAATTGTATGTTATGACTTGAGATGCCAAGAATCCCATGAGTCGATAACACAGATTGGCAGTAAACTATAAAAAAAAATGTAAATATTAGCATATTGCCCAGCCCTATGTCTGACGGTATTTGCTAGCTCTGTATCTATAACCTGTGAGGGCAGTTTGTTTTCCCAGCAGCCTGGTACTGTAGCTCTATGCTCCGTCAGTATGTCCCCCTACTGAGAGGTCTCCACTGCTCTCCTCTCCCTCTCCAGCTCGTCTCTCTAGTAGGGGTGTAACGGTACACAAAAACCACGGTTCGGTACGTACCTCGGTTTTGAAGCCATGGTTCGGTACGGCTTTTCGGTACAGTGGGGGAAAGTTTGGCTTTCCATGTTCCACTCAGGGGTGATGTAGTGTGCAGTAACTAATTGTACTTGTAGGGCTGTCGACGAATATTCTATATTGAAATTAATAAATCGAGTTTTGAATTCAATTCTGCATGCAAAAAAAAGTTCTGTGCATTCGTTAGTGGTTAGCGTACCGTTGTATTCGTTCGGTACACAGCCGTACTGAACCTTAGGGCCAGTACTGAAACGGTTCGGTACGGATACGTGTACCTTTACACCCCTACTTTACACCCCTTTCGTGACTGTGATGCACGGCAACAAGGTTTGGCCGAGTGAATCCACACTCCCAAATTTCTCTGTGATACTTGTATAACGAACGTTTCGCGTCGGACCAGTTCTTCAGAGTTAAAATGGGGTGGTTTCCTATGGGGGAGCAAGGGACTGTGGATTCACTCGGCCAAACCTTGTTGGTGTGCATCAGTCACGAAAGGGGCCATCTCTCTAGTAGTCTCTACTGAGGTCTCCACTGCCCTCCTCTTCCTCTCCAGCTTGTGTCTCTACTGAGGTCTCCACTGCTCTCCTCTTCCTCTCTCCAGCTTGTGTCTCTACTGAGAGGTCTCTACTGCTCTCCTCTTCCTCTCCAGCTTGTGTCTCTACTGAGGTCTCCACTGCCCTCCTCTTCCTCTCCAGCTTGTGTCTCTACTGAGAGGTCTCCACTGCTCTCCTCTTCCTCTCCAGCTTGTGTCTCTACTGAGAGGTCTCCACTGCTCTCCTCTTCCTCTCTCCAGCTTGTGTCTCTACTGAGGTCTCCACTGCTCTCCTCTTCCTCTCTCCAGCTTGTGTCTCTACTGAGGTCTCCACTGCTCTCCTCTTCCTCTCTCCAGCTTGTGTCTCTACTGAGGTCTCCACTGCTCTCCTCTTCCTCTCCAGCTTGTGTCTCTACTGAGAGGTCTCCACTGCTCTCCTCTTCCTCTCTCCAGCTTGTGTCTCTACTGAGAGGTCTCCACTGCTCTCCTCTTCCTCTCCAGCTTGTGTCTCTACTGAGAGGTCTCCACTGCTCTCCTCTTCCTCTCCAGCTTGTGTCTCTACTGAGAGGTCTCCACTGCTCTCCTCTTCCTCTCTCCAGCTTGTGTCTCTACTGAGAGGTCTCCACTGCTCTCCTCTTCCTCTCTCCAGCTTGTGTCTCTACTGAGAGGTCTCCACTGCTCTCCTCTTCCTCTCTCCAGCTTGTGTCTCTACTGAGAGGTCTCCACTGCTCTCCTCTTCCTCTCCAGCTTGTGTCTCTACTGAGAGGTCTCCACTGCTCTCCTCTTCCTCTCCAGCTTGTGTCTCTACTGAGAGGTCTCCACTGCCCTCCTCTTCCTCTCCAGCTTGTGTCTCTACTGAGAGGTCTCCACTGCTCTCCTCTTCCTCTCTCCAGCTTGTGTCTCTACTGAGAGGTCTCCACTGCTCTCCTCTTCCTCTCTCCAGCTTGTGTCTCTACTGAGAGGTCTCCACTGCTCTCCTCTTCCTCTCCAGCTTGTGTCTCTACTGAGAGGTCTCCACTGCTCTCCTCTTCCTCTCTCCAGCTTGTGTCTCTACTGAGAGGTCTCCACTGCTCTCCTCTTCCTCTCTCCAGCTTGTGTCTCTACTGAGAGGTCTCCACTGCTCTCCTCTTCCTCTCTCCAGCTTGTGTCTCTACTGAGAGGTCTCCACTGCTCCTCTTCCTCTCTCCAGCTTGTGTCTCTACTGAGAGGTCTCTACTGCTCTCCTCTTCCTCTCCAGCTTGTGTCTCTACTGAGAGGTCTCCACTGCTCTCCTCTTCCTCTCTCCAGCTTGTGTCTCTACTGAGAGGTCTCCACTGCCCTCCTCTTCCTCTCTCCAGCTTGTGTCTCTACTGAGAGGTCTCCACTGCTCTCCTCTTCCTCTCTCCAGCTTGTGTCTCTACTGAGAGGTCTCCACTGCTCTCCTCTTCCTCTCTCCAGCTTGTGTCTCTACTGAGAGGTCTCCACTGCTCTCCTCTTCCTCTCCAGCTTGTGTCTCTACTGAGAGGTCTCCACTGCTCTCCTCTTCCTCTCTCCAGCTTGTGTCTCTACTGAGAGGTCTCCACTGCTCTCCTCTTCCTCTCTCCAGCTTGTGTCTCTACTGAGAGGTCTCCACTGCTCTCCTCTTCCTCTCCAGCTTGTGTCTCTACTGAGAGGTCTCCACTGCTCTCCTCTTCCTCTCCAGCTTGTGTCTCTACTGAGAGGTCTCCACTGCTCTCCTCTTCCTCTCTCCAGCTTGTGTCTCTACTGAGAGGTCTCCACTGCCCTCCTCTTCCTCTCTCCAGCTTGTGTCTCTACTGAGAGGTCTCCACTGCTCTCCTCTTCCTCTCTCCAGCTTGTGTCTCTACTGAGAGGTCTCCACTGCTCTCCTCTTCCTCTCTCCAGCTTGTGTCTCTACTGAGAGGTCTCCACTGCTCTCCTCTTCCTCTCTCCAGCTTGTGTCTCTACTGAGGTCTCCACTGCTCTCCTCTTCCTCTCTCCAGCTTGTGTCTCTACTGAGAGGTCTCCACTGCTCTCCTCTTCCTCTCTCCAGCTTGTGTCTCTACTGAGAGGTCTCCACTGCTCTCCTCTTCCTCTCTCCAGCTTGTGTCTCTACTGAGAGGTCTCACTGCTCTCATCTTCCTCTCCAGCTTGTGTCTCTACTGAGAGGTCTCCACTGCTCTCCTCTTCCTCTCCAGCTTGTGTCTCTACTGAGAGGTCTCCACTGCTCTCCTCTTCCTCTCCAGCTTGTGTCTCTACTGAGAGGTCTCCACTGCTCTCCTCTTCCTCTCTCCAGCTTGTGTCTCTACTGAGAGGTCTCCACTGCTCTCCTCTTCCTCTCCAGCTTGTGTCTCTACTGAGAGGTCTCCACTGCTCTCCTCTTCCTCTCTCCAGCTTGTGTCTCTACTGAGAGGTCTCCACTGCTCTCCTCTTCCTCTCTCCAGCTTGTGTCTCTACTGAGAGGTCTCCACTGCTCTCCTCTTCCTCTCTCCAGCTTGTGTCTCTACTGAGAGGTCTCCACTGCTCTCCTCTTCCTCTCCAGCTTGTGTCTCTACTGAGGTCTCCACTGCTCTCCTCTTCCTCTCCAGCTTGTGTCTCTACTGAGAGGTCTCCACTGCTCTCCTCTTCCTCTCCAGCTTGTGTCTCTACTGAGAGGTCTCCACTGCTCTCCTCTTCCTCTCTCCAGCTTGTGTCTCTACTGAGAGGTCTCCACTGCTCTCCTCTTCCTCTCTCCAGCTTGTGTCTCTACTGAGAGGTCTCCACTGCTCTCCTCTTCCTCTCTCCAGCTTGTGTCTCTACTGAGAGGTCTCCACTGCTCTCCTCTTCCTCTCCAGCTTGTGTCTCTACTGAGAGGTCTCCACTGCTCTCCTCTTCCTCTCCAGCTTGTGTCTCTACTGAGAGGTCTCCACTGCTCTCCTCTTCCTCTCTCCAGCTTGTGTCTCTACTGAGAGGTCTCCACTGCTCTCCTCTTCCTCTCCAGCTTGTGTCTCTACTGAGAGGTCTCCACTGCTCTCCTCTTCCTCTCTCCAGCTTGTGTCTCTACTGAGAGGTCTCCACTGCTCTCCTCTTCCTCTCTCCAGCTTGTGTCTCTACTGAGAGGTCTCCACTGCTCTCCTCTTCCTCTCTCCAGCTTGTGTCTCTACTGAGAGGTCTCCACTGCTCTCCTCTTCCTCTCTCCAGCTTGTGTCTCTACTGAGAGGTCTCCACTGCTCTCCTCTTCCTCTCCAGCTTGTGTCTCTACTGAGAGGTCTCCACTGCTCTCCTCTTCCTCTCTCCAGCTTGTGTCTCTACTGAGAGGTCTCCACTGCTCTCCTCTTCCTCTCCAGCTTGTGTCTCTACTGAGAGGTCTCCACTGCTCTCCTCTTCCTCTCCAGCTTGTGTCTCTACTGAGAGGTCTCCACTGCTCTCCTCTTCCTCTCCAGCTTGTGTCTCTACTGAGAGGTCTCCACTGCTCTCCTCTTCCTCTCCAGCTTGTGTCTCTACTGAGAGGTCTCCACTGCTCTCCTCTTCCTCTCTCCAGCTTGTGTCTCTACTGAGAGGTCTCCACTGCTCTCCTCTTCCTCTCCAGCTTGTGTCTCTACTGAGAGGTCTCCACTGCTCTCCTCTTCCTCTCTCCAGCTTGTGTCTCTACTGAGAGGTCTCCACTGCTCTCCTCTTCCTCTCTCCAGCTTGTGTCTCTACTGAGAGGTCTCCACTGCTCTCCTCTTCCTCTCCAGCTTGTGTCTCTACTGAGAGGTCTCCACTGCTCTCCTCTTCCTCTCCAGCTTGTGTCTCTACTGAGAGGTCTCCACTGCTCTCCTCTTCCTCTCTCCAGCTTGTGTCTCTACTGAGAGGTCTCCACTGCTCTCCTCTTCCTCTCTCCAGCTTGTGTCTCTACTGAGAGGTCTCCACTGCTCTCCTCTTCCTCTCTCCAGCTTGTGTCTCTACTGAGAGGTCTCCACTGCTCTCCTCTTCCTCTCTCCAGCTTGTGTCTCTACTGAGAGGTCTCCACTGCCCTCCTCTTCCTCTCTCCAGCTTGTGTCTCTACTGAGAGGTCTCCACTGCTCTCCTCTTCCTCTCTCCAGCTTGTGTCTATACTGAGAGGTCTCCACTGCTCTCCTCTTCCTCTCCAGCTTGTGTCTCTACTGAGAGGTCTCCACTGCTCTCCTCTTCCTCTCCAGCTTGTGTCTCTACTGAGAGGTCTCCACTGCTCTCCTCTTCCTCTCTCCAGCTTGTGTCTCTACTGAGAGGTCTCCACTGCTCTCCTCTTCCTCTCTCCAGCTTGTGTCTCTACTGAGAGGTCTCCACTGCTCTCCTCTTCCTCTCCAGCTTGTGTCTCTACTGAGAGGTCTCCACTGCTCTCCTCTTCCTCTCCAGCTTGTGTCTCTACTGAGAGGTCTCCACTGCTCTCCTCTTCCTCTCCAGCTTGTGTCTCTACTGAGAGGTCTCCACTGCTCTCCTCTTCCTCTCTCCAGCTTGTGTCTCTACTGAGAGGTCTCCACTGCTCTCCTCTTCCTCTCCAGCTTGTGTCTCTACTGAGAGGTCTCCACTGCTCTCCTCTTCCTCTCCAGCTTGTGTCTCTACTGAGAGGTCTCCACTGCTCTCCTCTTCCTCTCTCCAGCTTGTGTCTCTACTGAGAGGTCTCCACTGCTCTCCTCTTCCTCTCTCCAGCTTGTGTCTCTACTGAGAGGTCTCCACTGCTCTCCTCTTCCTCTCTCCAGCTTGTGTCTCTACTGAGAGGTCTCCACTGCTCTCCTCTTCCTCTCTCCAGCTTGTGTCTCTACTGAGAGGTCTCCACTGCTCTCCTCTTCCTCTCCAGCTTGTGTCTCTACTGAGGTCTCCACTGCTCTCCTCTTCCTCTCCAGCTTGTGTCTCTACTGAGAGGTCTCCACTGCTCTCCTCTTCCTCTCCAGCTTGTGTCTCTACTGAGAGGTCTCCACTGCTCTCCTCTTCCTCTCTCCAGCTTGTGTCTCTACTGAGAGGTCTCCACTGCTCTCCTCTTCCTCTCTCCAGCTTGTGTCTCTACTGAGGTCTCCACTGCTCTCCTCTTCCTCTCCAGCTTGTGTCTCTACTGAGAGGTCTCCACTGCTCTCCTCTTCCTCTCTCCAGCTTGTGTCTCTACTGAGAGGTCTCCACTGCTCTCCTCTTCCTCTCTCCAGCTTGTGTCTCTACTGAGAGGTCTCCACTGCTCTCCTCTTCCTCTCCAGCTTGTGTCTCTACTGAGAGGTCTCCACTGCTCTCCTCTTCCTCTCCAGCTTGTGTCTCTACTGAGGTCTCCACTGCTCTCCTCTTCCTCTCTCCAGCTTGTGTCTCTACTGAGAGGTCTCCACTGCTCTCCTCTTCCTCTCTCCAGCTTGTGTCTCTACTGAGAGGTCTCCACTGCTCTCCTCTTCCTCTCTCCAGCTTGTGTCTCTACTGAGAGGTCTCCACTGCTCTCCTCTTCCTCTCTCCAGCTTGTGTCTCTACTGAGAGGTCTCCACTGCTCTCCTCTTCCTCTCCAGCTTGTGTCTCTACTGAGAGGTCTCCACTGCTCTCCTCTTCCTCTCTCCAGCTTGTGTCTCTACTGAGAGGTCTCCACTGCTCTCCTCTTCCTCTCCAGCTTGTGTCTCTACTGAGAGGTCTCCACTGCTCTCCTCTTCCTCTCCAGCTTGTGTCTCTACTGAGAGGTCTCCACTGCTCTCCTCTTCCTCTCTCCAGCTTGTGTCTCTACTGAGAGGTCTCCACTGCTCTCCTCTTCCTCTCTCCAGCTTGTGTCTCTACTGAGAGGTCTCCACTGCTCTCCTCTTCCTCTCTCCAGCTTGTGTCTCTACTGAGAGGTCTCCACTGCTCTCCTCTTCCTCTCTCCAGCTTGTGTCTCTACTGAGAGGTCTCCACTGCTCTCCTCTTCCTCTCTCCAGCTTGTGTCTCTACTGAGAGGTCTCCACTGCTCTCCTCTTCCTCTCTCCAGCTTGTGTCTCTACTGAGAGGTCTCCACTGCTCTCCTCTTCCTCTCTCCAGCTTGTGTCTCTACTGAGAGGTCTCCACTGCTCTCCTCTTCCTCTCTCCAGCTTGTGTCTCTACTGAGAGGTCTCCACTGCTCTCCTCTTCCTCTCCAGCTTGTGTCTCTACTGAGAGGTCTCCACTGCTCTCCTCTTCCTCTCCAGCTTGTGTCTCTACTGAGGTATCCACTGCTCTCCTCTTCCTCTCTCCAGCTTGTGTCTCTACTGAGAGGTCTCTACTGCTCTCCTCTTCCTCTCCAGCTTGTGTCTCTACTGAGAGGTCTCCACTGCTCTCCTCTTCCTCTCCAGCTTGTGTCTCTACTGAGAGGTCTCCACTGCTCTCCTCTTCCTCTCCAGCTTGTGTCTCTACTGAGAGGTCTCCACTGCTCTCCTCTTCCTCTCCAGCTTGTGTCTCTACTGAGAGGTCTCCACTGCTCTCCTCTTCCTCTCTCCAGCTTGTGTCTCTACTGAGAGGTCTCCACTGCTCTCCTCTTCCTCTCTCCAGCTTGTGTCTCTACTGAGAGGTCTCCACTGCTCTCCTCTTCCTCTCCAGCTTGTGTCTCTACTGAGAGGTCTCCACTGCTCTCCTCTTCCTCTCCAGCTTGTGTCTCTACTGAGAGGTCTCCACTGCTCTCCTCTTCCTCTCCAGCTTGTGTCTCTACTGAGAGGTCTCCACTGCTCTCCTCTTCCTCTCTCCAGTTTGTGTCTCTACTGAGAGGTCTCCACTGCTCTCCTCTTCCTCTCTCCAGCTTGTGTCTCTACTGAGAGGTCTCCACTGCTCTCCTCTTCCTCTCTCCAGCTTGTGTCTCTACTGAGAGGTCTCCACTGCTCTCCTCTTCCTCTCTCCAGCTTGTGTCTCTACTGAGAGGTCTTCACTGCTCTCCTCTTCCTCTCCAGCTTGTGTCTCTACTGAGAGGTCTCCACTGCTCTCCTCTTCCTCTCTCCAGCTTGTGTCTCTACTGAGAGGTCTCCACTGCTCTCCTCTTCCTCTCTCCAGCTTGTGTCTCTACTGAGAGGTCTCCACTGCTCTCCTCTTCCTCTCTCCAGCTTGTGTCTCTACTGAGAGGTCTCCACTGCCGTTGTGGGATAATAACCCCCCTCCCCCTCAAACAATCCCCCAGCCATGTCCCCCCCCCCCCATCCCATTACCCTCTCCCATCCATTCACCTTTTGTCTCTCACCTTCAACCCTCCCCAGCCCCCCAAACCATGCCCCCCCCTCCTCCTCCTAACCCCCCCCCCCCATCCAATCCAATTGTCTAGCAGCTCTCCTGGGGACACCAGGCCATTGTCCTCGTTGAGTCGTCCATCTATAACTCTGATAATAAACCTGTGTTTAACCAAGTCTATATTTGACTGTCTATATTCATTGATCGGGTTAATTTCTTCCACACCCTCCTCTTCCTCTTCAGCTCGTCTCTACTGATGGGTCTCCACTGCCCCCTTCCCCTCTCCAGCTTTAGTAACGGTGTCATGTATTAATATCTCCACATCATGTGGACCTCATAATAACCCTCACTGTGCGCCACCACCAAGGTGTTGGCACCCCTGCTATAGATTACGGTATGATCGATACATGATTTTCTTTAAATATATAAATATTTATATAAGATAAAAAATCATCAAGTCTTTATTGGGAACTGAAGCCAAGCTTGATAACAAATAAACATTGTTAACAAGACTCTAAAGAAGTTAAGAACACATATTCATTTAGTTTTTGGATGAGTTCCATAGATTATGAGAAGATTCGCCCTGCGTGGCTCCTGTGGTGGAAACCAAGTCATTCTGCTGTAAATCAGGCCTAAGGAAACACAACCTGTTGTGGGTCAGGCCTAAGGAAACACAACCTGCTGTGGGTCAGGCCTAAGGAAACACAACCTGTTGTGGATCAGGCCTAAGGAAATACAACCTCGCGGAAAAAAATCTAATCTACGAATTCCAATCTGGCTTCAGAACATCCCACTCCACTGACGCATGCCTTCTCTATTTAAACGACCACATCAAACAAGAGGTGGACGCGGGCAAATACTGCGGTATGGTCATGCTGGACCTACAAAAGGCCTTCGACACTGTCAATCACACCATTCTGATTGACAAGCTAAAAGCAATTGGTTTTGATAGTATATCAGTGAGCTGGATGCAATCCTACCTGGAGGGGAGAGAACAGATGGTGGAGGTAAACGGTACCCTATCCCCCCCCCCTCACAGTAAGCTGTGGTGTTCCACAAGGAAGCATACTAGGTCCGCTACTGTTCCTAATTTATGCAAATGACATGTCGTCAGCTTGTGACTGCAACTTGTTCCTGTTTGCGGACGACTCAGCCCTGCTGGTCTCTGACAAGAACAAGTTACAGGTTGAAAAAACCCTCAGCTCAGAACTAGGCAAAATCTGCATATGGCTCGCTGATAACAAACTATCATTACACATGGGCAAAACAGAGTCCATTCTCTTCGGTTCAAATAACAAACTCAGCAAGACCGACGGCTTCTCGGTTACAGTGGGTGACAATATTGTCACAAGGAAAGAAGATATTACCTACCTGGGTTCCATCCTAGAGGCAAATCTTTCCTGTGACAAAATGGCATCCAATGTAATAAAAAAAGTCAACCAACGAACTCGATTCTTGTACCGGATCTCCTCACTGGTAAACAAGAATACCCTGAAGACTCTAGCAGGAGCACTCATTCAAGGGTACTACTGTACGACTATGCTTGCACCTCATGGTACCAAAGCACCTCAAAGGCGCTAAAAACAAAATTACAAACATCTCAAAACAAACTGGTCAGACTACTGCTTGACCTTACTCCTAGAACCCACCTCACCCCTGCCCACTTTGACAACCTAGGATGGCTTAGAGTAGACGACAGATTACAGCAACTTGCAATGGGCCTGGTCTACAAGATACACTACAGGACCAAGGTACCCATGTACATGTCAAAATACTTCCCAAAGGTCAGTGAATACCACGATCACAACACCAGAGGGAGCTCCACAAATCATGTTAAACCCAGATTTGGCTCAAACAAGGGACTAAACACGTTTCGCAATTATGCCACATCAATGTGGAACGCCCTACCCAAAGCTGTAAAGGAATGTGAATCACTACCCACTTTCAAAAACACTCTCAAAAAACACCTACGGGAGACTGCAATTCGAAACTGGCCCCTGTAAATGTCCTAACACAACCCCCTCCAATGTACGGTAAATGACCAAGTATGGTCTTGTCAATATTCCAATGTACAGTTTTGTTTGTATAGTTGTACAGTGTCCCCCACCCACCCCTCCAACCCAACCCCCCCCCCCCCCCCCCACCCCCACCTACCCAATCCAATGTACAGTTTCTACGCCAAATGTATATACTCTTTTTTTCTGGACTCTTTTTGTATCACAAACGGTACTGTATTTGCAAATCTGGTATGTCATAAATGTATAGATGTAGCAGTACTGGCTATCTGTATGTCATGTATGTCTATCTATGTTATGATGAATTGAAAATGGGGGACCCTGATGTAAACAAGACGAAAGTCTTTCTCTGGTCTGCATCCCCTTAACAATTGTATGTATTGAGCCGTACTGTACTGTACCCATTCTGCAATCTGTTAATAAAGTTTTCAATCAATCAATCAATCAACCTGCTGTGGGTCAGGCCTAAGGAAACACAACCTGTTGTGGATCAGGCCTAAGGAAACACAACCTGTTGTGGATCAGGCCTAAGGAAACACAACCTGTTGTGGGTCAGGCCTAAGGAAACACAACCTGTTGTGGGTCAGGCCTAAGGCGATACAACCTGTTGTGGGTCAGGCCTAAGGAAACACAACCTGTTGTGGGTCAGGCCTAAGGCGATACAACCTGTTGTGGGTCAGGCCTAAGGAAACACAACCTGTTGTGGATCAGGCCTAAGGAAACACAACCTGTTGTGGGTCAGGCCTAAGGCGATACAACCTGTTGTGGGTCAGGCCTAAGGAAACACAACCTGTTGTGGATCAGGCCTAAGGAAACACAACCTGTTGTGGATCAGGCCTAAGGAAACACAACCTGTTGTGGGTCAGGCCTAAGGAAACACAACCTGTTGTGGGTCAGGCCTAAGGCGATACAACCTGTTGTGGATCAGGCCTAAGGAAACACAACCTGTTGTGGGTCAGGCCTAAGGAAACACAACCTGTTGTGGATCAGGCCTAAGGAAACACAACCTGTTGTGGATCAGGCCTAAGGAAACACAACCTGTTGTGGGTCAGGCCTAAGGAAACACAACCTGTTGTGGATCAGGCCTAAGGAAACACAACCTGTTGTGGATCAGGCCTAAGGAAACACAACCTGTTGTGGGTCAGGCCTAAGGAAACACAACCTGTTGTGGATCAGGCCTAAGGAAACACAACCTGTTGTGGGTCAGGCCTAAGGAAACACAACCTGTTGTGGATCAGGCCTAAGGAAACACAACCTGTTGTGGGTCAGGCCTAAGGAAACACAACCTGTTGTGGATCAGGCCTAAGGCGATACAACCTGTTGTGGGTCAGGCCTAAGGAAACACAACCTGTTGTGGGTCAGGCCTAAGGAAACACAACCTGTTGTGGGTCAGGCCTAAGGAAACACAACCTGTTGTGGGTCAGGCCTAAGGAAACACAACCTGTTGTGGATCAGGCCTAAGGCGATACAACCTGTTGTGGGTCAGGCCTAAGGCGATACAACCTGTTGTGGGTCAGGCCTAAGGAAACACAACCTGTTGTGGATCAGGCCTAAGGAAACACAACCTGTTGTGGATCAGGCCTAAGGAAACACAACCTGTTGTGGGTCAGGCCTAAGGAAACACAACCTGTTGTGGGTCAGGCCTAAGGAAACACAACCTGTTGTGGGTCAGGCCTAAGGCGACACAACCTGCAGAGTGTCATGTGATAGCTCTCCTAGGTCTAGCTCCATTGAATACATCCCGTCGTCATGGTGATCAGCTGCTCCATCTCTGTCCATATTCTCCACAGGTATCCGTCAGCTCCAGTTGATGCTGCTGAAGGTGTGTTTGATTCTGGGAGTGGAGATTCAGGTCAATGTGGACTTTGTCAAAGTTCTGGAGCCACCAGAGGAACAGGGTGAACATGGTAAGGGTCTGTGTGTGTGTTGACTGACTATCTGCACCATGCAGAGGTGATGAGTGATGATGACGCACGGGCACAGACGGGGCACTGAAACCCCCCACCACACACACACACACACACACACACACACACACACACACACACACACCGCCTCATGTCCTCACACAGGCCATAGCTATATATAGAAGAGGCTGCCTGCCTGCTCACATACTGTGTGTATTGGTGAAAGTAGTTTCCTAGAGAAGCAGCATTCCTAACGGATCTATAGCGTAGTGTGTGGAACACAAGACGAGTATATTGTTAGAACAGCAGGCAAAGAAATGGAACCGTCGGTAAACGCTGACACGCCCTAGATGTGAACCCAGATGCCCTAGATCCGCCGAACTTGTATCATATGATCACTTAGACGCAGGGCAGGCCGTGTTTCTGCAGAAATGCTGCATCCTTGATTTCGAGTTCCATGTGGGTTCTATTTTAAATAATTTATATATCATTATATGGGATAGTGTAAAATAGGATGGTAGGGGTTGTTTTATTTTCTTTTTGGATACACAACCCTTGCGTCTGGCCAACCAGCAGACTTGTATGAGGATGTGTCTTTTATATTTTGTAATCGGTCTGTGTATCAAATCTGTAAGAAAATAGACCTATCTCAAACCCTGCCCTCTTTTCTTGATCCTCCAATCACAACTGTCGCTTACCTCGGACAAACCAAGTTTGTCCGAGGTAAGCGACAGTTGTGATTGGAGGATCAAGAAAAGGGGCAGGGTTTGAGACAGGTCCATTGCTTGCTTGTGTGTGTGTGTCTTCCTTCAGGCCCCGGGTGGAGGGCTGAGGTCAGGCCGTCTAACCATCCTGTCTCTGTGTGTGTGTGTCTTCCTTCAGGCCCCGGGTGGAGGGCTGAGGTCAGGCCGTCTAACCATCCTGTCTCTGTGTGTGTGTGTCTTCCTTCAGGCCCCGGGTGGAGGGCTGAGGTCAGGCCGTCTAACCATCCTGTCTCTGTGTGTGTGTCTTCCTTCAG
Organism: Notolepis coatsorum; assembly: GCF_963971535.1. NCBI lineage: Eukaryota > Metazoa > Chordata > Actinopteri > Aulopiformes > Paralepididae > Notolepis > Notolepis coatsorum. The sequence goes on along the minus strand of NC_140170.1, from coordinate 48,582,568 downwards.
GCCCCGGGTGGAGGGCTGAGGTCAGGCCGTCTAACCATCCTGTCTCTGTGTGTGTGTGTCTTCCTTCAGGCCCCGGGTGGAGGGCTGAGGTCAGGCCGTCTAACCATCCTGTCTCTGTGTGTGTGTGTCTTCCTTCAGGCCCCGGGTGGAGGGCTGAGGTCAGGCCGTCTAACCATCCTGTCTCTGTGTGTGTGTCTTCCTTCAGCCCCCGGGTGGAGGGCTGAGGTCAGGCCGTCTAACCATCCTGTCTCTCTGTGTGTGTGTCTTCCTTCAGGCCCCGGGTGGAGGGCTGAGGTCAGGCCGTCTAACCATCCTGTCTCTGTGTGTGTGTGTCTTCCTTCAGGCCCCGGGTGGAGGGCTGAGGTCAGGCCGTCTAACCATCCTGTCTCTGTGTGTGTGTGTCTTCCTTCAGGCCCCGGGTGGAGGGCTGAGGTCAGGCCGTCTAACCATCCTGTCTCCGAGTTTGACTTTGACGTGGTGATCGGAGCTGATGGACGCAGGAACACACTAGAAGGTGAGATCACAGAATGATCATATTTTCCAGTGTAACGCAGTTTGACTTGTCGTCTCGTTGGACAAGTTATAATACCGCAACCTCGACGAGGCCCCGACCGGCAGACTCCAGAATAGTCTTTTCCCCCACAGGCAGTTGGACTCGTGAAGAAATAACACTAACGGCTACCAGCCTCTGACTTGAGTAAAAAACTGCTATTTTATCGCTGTCTCTGCTACTGTACACTAGGGCTGACCCCTATTAGTCGACTAATCGGTCGAAAGGAGCCGTAGTCGACTAGCCAACATCTTAGTCGAATACAAAAATATATATATATATCATTCTTTCCAAAAGCAAAGAGGCCTAGAAGCGTGGCTAACGCTAATGGCACACATACCAGAGGCTAACTGCCTACGAAAACAGGCACAGAGGCACTGAAAGAGGATTTCACCCGTCTAATGAACACACTAGACTAGACAAATATCAAGATGTATCCATCAGTGGACCAATTGCATGCTTTTGCAGAGAACAAGAAGCCTTCAGTCGACTCCTTCAGACATTAAGCACCCCCCACAGCCCAAATGGAATGATACAAAAGTTAAAGAAAAAAATATGATTTTTTTTTAAATATTATATAATATATAATATTTTTAATTTTTTTTCTTTAATATTTATTGGTAGACAAAAATATATATATATATATTTTTTTTTAAGTCTACCAATAGTCGACTAACGGCAAATTTTGGCCAATCATAGTCGACCATCCAAATCCTTAGTCGGGACAGCCCTACTGTATAGCCTCGATTTACAATGCAAGTGCATTGTAAATCGAGGCTATTCTTAATTCTTAAATATTTATACTGTTTTTATTGCTTCTTTCTGTACTACTTTGTGTTGATGCTGCTGCTAGGTAATATACTGTAAAAGGATAGGGATGTGACAAAGTATTCTGATTCTGATATATATATATATATATGAGTCAGAGGGACATATTCTGTGTGTATGTCGACAATCCTATTTGTCCATGTGTGAGTCCATAATAGGTTGTGAGCACCCTATAAATGTTATATGGTCTCCACCATGGACTAGCTACCAGTAGCTCTAATATACTATTGTACCTGTGAATGGCCTACATTCTATATTTTTATGTCCACAGTCAAAAACACTATTCATTGGGTTATAGAAAATGAGAGGTTGGGTTATTGCTATTAGGGATGCCATGATATTACATTTCCTCATGACAACACAGGAGCTACCGGTTACACCGGGCATTTTACAAGGGATGTGCGTTGTGTTGACGTTTTAACCGCACGTGAAAAACTAACAAAAAAAGTATTGTTTGCAATAAATCGGAAGCATCGGCAATACAACGGTACACGCCACTGAAACTGATCTCAACACACTCGCAGTGCAGACATATCATCAAATATACTTGAGATGGTTGCCTTCAGTAGTATCGTTTTCCAACGTGAACAGTGTGTGGCTTTTGAGCTGCACATTATCCCAACTTGTTCAACTTCTTTGCTAAATCAAGCAAAACAAAAACAAGCAAAATTGTGTCAAAGTTGCGGAAAATAAACAGACTTGGCAACTCTGGTTTTATGGGAGTGCGCTCAGCAGCTCACGACCAATGAGAATTAGCGCTTTCACGTTGTAAGACCTGAGTGGGAAGAGGCAAACCCCTGGCTTGATAGCGTCAGTGGAGATGTTTATAAAGCAAACTGCAAAGTATGTGTGTTTTCTGTGGCACATGGTGGACTGACTGACATCAGACAGCATGCCTCAGGACTCCTGAGTCAGGAGAACAACATTCCCGAAATATAAGAACGCAAAGGACCCAAGCACAGGTTTCACAGTTCTTCATGACTGAAACATCTCCTGAGATTGATTCGGTATAGGATATTACATCTTATTTATCTGGTTGTGTTTTTAACTAGATGTCAGTATTTCTATTTACCTGCCCTGGCAGCCAGGAGCCTACATATTGGCTGCTGATGTGCATAGTCTCTAGGCTATTTCAGTTGACTAATATGGGTGATTGTTCATTAATGTTGAGTTTTTAAAGTCTAATAAATAAACATGTATTTATATTAATCAATATAATTAAATAGTGTGCCAATTTAAACTCTTATGTTGTTATGCTCATCTGGAAAACGGAATTCTTCATAATGGATTAACACATTAACTGCCATGCAGTTTGCCCCTCTCATACCACTGCCACCACTCTAAGGGCCCGCGTCCACTTGGCGCATATTTCTGACCGCACGCATCTGTTTTCAATGTATTCCAATGGGGAGGGAGCGCATGCGGCCGCATGCGGCCGCCTCTAGGAAGTGCGCTGCCGTCGGCTTCTTTTCTCAGCTTTTTTGTGCGGTCGAAAGTTGAAACTTTCTCAACTTTCAGAGCGATGCGCTGGGCTCATTTTCAGACAACCAATCACAGCCATTCATCTACCACTCTGTTTGTAACCTGACACCGGAGCTGCCTGCCTGTCTGGCTGTCTCCCACAGACCATTGAGATTCGCGACAAAACTAATAATAATAACTACACGAATACACTACTAAAAAGCTAATAAAAAGCAAAGGGCGAACTGTGGTGTCAGGCAATAACTATATATATAATTAATATACAATAAAGTTATTCAAATATGCTATAATATGTGCAAAACCGCGGCATGGCTGTAGATTTATTTCTGTCATCTACAAGATGCGCTGCATGCCAGCGCTGCCGGCGCACTCCCAGCATGTTTCACGGAGAAATATGCGCTAGGTGGACGCGGGCCCTAAGCCTATGGAGATGTTCACCTTCTTTGCAGGGCTATAACGTTTTAAATTGTATTGCTAAATTGACTTTACTATGGCCCATTCAACATCGATTATCCATCGTTCAGGATGTAGGAACGTTATACTTTTTCATTCATAGATTCATACGAAAATACCGTCTAGAATATAAATATGTTTTTATCGTTTTCTGCAGTAATTCCTAGAACGTGAGTTATAGGCATAAACGCATATATAGATTAACGGGGGGGGGGGGGGGTCGTTTATAATTTTCCGTGATCGTCAGTAAATGCTTTATGTAGTATGGGTGATATATTGATCAGAGCAGTTTGCATTAATAAAAATAAACAAACACGCTGAAAGTAAGGTTACTGTCCTCTTACCGTTCGCCGATGAGCCTGGAGGAAAAAGATCCCACTTATTTGACGGCGATCTACTAGATCCATTTCCGGTTTGTATGGCGAAATAAACGCCAAAATTATATCGATTATTGAGTTATGGCAGCGATCCATATACACGGATGTGTGTCTAGAGTCCCGCAACAATATGTGCCTGCCGGACGCATTTCCCAGATGCACGGAGATCGACTCGATCCATTCCGGTTTGGTAACTCGCCCGATCATCCACCAGGCGGCGGTATTGAAGCGTTGCTCTGTTGTGCAGGCTCCCACTGTATCAGACCAGGCTCGGTGAGGGAATTATGAATACCATGGCGAAAAAATGAAATATGATCTCGCCGTGGATTGGCGGAATTCGCATGACCTTGAAACACATCGTAAGCCGTTTCCGGCAGTGGATGTGTTAACAGTTAATTTTATCATCCCACTCCTCCCCTCTAGTTACTGCAGCTGAGGTGACACAGGTATACCACACGGTTAAACACAACCTCAGCTACAACAGTGCTGACTGTTTGTTTTCAATGCATTTCAGGAGTTTGGGGGGCTGGCTCCCCAAAATAATTAAATAACATAACCCTAACCCTAAAACCGAAATAAAGTAAAAAAAAAAAAAAAGTTACAAAATCCGCCCTTTTTTCACCCAAAAACCGCCCAAAAATGTTTCTTGCGCGTGCTTCGCGCACGCTCAATGACAGGTGTCCCTTATTTCTATTAGTGAAAGGTGGCAAGCCTAAATGAGAGAGCCAGCTGGGGAGTGTGTTTGAGAGCGAAACAGCGGTGGGGGGCAAGCTAGCTAGAGGGAGAGAGGGGGTGTGTACTGAGAATGAGGGAGCCAGCTGCGTTTGAGCGCAAAACAACGGTAGGGGCCGTGGGCAAGTAATGTAATCGGCCTATGCCCAAACACTGAGGAACACTGAGTAACACTGCCCACCGCGACAACCCTGCTTTCAGCTACTGGATAAAGCCTTCCTGTTGACATAGTTTTAGATGGGGGCTCAATATCCACGTGTGGGTCAACTGCTACTTAGTGTGTTTGTGTGTGCGTGCATGCATAACTGATAATGCCAAACTGACTCCAAAGGGTATGGTGACCTTTTGCTCTTAAGTGAGAGCACTTTAACCTCAACAGTCAACTACTTTAGTGTGTGTAGATTTACGTATGTCTGGCATATGTGTGTTTGCTGAGTGCTGACAGACATAAAAGTAATTGACCCCCAAGCAGCCAACACCAGAGGCTTTATTGACTATTTGAACCATGTAACTTGAGCCTTGTGTCTTGAGAGGGTCATCTAGTTACTACTTAGTTGCATTCCTCGATGTACAGACGGTCTGAAACCAAGGCTGTTTTGTGACTGTTCATTGTCTGGAATATGTCATCTTTTCTTTCCTGTGAACCCCCCCTCATCCCCTTGCGCTCGCTCATGCATTTGTATTGGTCCCTAATTCACTTCCTTGCTGTTAAGACTAAGGAAATGTAAGGAAGGGGGGGGGGGGGGTCTTCTAACCTTCAGTGATAATGACATTATGAAATAGTTTTTCTTTCCTTTGTAGGTTTCGGTGACAATTTTAAGTTTTATTTTTAAGTTCCTTCTGTTTCAGTACCAGAGTAATGTGGTCTTTTCCCGCTCTTTGTAGGTTTCTCTCGCAAGGAGTTCCGGGGGAAGCTCGCCATCGCCATCACGGCAAACTTTGTCAACCGGAACACCACCGCTGAGGCCAAAGTGGAGGAGATCAGTGGAGTGGCCTTCATCTTCAACCAGAAGTTCTTCCTGGACCTGAGAGAGGACACTGGTGGGTTTGAACATATTGACGATGAATGTAGGATACTTACACTGTATTGGGTCATCTTTTAGGTAGGTGTTATGATCATTATGGATGGAGGTTCACAAGAGTTCTTCCTCAAACTCAAAAGAGAAGACTGTTTTAAGTCGGAATTATCCTATTGTACCTGAAACTCCCAGCTGTCCAAACCTTTTGACAGAGAGGGTTGAAGTAATGTAACGTATTAAATTAGTAGAGCAGGGCCAGGGGCCTCCGTTTACCAGGAACTAAATGGGAGGAAAGGAAATAATAGCATGAAAACAAACAAATTATTTCATATCTTAAACATTCTGGAATCGCATGGAGGGCCAAAAACAACATACCAAACAACGAACCAGTTTTGGCGTGCCAGCTGCCAGTAGTCTCATACTCGTATTGACATTAGGAGTCTGATGGCAGCGTGGAGGAGGCGTTTCAATTTCATGACATAAAAAAAAACGTTATTTCATTTTTTTTGGCAAATCATGAAGCAGGGATTGTGTTTGAGCATGGTGTAAGCAGACCTTCTGTCGGTGAGAATTCACCGCAACATTTCAGGAATGGGAGAGGGTCTAGTAGCTAACACCACCCTCTTAAACAGCCTTCAACTTCCGGGACAGTGAGTTTTCTGTACCCAAAAGCCCTCACACAATGTACAGTACAGTTTGCAGAAAAAATTCTCAAAATGACCCTGCACTTTTTAAAGTGTACAATATTTGTATATACAGTAGCCTATAGAGGGTTTCAACTTGACAACATAAACATTCTAAATGGACTGCAGTCCAACTACAGTCCAAGCTGTTACCTAGCAACGCAATTCCACTGAACCGGCCTATACTCGGCTGCCCCCTTTCAGTCAATTCATAATCAATTAATCATTAGTCGACCAAGACTCTGGTTGTCCATTGGTAATTTCTTATGGTTTTTTCCTTGCTGAATTATTTGCGTTATTCCCTAAACATGATAAGAACATCCCCAGAAAGCACTACATTTAAAGAGGTCCTTTTGCATTATTGCATGTGGGAACCACAATTTTACAGATTTGTCTATTAAATCATCAAATTGATTAGTCAACAAAGTCCTATGACTGTTGGTTGACTTACGCCTTCCTTTAGTGGAGGACGGCCCTATATGACTCTGTTAGCCCCACTCATCCCAGTTCCTCACTAACCTCCACCTCGCCTTTGTTTGCAGGGATCGACCTGGAGAACATAGTGTACTACAGAGACAACACCCACTACTTTGTCATGACTGCTAAGAAGCAGAGTCTCCTCGATAAAGGGGTCATCATTCATGTAAGTGCTGTTGGGTTTGGCTTCTTTTTCTGCTTACTGGGTCAATTAAGATAAGATAATTTATTCCTTTATTGATCCCCTTGGGGGAAATTCAGGCATCATGGCAGCGAGGGGGAGGGGAGGTACAGGTAGTAAAAACAAGCAGTGTAAACAATATAACAATATAACAAATTAATATAACTAACTAACTGAAATATACAGTATTCACATAAGGTGCAGCATGCATAAGGTAGTATTATTGTCATTTTAGGTTCCTAAGTAGTTGTAGTGTAGTTGGATGTCTGGCAGCAGTCCCTGCCCACTGTTGTGGAGCCTGATGGCCGCTGGTATGAAGGACTGGCCGAGGCGGTTAGTTGAGTGTGGGGCGGGGGTGGTAGTAGTATGAGTCTGTGACTGAACGTGCTTCTCATCTTGACTAGCACGTCGTAGAGGGGGTTGGATGGATTCTCCAGGATAGCAGCCAGCTTCCTTCTCATCCCCCCTCTCTGCCACCACCTCTAGTCTGACCAGCTCGACTCCCACCACGGAGCTAGCCTTCCTCACCAGCTTGTTGAGCTAGTTGGTGTCCCTCGAAGGACCCGCGTCTCCTCAGGAAGAACAGCCTGCTCTGTCCCTTCCTGTAGAGGGCCTCTGTGTTGTCCGACCAGTCCAGTTTATTGTTCAGGTTCACCAAGGAACTTATATGACTCCACCACCTCCACCTCATCCCCCCGGATGGTGATGGGGGGGGGGGGGCTCTTCTTGCCCCTCCGGAAGTCCACCACCAGCTCCTTGGTTTTACTCGTGTTCTCTCTCTATCCCTGACCCTGTCTATCTCTATTTTTCTATCTATTTATCTCTCTATCCCTGGCTCTGTCTCTCTCTCTATCCCTGTCTCTCTCTCTCACTCTATTTCTATCTCTCTCCTCTCTCTTGCACTCCGACTCTTATTCCTGACTCACTCATACACACATTACCACACACACACACACACACACACACACACACACACACACACACACACACACCGACCCCCACACACTTTCTCTCTCATTTATGCATATGTGCACACACACACACACACACACACACACACACACACACACACACACACACACACACACACACATTGCATGTCCTTAGAGAGATTAGTCAGGATAAATGAGGATGTTATTATGACACTCACTGTGTGGATCACACTTCACACACAGCCCTCTGTTGACCTGACCAGTTACCCCCCTCCCCACACACACACACAAAATCTGCACACATGCATACAATCACACGCACACACGTGTTGGACCCACACATGTCCATGACCTCAGTGGGCTCTTGTTATCGCACATTCCTCATTAGTGAAAGCTGATATCCCATAGAGCTTAGCAGTCGACTCCACCCCTTCCCTGGCTGGTCCCGGAGCAACTTGAAGATAATAATGTTCATGTTGCACCAGCTGCTCCCCTGGGCAGTAGCTTCTATAACGGAGACGCTGGACCACCATGGGACCCTATTTTGGAAAGAATATGAACGGTAGTCAACTGTCAAGAGACAAATGTTTTGATCCCGTTTGAATTATTTTGCCATTATGCCAATGGTGTTTGTTGATTTTCAAAAGTGTTATTCAGCTAGCTAACGTTATGTTATAGCATCAAAAGCTATCGATAATGTTTGCTAATATTATCTAACTTGCTTGTCGATCAACTTTATTGACTTGCAAAATTATAATTTTTTTTATTGTCAAACGTCATTATGTGTAATTCATGGCACAACTTTAAACGGGATAAAATAATTATTTGTCTTTTATTTTTTTTATCCCAATGTTAGTCGTTATGCCCCTACCTGGTCGTTGCGTGCTCTGCCCCCTACCGTCGGTCTGGGAGGGCGTAGACTATCACATGCTTCCTCCGACACATGTGCAGCCAATCCCCACTTCTTTTCACCTGGCAGCGCGGACTCTCACTGGGGGAGTGTAACGTGTGGAGGACACTACCTCCCCCATGATCCGACCTCGCTGTGCAGGCGCCCCGACCGAACTGTAGGAGTCGCTGTTTTACAACGACCAGGACCCACCCTCGCCGGGTTTCCCACCCGCTAACACTGCCAATTGTGTTAGTATGGACGGTCGGCCAACCCGGAAGCACCACAGCTGGATTCGATCCCACTGTCTCTGTGGTGGTGGGCAGACGCTTAGACCGCTGCGCCACCCGGCCGCTCCCAATTATTTGTCTTTCACCATTGACTACCGTACATATTCTTTCAGAAATGGTGGTGGTTAGCAGAAGAGGAGGGACTTTGCCTCTCTATTCTATGGCAAGTCTGTGCAGAGTTGTGAAGTTTTACATAAACACTAGTGTTGAATCAAATATAAATGATTACTACTAAGCTCTATTGCCCCAGCCCCCAGCTGTGTGTGTGTGTGTGTGTGTGTGTATGCAGTGTGCAAATCTATGGTTTCTGAGTTATATCTCACATTATCTTACTGATTCAATTAGCAAGATTTGTCAAGTACATACTACAGTGACGACCCATTTGAAAAAGCTGAGTTGTAAAAAGAAATTATATTAAAGTCTCTGTATTACACTTAATCATATCTTACTTGCTTTTGAAGTCTATTGTCTAAACTTGAGTCAGTTTCAGGGAACCTTTAAATATTACTTTAAATTCACCTTTAATCATCCCATCACTGTAGTGTTCTCATGTTCGTTTGTTTTCTTTATTTTATTTCTATTTCGTATTATTATTATTATTGAAGTGATTCAGAGTGAGGTGGAGAGAGAACCCTCCAATCGGTGATGACACTGGGATGCACAGTCTGGGGCTGCTCCATAGACGATGAATGAAAGGTCTGAATTAAAAACGTAATTTGGGTGTAAAAAGCTCACGCAAACATTTCATAAAGTCATACATCCCAGTTACGTCCCCAATCGGGAGGGTTCTTCTTTCTCCGATGTCTAGCTTTAGGAGAGAGTGGTGTGTGTGTTCTGACTGACTGAATGGTCCTGGGGCACATCTGTCAAACAACTGCCTCTTTGAACTGCTGCGGTCAGGCAAGCGCTACCGGAGTCTCATGGCCAGTACAGAGAGACTTAGAAGGAGCTTCTATCCCCAGGCCATCAGGATGCTCAATGACACTATGTAACAACCCATCATCTACACTCAAATCCACATGCACACACTCACTTTTAAACAAACACTCACCTTAGCACTCACTTTAGACACTTTTACACTACATTATATGTATCTATTATTAAAGAGATTTGCATTACATACCGCATTGCATTAGCACCTTACCCTAAGTTTTGTACCTAATTTCTGCATTGTACCTCACTGTTAATTTTACTCTGTATTGTATATTGAATATTCCTCTTTACTTACTTTTTACTTTTCTTTTTACTATTTATTTTTTACTGTATGAAGCACACTCAGAAAATATCTATTTTATTGTGACAAATGATAAAGAAACTTGAAACTTTATCTTCCCTCTCGTCTTCATCCAGGACTACATAGAAACCGAGCGGTTGCTAAGCAATGACAATGTCGACCAGGAAGCGCTCCTCTCCTATGCCCGCGAGGCGGCAGACTTTGGCACCAACTACCAGCTGCCCTCCCTGGACTACGCCATCAACCACTGCGGCCAGCCTGACGTAGCCATGTTCGACTTCACCTGCATGTACGCCTCGGAGAACGCCTCACTTTTCAGGGAGAAACACGGGCATCAGCTGATGGTGGCTCTGGTCGGAGATAGTCTGCTGGAAGTAAGAGAGGATAGGGATGGGAGTGGTGTGTGTGTGTGTGTTTATTTAAAATGTAAGCATGTCGAACCTCTGTCAATATTTGATTCCTATGTATTGGCGCTTTTCCACTGCATGGTACCACTACCTACTCGACTGAACTCTACTTCGCCTTTTCAGTTTTCCATTGCCGAAATTTGCCGATGGTACCTGGTACAGAGTACCTTTCTTAGTACCTGCTCTGTCGAGGTTTCAAGCGGGTAGAACAGGGACTAAAAAGCGACCTGAAACACTGATTGGTCAGAAGAGAGAATCATCACTATGTCATAGGGGTGTAACGGTACGTGTATTCGTCCCGCGAATTACGGTACGCGCAGCCATAGGAAGAATAAGTCTCATTAATACCACTAGGTGAAAGTAGGGTTGCACATTTTTACAAATCTATGCTCAATATCATTACTTTACTTTACACTGGCTTACATTGATCTTTAACATTGAATATTAAGCTTTTATTGCCAAATGTAGATGATGAATAAAACGTTGAAGCTTGCTTAGGCACGGTGACAAGCGGACAGAATTAACAACGCGAGGCTGTCAGGTGGCGTAGCGGAGATTGTGCTCGTCACCAATGCAAGAGGCTGCGGTCTCGACTCCCGGAGAGTCAGCATTGCCTTGGCTCGGGCTGATCGCTATACTAACTCGTTTGGCTGAGTTAGGGGGAGGGGAGCCGTGGGTGGGTCCTGGGCGTTGTGGACAGCGACCCCTACAGTTGGGTCGGGGCGTCTGCTCAGCGAGGGTAGGATCTGGTGAGAGGTAGTGCGGCCTCCCACACGTTACACTCTCCCAGTGAGAATCTGAGCTGCCAGGCTGGCTGCCGGCTGGCTGCACATGCGTCGGAGGAAAACATGTGACAGTCTCCGGCCTCTCGGACCAACAGTAGGGGAAAGTGCGCAACAACCAGGAAGGGGGTTGGGAATTGGCATAACGACTAACAGTGGGATGGGAGAAAAATCGGATAAAGGAGGGGGAAAAAGATAATAAAAAAATAAATAAAAAAATAAAACAACGCGCACTGACACTCTGCACTCGGCTCTCCCCTCCTCCCTTACCGTTTTCTACAGCCTGTGTCCCAAAAAAAATCCTCTCTAAATCAAATCAAATCAAATTTATTTTATTTATAGTTTTCACTCTACAAGTGAAACTGAAACTAAGTTGTTGCATAAATTGTTAAAGGGGCAGTAGGCAATTAATTTACTCAGTGGATGCCTGAACACAGAATGACACCAGTATCACTGACTACCACGGCAAGCCTATCGAATATTATTATATTTAATTATAAATATATAATAATAACTATAAATATTGTTTTCCTGTTGTACCGAACTGTGACCACAATACCGAGGTACGTACCGAACCGTGGCTTCTGTGTACCGTTACACCCCTATACGTCATTGCACTACACGGCGTCCTGCACAAAAACTCAAACCCGCCATCTTTAAATAGCCTCGCGACTACTAAACATTAGCATTATTTGTTTGCAGTGAGAACAAAGTGCAATGAACAAAAAAAGATACATTCAGTGTACTCTGCCTCAGTTATTGATGAAACAAAACCAACAGCAACACAATCTACCACCAAGAACAAAGGGTTTAGTCTAGGGATGCCCCGATCGATCGGCCACCGATCGTTATCGGCCGATAATCAGTATAAATATGCGATCGGTGATAAGGCTTTATTTTCGCCGATCGTCAAAACCGATCTCACTCGCCCGTCTCGCTGAGTTCTGTCTCAGACACCGGGAGCTGTGCGGCGTCTGCTCCTCCCTCCAGCCCCTCCCGCGCGCATGTAAACACGGGCTAGTAGTCTAGTCTAGTGTGACGGGAGGACGGCGTCTCCCTTAGCTAACGTTAGCTACCGTTACAAAATGACCCAGTCAACCATTCACTTCCAGTCCAATACATGATGAGGCATTGTCTAACCGAACGGTATCTAGCCGGCCAGCTACCGATTGCTCCTGACATCAACAAACGCTCCAGCAAGTCTAGTATAGAGACGTGTATGATACCTCAGCTAGCTCATGTTAGCTGACGCCAGCTCACTGTTCAAAACGAAATGTCCCACTGAACTAAATAGTTCAGAGGCGCTGTATCAACGTTATATAGCCGGCCAGCAGTAGTCACAGATAGCTCCTGATATCAATGTTTTATAACACTCATTCGATGCGTATTCGAGCTGAGGGCATGTTGTTGAATTTGATCAATAGGGTCCAGCTGCACCTCCGGAGAATCCTGGCCGTAGCTGCAGGCTACTCGAGTACACACAGACAGTGGAGCTTGTTGCGTGGTGGCGATGTCTCGCAGATAATACAAGTACAAGTCTAATTATATAATATATATATTTTATAAAAAAAATAATAATAATAATTTTATATAAAATAATTTTTTATTTTTTTTTAATCAAAAACGATCGGTATCGGATCGGTATCGGCCAATATGGCTCACGACGATCGGTGATCGGTATCGGTGGCAAAAAACGTGATCGGGCATCCCTAGTTTAGTCTAACAAAAAGATTGCTAATTTTGTTAGCTTATGTGCTAATGTGACTGGGATTTCCCATTATAACCGTTAGCATTGTGGCTAGCGTACATTAGCTAATACGGCACTGGTTTCATAGCTTCATAGCTACAGTAGCTTCGAAAGCCTCTATAGACCACCGCAACACTTCCAGTATTCTGAAATCATGGGAGAGAGAGCAGGGGGAGAAAATTAATGAATGTGGGTGAGAGCCTTGACATTAAGTGGTTGTAGCTACGGCTGTGGGGGTGCTGGAGACATGATCCAATATACTTTTATATGCCTAGTCTCCTGAACACAGGAGAGACCAATCCCAAGTCGTTCAGCACTTTCTCGGCCAAGCTATAGTCACTTGTCCGCACCTACTCCGCATGCGCAGATTGATGAACCTAGATCTTTGCCTAGAGGCTAATCTTTCCTGTGACAAAATGGCATCCAATGTAATCAAAAAAGGTCAACCAATGAACTAGATTCTTGTACCGGATCTCCTCTCTGGTAAACAAGAATACCCTGAAGACTCTGGCAGGAGCACTCATTCAAGGGTACTACGACTATGCTTGCACCTCATGGTACCAAAGCACCTCAAAGGCGCTAAAAACAAAATTACAAACATCGCAAAACAAGCTAGTCAGACTACTACTTGACCTGACTCCTAGAACCCACCTCACCCCTGCCCACTTTGACAACCTAGGATGGCTTAGAGTAGACGACAGAGAACAGCAACTTGCAATGGGCCTGGTCTACAAGATACACTACACCACTCAGGTACCCATGTACATGTCGAAATACTTCCCAAAGGTCAGTGAATACCACGATCACAACACCAGACAAATCATGTCCAACCCAGATTTGGCACAAACAAGGGACTAAACATGTTTCGCAATTATGTCAACAATGTGGAACGAAAAAAATGTGAATCCCTACACACATTCAAAACCGCTCTTAAAGAGCACTTCGAAACTGGCCACCGTAAATGTCCAACCCCCCCTCCTAATAGACGGTCTCCTCCCCACTGTATGTATATATTTTCTCCCCACTGTATGTATATATTTTCTCCCCACTGTATGTATATATTTTCTCCCACCCACCCACCCCCTCCTAATGTACAGTCTCCTCCCCATCATATGTATATATTTTCTGTTAGGATTTCTGGGTAACAGTACTGTATATTTGCATATCGTATGTCACAATGTAACAGTACTATATACCTGTATGTCATGTATGTCTCTGTCATAAATGTCATGTATGTTGTGTATGTCATAAATGTCTATATGAATTGAAAATGGGGGACCCTGATGTAAACAAGACAAACGTCTTTCTCTGGTCTGCATCCCCTTAACAATTGTGTGTACTGAGCCGTACTGTATTGTACCCATTCTGCAATCTGTTAAATAACGTTTTCATTCATTCATCTCTGGACAATCCAGAGACTCTGTGGGCAATCTGCGCATGCGGAGTATGAATGAATGAATGAAAACTTTATTTAACAGATTGCAGAATGGGTACAATACAGTACGGCTCAATACACACTTGTTAAGGGGATGCAGACCTGAGAAAGTTTGTCTTGTTTAAATCAGGGTCCCCCATTTTCAATTCATAGTGACATTTATGACATTCACAACATTTACATGACATCATGACATTTATGACATACACAACATACATGAGTAAGGGAGTAGGTGCGGAAAATTGTAAAGCGCTTTGGATAAAAGCTGCTATATAAATGCAGCCATTTACCATTTTAGGTACCATGCAGTGGAAAAGCGGCATAAGTGTGATTTATGATCTGTGGATTTAAATACAGTATTTGGTGTATTTAGAGGTGTGTGTGTGTGTGTCTCTTGCGTGTTAGTAGTTGTATGTGGACATAATTATGTAAATGATGTGTGTGAATAGGTTACTTTATTAACACTATGATTGTGTTGTGTACTTGCAGCCGTTCTGGCCGATGGGTACAGGCTGCGCCCGAGGGTTTCTAGCGGCCTTTGACACCGTGTGGATGGTGAGAGGCTGGACACAGGGTCGCAGCCCGCTGGACATACTGGCTGAGAGGTAAGTGTTAGGGATGGGAATCACCAGAGGCCTCACAATACGATACTATCACGATACTTGAGTCACGATACGATAGTATTGCGATACTAAATATATTGCGATATGCTTAGTATTGCGATATTAACACTTTGAGTGCCAGCGACGTGTATTGTCATCTTATCATGCCCCCCGTTGAGTGCAGACGACGCAAATTGTCGTTTTTTTTTTTTATTAGCGATCTGAATTCATATTTCATCAACCGAGTCTCCCGTTGGTACAGCAGACCCTGTAGGAGCTCAGATGGGAAAATACCGCCCCCTATCGTCTATCCCTGTGTAACTGCAGGCCATTCGATTATACTGCTGGATCCCTGTGGGGGGAGCCAACTGGCTCCATTATGCTGGCGAGGGATCTGATGATGAGGGAAGTGATCGCGAGTTGGAAAGCAGCGTGGAATATATATTTACAGCAGCCAATAATCAATCAATAAACGCGATCGATATTTGGAATGGCGATCAGGAATTGGAATAATCTGGGCAATGGCACTGGGCAGGAGATGAGGGTAAGGGACCCCTATCCATATTCCCTACTTGCTAATCATGTTGTTTGATCGGTACAGTCCTTCCTCAGCACAATCCATGATGTTCTTCATACTGGACACCTGCAGCTCTGGCTCGTTGGCCACAAAACCAAAGCAAAAGTCATTGAGGCCAGACTTTCATTCTCTGTACAAGCCCTGAAATTAACGCTGAAATTAAGTGTGGTCCCATAACCATTTCCAATGGTTGTGTGGCTAAATAGCTGGTGGGTATCCAATATGAAGAACAGCATGGATTATGCTGAGAAAGGACCAATCAACAACATAATTTGTAAGTAGACAATTGGGCTTGGGGTGCAAAAGTCAGAATTTACCCTTTAAGATAAGAGATCACGGATAGTTTTTTTTTTTTTTTTTGTATCCACTTTTTCTCCCATTTTCTATTTTTCTCCCATCCCAATTTTTCACATCGTCCAATTCAACCCTCCCCTGTCTTTGAACGTTGTTTCTTGCCTCCCACAAGCCGGCTGCAATGTGGACTAAGTCATCGAGTCCCCTCCGATACTCGAGGTAACAGCAGTCGCATCTTTTCACCTGCGCGGCTCGATCTTTCAGCGTCAGGGGTCTGTGCTTTGGAGGGGCCCCCGCCCCCGTCGCCTCTTGATTATACTGCGCAGGCGCACCAACCGACCTGTAGGAGTCGCTGTCCACAACGCCTGATCCCCACCCTTCAGTTTCCCTCCCCGTAATACGGCCAATGTGTATTACTGTGGACGACCAGCTAAACTGAAAGCAATGTGGAGAGCGGGGCTCGAACAGAAGCATCCTGATCGAGCCCAGTCTCCAGCATTCGTTGCGAGCGCCTTGCCCACTGCGCCACGTAGCCGCCCGAGATCAAGGATAGTTTAGGGTGAGAAGGAGGAAGGGGAGAGGGGAGGTGGAGATGCTGGGGAGGATGTGAAGACGTACAGGGAAAGAGGTATGGAGGAAGAGAAGAAGCGATTAAGAGACCAGAGGAGGAAAGTACAAATTACAATTGCTTTAGTTACTTTTGCTGTAATGTTTGCTCCAAGCATTTATTCTACTTAAAAAATAAAAATAAAAAGCAGTCCGTAGAGAGAGAGAGAGAGAGGAAGTATGGGGGAAGACATTCGGCAAAGGTCGCCGTTTTATTATTGGACATTAGTGAATGCATTGAGATCAGTGAGTTAGGTTAAAACATATGTATGCTGGATGTCTCCTTCCATTGCAAGGTTTGTTGATTTAAAAAAAAATGGACCGTCCCAAATCCCAGGCTGAAAATTACCAAAATATACTTTTGCACAAGGAAATATATTTGTAAAAGGCACACAAATCTAAATAATTTGCATTGGAAAGTAACTAAGGACTTGATAAGTGTGCTCTGTTGCTGTTCTATTAGTAATTTTCTACACAAGTATTCTTACTCCAACTTAAGGTCAAATATACCTGATGACGTGACACCTCTACTTGAGTATTAAATATACCTGATGACGTGACACCTCTACTTGAGTATTATATATACCTGATGATGTGACACCTCTACTTGAGTATTATATATACCTGAGAGGGAGAGGGGAGGGGGAGAGAGAGAGAGAGAGGAGAGGGGGGGAGAGGGGGAGAGGGGGGAGAGGGAGGGAGGGAGAGGGAGGGAGAGGGAGGGAGGGAGAGGGAGGGAGAGGGGAGGGAGGGGGAGGAGAGGGGAGGGAGAGGGAGGGAGGGAGGGAGAGGGAGGGGGAGGGAGGGGGAGGGAGGGGGAGGGAGGGGGAGGAGGGAGGGAGGGAGAGGGGGAGAGAGGGAGAGGGAGGGAGAGGGGGGGGGAGGGAGAGGGAGAGGGAGGGAGAGGGAGGGAGAGGGAGAGGAGGGAGGGAGGGAGGGAGGGAGGGAGGGAGGGAGGAGAGAGAGAGGAGAGAGAGAGAGAGAGAGAGAGAGAGAGAGAGATGAGAGAGAGAGAGAGAGAGAGAGAGAAGAGAGAGAGAGAGAGAGAGAGAGAGAGAGAGAGAGAGAGAGAGAGAGAGAGAGAGAGAGAGAGAGAGAGAGAGAGAGAGAGAGAGAGAGAGAGAGAGAGAGAGAGAGAGAGAGAGAGAGAGATCGAGAGATCGAGAGATCGAGAGATCGAGAGATCGAGAGAGAGAGAGAGAGAGAGAGATCGAGAGATCGAGAGATCGAGAGATCGAGAGATCGAGAGATCGAGAGATCGAGAGATCGATCACAATCACCTCGGTGGCTGAGATGAACTCATGGTAAAAGTCTTCTGGAACTCACTGAGTGGTGAGGAATGGAGGGATGACTATGAAGAATGGAGGGATGACTATGAATGATGGATGGCATTTGGAGGGAAGGACAGAGGTGTAGAAAGGGATGGAGGGAAGGAGAGAGGTGGATGGAGAGAAGGGTGTGATTAAGGAAGATGATGAAGGAGGAGGCATGGAGAGGAATCATGTTGGGCTAAGCACATGGCCCCCTGAGCACAAATAAAATTTCTGAGGATTACTAAATAAAAGCTAGGAAACATTTGAGTGGTAAAGTGCTGTAGCCTACTTCTAGTTTTGATAAAGAATTGTGACCTTGAATTTCCTGTATTTTTCAATCGGGGGAAACGTTTATTTCTTAACAAGAGTGTTTCTTTTTTCTTCTAGAGAAAGTATCTACCGACTGTTGCCTCAAACCACCACAACCAACATCAGTAAGAACTTTGAGCAGTACACCATCGACCCTGCCACGCGCTAACCCCAACCTCAACGCCGCCTGCGTCCAGCCCCACCAGGTCAGTACACCCAATCGACCCCTGCCACGCGCTACCCCCAACCCTCAACGCCGCCTGCGTCCAGCCCCACCAGGTCAGTACACCATCGACCCTGCCACGCGCTACCCCAACCTCAACGCCGCCTGCGTCCAGCCCCCACCAGGTCAGTACACCATCGACCCTGCCACGCGCTACCCCCAACCTCAACGCCGCCTGCGTACAGCCCCACCAGGTCAGTACACCATCGACCCTGCCACGCGCTACCCCAACCTCAACGCCGCCTGCGTACAGCCCCACCAGGTCAGTACACCATCGACCCTGCCACGCGCTACCCCAACCTCAACGCCCCACCAGGTCAGTACAACCATCGACCCCTGGCCACGCGCTATACCCCCAACCTCAACGCCCCACCAGGTCAGTACACCATATCGACCCTGCCACGC
Organism: Notolepis coatsorum; assembly: GCF_963971535.1. Classification (NCBI taxonomy): domain Eukaryota; kingdom Metazoa; phylum Chordata; class Actinopteri; order Aulopiformes; family Paralepididae; genus Notolepis; species Notolepis coatsorum. Next base: position 48,563,741 of record NC_140170.1, on the reverse strand, counting down.
GCTACCCCCAACCTCAACGCCCCCACCAGGCTCAGTACACCATCGACCCCTGCCACGCGCTACCCCCAACCTCAACGCCCCACCAGGTCAGTACAACCCATCGACCCTGCCACGCGCTACCCCAACCTCAACGCCCCACCAGGTCAGTACACCATCGACCCTGCCACGCGCTACCCCCAACCTCAACGCCCCACCAGGTCAGTACACCCATCGACCCCTGCCACGCGCTACCCCAACCCCAACGCCACCTGCGTACAGCCCCACCAGGTCAGGTTCAGATTACAGTCTGGGAGAACAGTCTCCATTCATTGAATCCGCTTTTTGGGCATTGACTAAAATTAAGGCGGTTTGTCCCCTGGTGGTAGGGTCTCCAGTGACCCGTTTCAAGGTTATAATATGTAATAACTACCATCTAGTTGATTTTATTAGAACAAGGCTTCATGACATCCTCCAAAACACATATATAAGCACAGCAAAACTATGTTTCACCATTTTGAGGTATCTGAAGGTATCTGCAGAAAAAAAGGTACGACTGTGGTGTTAGGGTCATTCTTGACCCCGGCAAGGGTAAAACTATACTATAAAAATACT